>NC_080652.1:11664578-11964578 GCF_027579445.1 Ammospiza nelsoni | reverse complement strand
GGATAAACATGGTTAGAACCAACGAAGTAACCATAATGCTTTATATGAAAAATATCCTAATTTCAAAAGGTCCTTTTGAAGTAATTAAACAATAAATCTTGGTGGACATTTGGACAACATGAGAAATTCTAGTGTATTTGAAAGCCTGGATTTAAATAATTGCCTACTAACAGTTTATTAAGAACAAAGCAATTAGGCTACAGAATATTAGTCATAGAAATGTGATAGCTTTTTAAAGATCTTCCAAAGCAAACACTTGTGTATTTTCAGTATCCATTTCACCAGGAAGACCCTAATATATTTCACTGTGCTTTAGGCAACAGTACCACCTATAGATAAAATACACTATGAACAATTTAGCAGTTTCATGCACACCTTTTTCTGAGAAACTTCTTACTGTATTTAATGATGACTAATGAAAATGTAACAGAAATAAAATGGGGCTGTGGATTAATTCAGCTGACCATAAACTGAGATCACTCAAGTAAATAACTATTCCTCAATAACATGCATCATCCCTGAGTAAACAGGCTGAAAAAACCTGAATCTTGCATCATTTCCCAATAGCTGCCAATGGATCAATTCTAATTCTGGAAAAAGTATATTCAAAGTTGATTTCCCTTTCTAAAATTCTCTCAACTCTCCTACTTCCACCCCTCCAGCGCACGTACTCAAACGAGTTTGACTGTGAGCAGAGAAGCAGCTGCTGTGATGAGTTTAAGAAACAACTTCAGAATCCAAGTCCTGAACTCTTGGGTTTTCTTAATACACAACTGATCTGAATTATATCTAACAGTACATTAAAAACAACACCTAATGCGCAAGTCATGCACTTATGGCATGCTTTATTTGATTTGTCACATGTTACACTAGACAGCCATTGGTCCCGTTGTTGTCACTAAGCTGCCCTCCAACAATCAAAATTCCAGCTTTTCAAATTAACTGTCATAGGGCAACCTGGATACAAAGACATATGTGGCAGTCACTACACCAAAAAGGTAAGCTAACATTCTACAAGTGGAATAAAAATAAGGTTGTCTTATTTTTCAAAATTATAAGGAATGCAATGTCTCAGTTTTCCAGTTTAAAAGCTGTGTGCAAAATTTCATAGCAAAAGGCTGTCAAAAGTTATTTGAAATATCTCACACAATCCTCAGTTGCTAAAACCATGAAAGAGTAGGAAGCTGACAATGCTGGCTTGAATGTCCAATGCTATTCTGATTATGCCCCACATCTTTACTATATTCACTGATTACTGAGCTCATTCTAATGAACATTTATTACATTTACAAATTTACTTTTAAGTGTTTTCTTCTCTCCATTCTTCTATCTGCACAGTTACTTACTGCATCAGGAAGTAAAGTAATAGTATGATCAAAATTACTTGTATAAGCCAAAAAAGTACAATAAAGTGAATTCGATTAAGTAAAGATAGTAGACAGATCTCCATCTGGTTACCTAGACAAATTAAGACAAGAAATACAGTATGGGTTTCTAATTATTAGAAACCATTTGGAGAACTTTGGAGAACTGGAATTTAACTGTGTCTGGAAATCTTTACATCAAGGTTCTATATCAAGACAGAAATGCAGTAACCTCTCCAGCAGAAGTTCTCCTTCAAAAGTCATTACCCTTCAAGCAAGTCTGCAAACTTGAATATCTTAGAAGACCAAGATATATGTTTAGGGAAGTTTTACTTTAAGGGAATTTTCATGAAAGGAAAAAATCTTCAGTTGCAGGAAAAGAAACATATATCTGCAAATTATAGTAAAATACTACTACAACTCAAGTTCTCTAAACAGAAGAGAACTGACAGATGCTTCTGTAATCTCTGGTTATCAAATATAGGTGAAAATATGAAATACCTGTAACTTTAAATACAATTGCATACTTACAGTGGAATAAGGCAGCTGTGCTCTCAACCCATCTTGCTGCACATCTCCATTAGTTCGTTGCTGGGTCTAGCTCTGGTTTTTCAGCAGTTTTATCTCTTGTTTAAAAGCATAACATTCCTGTAAATGCCAGGAAACAGGATTACGGTTTCATTTATTTTACAACTCAATTATTCTCAAACTGTGCACTCCTCACCTGAAACATGTGCTCTAGTATTTTTATTCTTACATCTCCCTCACAACTTCCATTGTTAGTTCCCCATTCTAGTTTCACTGCTACTTGACAAATTCCCAAACTTAAAAGAACTACATATACATCACAGAGAGAAGAGCAATGTATTATAAGTTTCATAGCTAAATATACTCCAAATATGTGCTTGTAACTCCCCCTCACTCTGTCAATCAACAAAAGGTCCAAGCCAACACACATTATTTATTGGTTTCACTCACTTCTTTCAAGGTGCTTTATGAATTGTAAATGCTACTCATCCTCACACCATTTTCCTCAAGGCTTAACTAAACAAAGCAAAACACAAATCCAAATACAGTAATTCTTTTATCTCTGTATCAGCAAATAAAGCCATAGCTCTTCCAACAAACATGATCAGCTACAAACCTGAGAAAAATACTGCTTAGGTAACTCATTTTGGGGATATTTACTTTAGGCATAGCCCTTCCCTTTTCTCCTCTTTTGCCTTATACCAACTTTTATAAAACCTAATGTTTAATAAAATTACACATCAAATGAGAAGAAAATAATCTCAAAGACAGCTTCTTTTATATAGACTGACATGAAAATCTCATTAAAGCCCATGTTGCTTTGATAAAGGTAAAAATAACGGCAGGTCAATTGGTGCTACTGTGCCTCTACTACAGTTTTTATTTTTGTTCTATCACTAGAGAACCTCTCCCTTAAAAAAGTCTCTCTTCTTGACTATAACTATACACAATTCCTACTGGCATCAAAGCAAACTATCTTTTGCTAGAAAAGCAGTATTCTTTTGACACACCCAAAACTCATCCAGTAGGCACTCCTTGCATGAGCAAATGATCCTAGTTCAGAGAATAATCAAAATGACAAGTTAAAAATGGGTTAGCAACCATTTAAGTATTTCAGTGAAATTACAGACATGACGCCTGTTGTCTGCCCTCCATCACGTGGCATTTTAATAAAGGGCAAACCTTGTAATTCCTATGCGCATGAACTTCTAGATGTCTTCACTAAAATAAGGCAAATAAACAGAAAAACGAATTAAATAACTTGGTTTGAAAGTGTTTTGGACTCATTTTTCTTCAAACTGGTGCTACATCATGCAGAATAGGCAACGTACAGAAAACGAACAAACAAGTGTGTGTAGGTCTGCCCTTTACAACAGCTTCCTGTCCTTCTGAGACATGAAGCATATCTACCAGGCATGGCATGAATATTCAACAAGTGAAAAAATATCTGACTATCAAAGCTATACATAAAAGACAAATTGCAACATTCATAGATAAGGTTTCTGAGGCAAGAAATATTCTTTTGTATTTCAGAGACACCAACGCATTTCAATTTTTTCAATAATTAGTATGACAAGAATACATATGCTCCATTTAGTTGAGTTCAGAACAACAAACCACAGACAAAAGGCATGATGTACTTCTACAACCAAAAATTTCAACATCCATTCCTCCATCCACTACATGCCAAAGCCCCAGGCTGACATAAGCCTGCAGAAGCTAGACCAAAAACCATCTGAAGTGAATTGAAAACAGATCGCAGTAAAGGCTCTTAACAAGATCCGCACGGTTTCATCCACATGATATGCCAATAGTTTTCAAATTTATTCCTAAAGACACAGGAGGACGTAGCCAACCCTCGGTGGTTTCCACCTGTTCCCCCCAGACCCCACATCCGCGCCAAGGCTGCTCCCGCCGTCCGCCCGGATTCGCGCCGCGCAGCACCGGCTGCACGTGCCCGCCCCGCCTCACGGCACCGGGCCGGCCCCGGAGCCCCGCCGGCGGGCAGGGCCGTGGGGACATCGCCGGGCGGGGAGGGGCCCGGGGCCCTTTCCGAGCGAGGCCGCGGGGCCGGTCGGGCGCTCGCAGAACGGGGAAGCGCCGCCCGGCCCCGCCGGCGCCCACCCCGCCTCCCGCGCACCTGCCGCGCCCCGCGCGGGAGGCGCCCGGACCCGCCAAGGTGGGCGACGATGCGGCAGCGCCCCGCGCCGCCCCCGGGGAGCCGGGAGCCGCCGGCCTCCCGCTAGCGGCGCCTCTGGAGGGTGAGCGCCCGTCTGGGCCTGTCGCCGCAGAGCTCCGCCCGCAACACACGCCCGGAGCGGGGCCGGCAGAAGGCAGAGGGACGAGGGGCTGTGCGGCCTGTCCCACCTTTTCTGCCGAGCACACGGAGCTTGTCCGCAACTCACCTGTTCGGGACTTGATGCCTCCAGCAACGCCCACGAGCTCTCTCGGTGAGAGGGAGGCACCCTCAGCGCCGCCGGGGACGAGGCCCGGCCCGGCTGGGGACCGCGGGGCGGGGCGGGGGCGCGCGGACTGACGCGCGCGACAGCCAACCGGCTCCCCGCGCGGGAGCGCGCACCAATGGGCCCGGGCGGGGCGGGAGCGCGCGAGCGCAGGTGCTGCGGCGCCGTCCTTGGCCGCGCCCGCCCCGCCCGCGCCCCCTGGCGGTCTCAGCGCGGCTGCGCAGGCGGCTCCGTGAGAGCGGCGGGAGCCGGGGGTGCGGGCAGGGGGCGAGCCCGGGGCTCCGGGCAGGGGAGAACCAGGGGGTTGCGGGCAGGGGAGAACCCGGGGGTGCGGGCAGGGGGCGAGCCCGGGGGTGCGGGCAGGGGGCGAGCCCGGGGCTCCGGGCAGGGGAGAACCCGGGGGTGCGGGCAGGGGGCGAGCCCGGGGCTCCGGGCAGGGGAGAACCCGGGGGTGCGGGCAGGGGGCGAGCCCGAGGCTCCGGGCAGGGGGCGAGCCCAGGGGTGCGGGCAGGGGAGAACCCGGGGGTGCGGGCAGGGGGCGAGCCCAGGGGTGCGGGCAGGGGAGAACCCGGGGGTGCGGGCAGGGGGCGAGCCCGGGGGTGCGGGCAGGGGGCGAGCCCGGGGCTCCGGGCAGGGGAGAACCCGGGGGTGCGGGCAGGGCTTCCGAACAGCCCGAGCGTCCCTCCCGGTCGCGGCCCGGCCCCGAGCAGCGGGTCGGGTCGCTCCCGGAGAAGAGTCAGCGAAGTGCCGGTCGTTCGCGTCCCCTCGCCGCAGCAGCATGGGCTGTGCCTCTCCCTTCCCGGTGCATCGACGAACCTCTCGGAACCTCCAAACTAAATCCGGGGTCAGGTTCAGGTCCGGGTGATGATGCTGCGGGTCACACAGTGACCTTGTGTGTTCTTCCAAGGCAATAAAATAGAGCTTTGTGGGCTTCTTGGTAACTGAAAGTGGTACTTGAAGCAAAGAGGCAAAAAGATGGTGCACCTTTCTCTGATTTACAGCTTCCATAAAAGCAATGCTCAGGCTCAGTGTGTGTAGGCATAGCTACAGGAAAACATTGGCTCTGTGGACTGGCAGGTACATGCAGGATTCCACTCAGCCCATCGGACTGGCCTGCAGGTTTGCATGTTAGAGAACAAAAGCCTAGGGAGGGTATGCAGAAGAAGCTTTGAGATACTGCATGATGCCCCAAATACATTTATAAGGTGTCTTCCCAATTTTACTGGTTACCAAAGGTTTTCATTACCTATCAAACTCAGAGCAGTTTAAACATCTTCATATATCACAACTAAATGTCTATGAGAGTGCTTTTCAGAGCAGAAAAATTCAATTTGAGAATAAATTGTAAAAATAACTTTAAACATAGATTTGAGATATTATGAGTCCTGATGCTCACAACACCAATAACTATATCAAAGCCAAAGGCACTACACAGAAGGTATTCTCTCTACACTTCCCTGCCCCTCAGAAAGGCTAAAGAAAATTAATTTCATATGAATCTCCAAACATTTAATTCTTATTTGAGTCTATCCTATTGGTGTACTGCCAAGCAACACACTTTCCTCTAATATGTATAGAATCAGTTCCCACTAGAGCAAAAGTACAGAACTGTCTGGCAAAATATTTTCTTCTCTGTCCTGTATCACTGTGCCAGAACATTAAAACAGCAATCCATGTGCTACAGACTTTGGAAAATATACATTAGTTACTAGTATTTTTACAGGAATTTGGAAAAAAACTATCTGAAAACCAGTTAACTTCTTATCCAAATGATTATGAGATTCTGACAGTCACCAAACTGACGCTTAAAGTACTGTAAAATGGTGGTGTCCGCTGCCCAGGTAGGTCTCATGTAGCACAGCAGGACAGCCTCTGAAATCCTGGGTATAAACACTGCTCTGCTAACAACGGAATCACCCAGCACCCGCTCCTCTTGAGGGGTCATAATGAGGACTGGAAACTTCTTTTTTTGTTCCTATTTTAGGCTTCTGCTATGTACAGTGCCTTAAATGACCCCTACATAATATAATTTTAAAAATAAGCCAGCACCCTCTGGTGGAAAAGAATGCATAGACAAGGAATGTTACTTTAGACAATGGCATCAGCCATATAATTTCCCTAAATTTTAATGAAATGTTTCTGTCTATAATTCAACTGACTTTTGACATAATATTCAATTTAAATTTTTCCTAAACCCATGCACAATACAAATGTACTATGCTATTTCATATAGCTCATGAAATGTAACATCCACGGGATTTGGATTCATTTTCTCTGCATGATTATTGCTGGAAGAGTATAAATTCCATATGCCATATTCATTGGCTATTCTACCTTTCCCTCAACCTGTTTTCAAGAAGTCTGCATTATGAAAAGTTAAGCAATGAGGCCTGCGTCTGCATGTACACAAAGATCAGGTGAACAGAACTGGTTCTTTTTAACCTAAACCAAGTTTTTCCTGTAGCCATCTTAACAAAACTTTTTCACAAAATCTTTGCCTTCTGTTTTCTGCTTTGCTGAATGTGGTATTTTGTAGCACTTTTTAAACAAGTATCCAATCTCTGGGTCTGTTTTTCCCTTGATGCTGAATTCAGATGTGCCAGCTATGTTGAGAGAAATTCAGGTATTTCAGAACACTCACAGAATCAGAATGATTTTGGGAAGGGATTTAAAAGCTCATCTCATTCCACGTCCCTGCCATGGGCAGAGACACCTTCCACTGGACCAGGTTGCTCCAAGCCCAGCCCAGCCTGGCCTTGGTCACTGGAGGGATGGGGCAGCCGCAGCTGCTCTGGGCACCCAGTGCCAGGGCCTCGCCACCCTCCCAGGGAACAACGCCTTCCCAATGTCCCACCTAACCCTGCCCTCTGGCACTGGGAGGCATTCCAGGCCCCTGGTAAAAGTCCCTCTCCAGCTCTCCTGGAGCCCCTTTAGATGCTGGAAGGGGCTCTGAGGTCTCCCCAGACCCTTCTCTTCCCCAGATGAGCACCCCCAGCTCTCCCAGCCTGGCTCCATAGCAGAGATGCTCCGGACACCTGATCATCTCAGTGGCCAGGATACCGACAGTATGTTTATCCCACTCCTAATAGTCAGGTCGTGTTTACCCCATTCTGCATTACTTGAAATTTCAGACCGTTATAAGAAGGGGATTTGAAGGGAGGTTTTGCTGGAATAGGTACTCTGACACCAGCAGGGAGTCAGGGACTAACCCACGCAGCTCCAGTCCCACCAAATCCCACTGCCAGTCAAGATAACCATGGCCTACAGCTGCACTGTAGGGGGGATGCTCCTGTTAAATTCAACGTCGAGGGTGAGAAGGAGCGTACCTACACTTGCTGGGAGCAGCATCACCCCTACTGATGTCAGCAGCAGAACATAAAACGCAAATGCTGCTGAAGGAACGAAGCAGGGTGTCCTCCTCAACACACCAGCCTTGGAATGGCAAGGATGGACTGCCACCACCTGGCTGGATTTTTTGTTTTGCTCTGAAAGTTGGATGAGGTTGTGGAGTACACAGCTCAAATGATCATCTGTTCAGAATGAAGCAATTAATGCTGGCAAAACAGAGAAACTTCAGACAGAGTAGTTGTTTCTAATGACTTGATTTCTAGTTGGTAGATCAGTATTAAAATGCTTCTTGTAACAGTTCAGTAATAGCATCCAAAATGCAAACTCCTCAGTAATTAAATACCTAAATTTAGACACTGACACCACAGATTTGCTCTAGAAGCATTTTAATTTACAAACAGCAATTCCAATTGACTTTATACCATAAAAAAGGCAATTTACAAGCAAGAAACAAATTCATCAGAACAAAATAAAGCAGCACAGAAATATTCATGTCACAAATCTAAAAACAAAGTGAATACAAGAGTAAAATATCATCTGAATAAATATTTTAAAGTTCATGCTGTAAAATAATCCTTAATGGCAAGTTGCTAATTCTTACAGCATCAGCTTAGCTAGCTTCATTTACTTCACGTGGCGATGAAGTGCGGAGGTGTGAGGTTCCCGGTTTATATTGCAAGATAATGACACCAAGTCAAGTCATTCAAACTGTTCAATTACTTATCTTGAAAAATAACCATACAAATAAAATTTATTTTAAAATACAAATTTTCAGTCAGAAACAAACACTGTTAAAATCGTGCAAGAGCTCTACCTCTAACCAGATCTACAACCAGAAGTTCTCAGGCTGAGTTCAAAGGCTGAATCCCTGGCCTGTGGGAATGGGATTCAGCAGTTCTGTATCTGCCATAGCAGGAGTGAGCTACAGGAGCAGGAAGCAAACCTGCTCAGTCAGTGATACGTGGCTTCACATCCCCTGAAGAAATACAGGAACACATGTCCCAGGCTTACTTATTTGTTTTGTTTTTTTTTTTTTTTTTAATGTAAACTTGCATAACTTAAGTTAATGCTGCCACAGGGATGTGCAAGTAGTATTAAATCTACAATATTAAATACAAGTATTCTGGCACTTGATAAAACATATGTAAAATGCACACAGATTATAAAGTTTGAACATTTTGAATGACTTTACTAAACTTCCAATTTGATCACTGAGTATTATGAAATTTACAATTCATGAAATAAAGAGATTCATATAAAGAATTTACATAATTCCCCAAATATTTCAAATATAAAATTTAATAAATAACCCTGACCAGTCAAAAAGCACCATTCAAGGGTAAAATTCCCTTGGAAAATAGATTAGGTGTTGCATATTTGAGTCCCTTTCAATGGTTTCATGTAAAACCTGTTTAGAAAAATGACAATAAAAGAATCACAGTAAACTAATACAAAAATTAAAATAATATATATATATATCTAAAGGTAAAGCTTATTCAATATTTTCCCAGCCCTTGATTTTATTCCTGTTGTTCTTCCCATAATTCAGCCTAAACATTACGAGGCCTCATTGTTTTGTCTAAAGTAAACCAAAGGCTTCAGCACAAAACATGTATTTATGCTGGAGCAGACTGCATTAAAACTCTAAATTTAGGCCTACAGTCTACCCTGCTGACAGTGAACTGACAGTATCCTTTATGCTACAGAAAGATTTCACACTCAAAAAGCAGAGCCAATCTCGAGGCCTTCGTGACCTAACTGAACTTGTAATACACTTGTAAGTATTTACAAAGCTATTTTCTAAACGTATTTACAAGTTTAAAAGAAGTAATATGGGAGATAACTGATAAAGAAAACAACAATAATAGTTTTAAACCAGAAACATTAGCAAAGGTATAAAATCCTTTATTTTCACAGTTTGTCAGAATAGGTTAAGCATCTAGAGGAAAGGACACTGTCACTGTTTTCACATTTGTCTAGAATTTAAAAGGTAGATTAAGAAGAGACTCAATTATGAACCAGCCTGTATAATTTCATTACTTATTTTCTTCACGTATTCTATTGACTTCTGCATTTATTGTAAATGAAATGTGTAACAGCCCTGTGCTAAGAACTGCACAGACACGAGACACTGTACAGCATTTCCACCCTCTGCCCGGCGGTCCCGCCTCGTGTCTGTGCCAGGGCTGATCCTGGCACCCCGCTATGTGACAAGGCACAGTGGCAGTGCTGCGGCCAGGGGTGACGGCGGAGCTGGACTATGGCTTGGAGGCAAGAACGCTGCCCGCGCGGGGAGGGACTGCACGCTGCTGAACCACGGCTTGTAGAAAAATGGATCGCTTCCTGCCCCTTAACAGTCTGTTACAATGTTTTGAACCTGAACCTGTACAATCAACATGATGTTGTATTCTTGTTTGCTTTTGTCTGAGACAATTTTGGATAAGTCACTCTTTGGTAAACTCAAACCATTTTCATACATTTACAAATACGAAGAACTAGATTTAAATAATGTTAAGATTGTGACACAGAAATTCAAGAAATATAAATTTGTACCCATATCCTGCTATCCTCAAGTCATCCTTCCAGGGAAAAATTCACACCAAAGGCACCACAGCACAGGTTCAAGATAAAGGGTTAAGAATAACTGTACATTTCTTGGATTTTGCATGTCTCAAACTTAATTTACCAAAACACACTTTTTGCATTTAATTACTTAAAACAAACACTCAAGGAAAAAAACTGTATCAGAAACACCATGTTTTTAGGTGAGTAAACATACAGACTACCTGCCTTTAGACACAGACTATCCCTTCCCTCACTGGAAACAAAATTTCTGTTGTTGCTTCAAGGAGAGAAACATCTCCCCACCCCCTGCCTCTTTATTTAGGCAGCTTTAGGACAAAGAGGCAAATGATGCACTTAACTTGACTGAAACTGCTCCAATTGAGCAGTTGGAGGTTGTACTGTAAATCCATGTTTGAGAGATTAATTCTTATTGCAGAGTGTCACAATATGAAGAACTAGTGTATTTAATAAAGCCGCTGCACAAATACGTTCCAGCTTCACAGAGGCCAAAAAGTTTTACAAGATAGCAAACCTACCTTTTTCTTTCCAATAATTTAGAAATGCACTTTTATTCTCTAATTTTTGTAAGTTAAACAGCACGTTCACAAACAGATTTTCAGTATCAGCTAAACAAACATAGGACCCAATAATATAAAACCTGTATTCTAAAGAACGATGTGATTAGTTTAATAATTAATTCTGTTCATCAGGTAGAATGTTAAACAGTAGTGTTTGCCAGCCCATGCTTTTGAGGTCTTTTAAGCCATTGGTTTTTTGTGGTATGGGATTGGGTTTTTTATTTCTTTTTCTTTTTTTTTTTTTTTTTCCTTTTTTTTCCTTTTTTTTTCTGTTTGGTTGGGATCTTGGGGAAGTTGGTTTGTGTAGGGGGGCTTTTGTTTGTCTGTTTTTGGGGATTTTTTTCCCTTGATCATTATGTTTCACATGTTATATATTATACTGACCTAAATAATGAAGTTAGCACCATATTAAAAACACGTATTTGGTGAAACAAAAAAGATTTAGAGTATTTTTAAAGTTGTTGGTAGCTTCTTTATAGAGAAAAAACCACTGTAAAAACAGAGAAGCCATAGCAACTCTGTAATACTCACACATGAAATAACATATTGCTCAAAATTCCCATAAAGTATTTGTTTTTCTATACAAAAAAGTACAAATTCCAAGTGCTGGCATATCACTCGGAAATTTAAGTAGGAAGCCAACGTGCACCTGAAAGCAGCTCTCTGTGAAGAGACCTATTAAAATACTGCTCGGAAATACTGTGATTTAAACTACATCTCTCTCATGTTTTAACCAACCATGAAGAGTGATGAAGTTAAGTTTAATTACCTGGTACGGTTCTACAGTACAAAATGAAGGTAGATTCTGAGGCCAGTAAAAACACATTTTAGACCACAATGCTACTTTTAGGTTTGCTAATATTTTTTTTTTATATATAGATATATATATATATGTGTATATCTATATATATAGATATATCTATCTCTATATATATAAAAAGGTCAGCACCACAGGTTGTCCAGCTTGCATTCTAGACAACTAACAAAACCTTTCAACAATTTAACCATAGTTAATAGATTTATGGCATTTGGTTTACATATGTTATAAAGCAAAGCTATTAAAACAAAGTAATTCACTTTGCTCACTTTTGCACACAAAGTAATAGTTTAATAAAATGAAAACCAAACAACATTTGTTTGAAATCAAAACCATCCTCCCAAAGTCCGAAGTTCTAACCCTAAGCAGAGAGGAGTCCTAACGGTTGATAAAGTGGCATATGGTATTAGCTTTGACACAGAAAAGGGAAAGTGAAAGCATTTTATATATATAAAGCAAATTTATATATATAAACAGTCTCACTAACAAAGCCAGTTAGTAAGAGTGAACAGATTTCATTGTGACAGGAGAGGAATCAAAGCTGTAATATTCTCTCTCCCAACTGCTGTGTAACTCATTACCAGCAACAGGATTTAAGAAATAAAGGAAATTACAGCTTCTTTGAACATTCAGCAGAGCTGCCAATCTTATTCTAATATCTTTCTCCACTGGCATTTGCATCTCACCAGATCAATCAGCAGGGATACTTCACCAGACTCTTCCTAGCCTTTCCCCAGTACACTGTCTTTATATTCTGAGTGTCTTCAAATACAAAAAAGCCAAACCCCAAACAATTCAGCCTCCTTCAAAAACAAAGAATACTTCTGAAGTCTTCTCCAGAAACCATTTCTAACTGATTTCCAGAAGGTCAGGAAAATGAAAAGGCTGTTACACTTGTACTGAAGATTACTAAAAGAATAAAATACTTTAAAAATACATTAGTAATGTGCTTGTCTGTTTCACTTAGATGTAAGATTTTAATCAGATGTGTTAGACATTGCATGAATTTCCATACTAGAATCCATGGCTTCAGAAGCTGAAGCATCGTTATCTACTTTCTGTTCCCCAAACACTTCTGTTCTGTCTGGAGACTCAACCCTGTTTCTCACTTCTGTAACCCCCGGGTGATTTTTTCGCAAGTGCTGGTTTAGTGTACCCTGGAAAGGAAAACATTTTCCACAAATCTCACAGCGAAAGGGTTTGTCATCTGTGTGACCACGAATATGATACTCAAGTTGGTCCTTACGGGTATATTTCTTTCCACAAAACTTGCACACAAAAGGAGTTATTCCCATGTGCAATCGCATGTGTCGATCAAGGCTCCCTTTCTGGTTGAAAGACTTGCCACAGTAAATACAAATTAGCCTCTCATTGTATGGATACCAATGACCTCTTGCATTTCTTTCCCGTGGACTATTTTCATATCCTGGATTACTCACCATGGATTCACTGTCAGCCCCTTGCACCAAGCCCTGGACATCACTATGCAAGTGACCTGTAGGTACTCGTTTTTGGCGTGCACGACCCCCTCTGAAACAGCTCAGCATTGACCTTGAAGGACTTGTATTGCTCATGCTTCCAAAGGTTTCTGACACACCTGTCACCTGTGATGAGGCATGAGTAAATGAATAAACATGTTGTAAGACAGACCCATAGGAACCAACGTTTACTGCAACCACCTGCTCTCCATCCACCATTTCAGTGTGATATCCATCATCACCAAGGGAAGAGCTATCAGAGCAGCTTGGTCTGTCAGACTTTTCCATTTTAACTTTCACCTCTGCAATCTGACTTTCCCTTACTATCAGGTCTCCTTGGTCATGATCACCTTCAATCTGAATCTCATATTCAGAGATACTCCCGCTGCTGCCTCGGTCTGAATGCCCTTCTTCTTGCAGACGACTACGAAGAGTTTTGCCTGGAGTAGTTTCCATCCGAAGGTCGCTGCCTGCTGTTGACTGTCGCACCTGAGAGCAATAGGGAGGAGATATCTCAATAGGGTTGGCAAAGTAGCTGCTGTCTTTAACGCCATTACGATTCTCTGAATTTTCTTCGGCACCAACAGTAACAGAATCAACATCACCAACACTGATCTTTGAATGAATACTCTCCAGTATCTGTGTGCACTTGTCAATGACACACTGCATCTGTAGGAAGCTAGCTGCAGTCAGAAAACTGACAACGTCCTTCAGTTGCAAGGACATCCTTCCAGTGTAACAAAAAGAAAGCAACTGTTCAAAAACATTGGGGTTTTTAATAACTGATATGGATAGGCCACTCATGGTGCTTAATGCTGAATGGTCGCGGAAATACGGAGAACTGGCAGCTAAGACAGCTTTATGGGCTCGGAACGGCTGACCCTGGATGTGCACGATTATGTCACAGAGTTTCCCTTGCAAGCGGAGTTCATTTAACTGGCTCAGAACAGTGTTGCTGTACTCCGGCACATCAAACTGAATGAAACTGCTGCTGTCCATTTCTACAGATGTAAAGAGTAATCTGAAAGAAAAATTAAAATATTTAAAACAGAGAATGAATACGGAGTTCTCCATTTCAAAAATAAATGCTTGCAAATGTTTAAGTCACATCACCCCATTGATCTGTTAAAGGTGCATTACAACAAAACATTTAGCATAAATACTCCATACAATAAAAAAGTACAGTCTTAATTTGAATGATTTGAAAGAAAAATGTTTGAGCCACCCATGGTTTTCAAATTTTTTAAAAAACAATTTCTCTTGTAATTTTAGTTTAGTTTTGTTTTTTTTAAACAAACCATGGTGTGAACTTTGAAGCTCATCTAACACAGCAGTGATTTCCAAGCTAGAATAATTTGACATTCAAATTTTAACCTAACTTAAAAGCCATGGGTACTTAAACAGCAGGAAAATGACATTCAAAGAGGCCTTAAAGAGATGTATAGAGCTCCAAACAAAAGCTAAAGAAAAGGACTTTTCACAGATTACTATTGTAAAAAGCATATACACACACACTATCAGCCTGAGAATGTTGATCTGCAACATTACCCTACATTTCCAAGACTGGACACTAATCAAGCGCCCCAGAACCCTCAGACTTTTATTGCTATTCTAGTTCCTATTAATGCAGAAGTCTAAAGACATAATATTGCCACCATACCTGCTTTTCCAATTGAACAAACAGATCTCAACATCATCCATTGACTTCAGATGCAGGAAGCATATCCAATGTATCACAATATACTAGTGGATTTTTTTTCTATTATGTTACATGCTGTAATGGGACACAGGAACAATTTAAAACAAATTATGAAAATTCAGGTTTCTAAAGAGAAAATTGACAAGAAGAAATAAGATTAAAAGCCTAAAAGGAAGCACTGGAGCTCTAGCAGCTGACCCTCACTTAAAACTAACATTCACAACCTTCAAACATAGAACTTCTTTTCAGCAGACACAAGAAAGCCAGCTTCCTGTCTTGACATTATGTTTGACTTAGAAAACTGGCAAAAACTCTCACAGAACATTCAATATCAAGTTATCAGACTTGCTAAATATGTTCTCTAACTTACCAGTGTCATTACCCATTAAAATGGGTAAATGGGACTTCGTTTGAGTTTTTTTTGGCTGAGATGTATAAGTGAGAAAAAAGACATTTTCTAGGCTCTTACATCTGAGGTGGGAAATAAGACTGCAAGATGGCTACCAGAAGTGATATGACTGCAGCAATCTCTTCAGAGATGGCTTTGGCAGGACAGTTCTTTTATTCAGCAAGTAAAGCTACAAAACAAATCAGAGTTATGAGCTGATATAAGTAACAAATCAAACAGCGAACACATAACCTATCCCAGCTGTGGGGTAGTTACATGGCAAGATTAACTTTGCTTTTCTGAGCATCCCTGTTTGCTGTACAGAGAATAACTATCCCAGTCCCATGCAGAAGACAGGAGTTTCAGCAGTTGGATACATGTTTGTGTTACAAGTGTTTTAAGGTCACTTAAGGAATCACCAGGGAGGAGGGAATGCACCATCACAATCTGTCACCTTCACTTGTGCCTGACAGGGCAGCGCAAGCTTCTTAGAAACCCAACATAGGGAACCTTTAATTTGTGGGGCTTATTAGCTATGCACAGATGCAATATCAGCCATTCCTTATTAAGCTCTGCTAAATTGAGGAAGAGTTTGTGTTGAGTAGAAGTGACATGAATAGACAAGTTACCTGAGTCAGGAACTGTGTAAAAACCAAAAGACCAGCCTCCAGCAGCAATAATTTGGCATTCTAGTCTAGGATGTACAGAAAGTATTTGTGACAGTGGAGTTCCTCCTTGTCCTATACTTCCCTAAGGGCTCTCACCCAGCAAAATGGAGAATAACTTACTCCTGGAGAAAATACTAAAATATAAATTGTCACCACTAGCACTGGTTCAGACAGAATAAATGAATTAAGGATAGGCACCTGAGAAGAAAGAAGATGGACATTTTATGGCTTATGATAGAGGGGAAAAAAATTATGTTCTTTTCATCATAGAATCTCTAGATGAATTCAGGGTCCCTGGGATGCAGCCATGCATTAAAAATGGACTGCAAACACATACCAGAGAAAGCATGAGAACCAGAAAGACACCAAGGAGACAGGAATCCACTGTGATCCTTGCCTATCATGACTGTTAGAACACCCTACTATCTCTCATATGCATATATGTATCTGTAAGTAACTCTATATCCCTGTTCTCAGAGTTGTTTCATCTTTCTTCTGGGAAACAAAGAAGCTTATTTTCCTTAAGATGCTAGGAGTAAACAGCACATTCTGGCCACAAGTGGGGAGGATGATGGAGTCAAAGGTCTGTAAGTCTGTTCATCAGTGTAGCAGAAAAGCAGTAAAAGCCCTGCAAGAGGGATCAAGGGAACATACAGTGTTGCTTTGAGAGCAAGCAAACAGGTCAAGTACACACTGTCTAAAAGGCAGTGCACAACAAGATTCTATACCCAGCTGCTCTTAAAAAACAAAGAGAGCAAGCTATAGCATACTCTTTTGAGTACTTTTCTACCTTAGTTCCTTCCTTTGCAGGTACATGCTTCCTGTAACCTTGAAATCATCTGTGGAAAACTGGGGTTAAATGACAAGAATTTTGAAATACAGCAGCAGTCGACAGAAGGGAACCCTTCTTCCAATTTCAGCCACAACCTTAAATCTCCAGCTAGAGGAGAAGTGACCAGTTCCCAATGGACACCCCATTCTGGAGCAGGCCTCCCTCCCCCTAGCAGGGACAGCATTGAGGCTGCAGTAATTTTGGCAGGGTTAGTACCAGAGCATGCCAACTTCCTCACATCAATTTAGGAAAGCAAGACCTGGGGGGGAAACCTAGGCATTACACACATCAGAGAAGCAGGCATCATTTGCCATGTTTTATTGGTGAATAAGAGCCAGAAGAAAAATTATCTTATTTATTCACAAAAGTCCCTAATGTCACTATCTAGAAAATAAAAGTAATCCATAGATTATATTCCCATACACAAGAAGGTTTTATTTTATTTGTATATAGGATCAACTTAGCAGCTCCATGATAAAATTCTAGTAACATTAACCAAAATAATGTTCAGCAGGGTACTGTACCATAACAATACTCAATTATTCATCAGTGCTGGCAGAGCAGTAGCACTTTCAAGACAACAGTATTTATGGCTGAAACATTTCTGAGAGAATCTGGGAAGATCACTACAGTTTGAAAAGGCTAATAAGAACCCCCCCCAGCTTTTTAACAGCTTCCTTCAAGTTGAAACATCTCCCTAACCTCTTCTCTTTTGGCGTCAGGCATATAGCATTAAACCGAAGCAAGAAGGTACTTTAAAATACAAAAGAACTTTGGACACAGCCACTGTATGCTCTAAAGAAAAAAGAAATATGTCTGCAGTTAAGCAGACAGTCATAATGAAACTTATACACATAACATTCCTTACAGAATTAGCACAGGTGAAGAAGAAAAAGAAATCATGCTCAGTCAGAAGTCCCATTCGGTACCTTCCACAGTATTTCAGCACATGCAGAGGGAACCTGTGTTATTTAGGCTCAGTACAGTCATATACACAATAGCTCAGAATTATGACAGTTTTATTTGCAATATATAAACTTGAGCATTTTGGGGGGTAGTGAGAACTCAGACAACTTGAGCTGGATTCAATTATCCTTTTGGATCCCTTCCAAATGAGAATATTCTGTGATTTTGTAAAGTCACAGCAGTGTCAGGTACACTCATTGTTAAAAATAATGCATTTTATCTTGCTTTAGCTTTCATCCCTGCCTGGGAGTTAGTGTAAAGTTAGGGCATAGCCCTGCAAAATTTGAGTCTGGCACCTGTCTACAATTAGGTCCTCTCTTAACCTTTCCTCAAAAGTAGGTCAAAGTGTTTAAAGTTTTTATAGCTATTATGTATCCAAGAAACTGGCTAAAGGCACAGGCCAAAACTGCACAGCGGGTTCACTAAGTCCTACAAGGGCTCTGTGTTGAGTCTCATGTCTATTTTGTAGCAGATGATGCAGTCACACTCAAAAGAATCATATAAATTCTCTTTGCATCTGCACTACATTTATTTATCAGGGTTTTATACAGCAAATATAGCCCATAAAATGGCTTTAGTAGTAGTGGATTGCTGCCCTATGTTTTTAAAGAAAAGTGTTCATTGAAGTACCTCTGAACATCAGAAGGATAACATTTCTTATTACATTTCAAAAGAAATTTCCTTTAAAAATTATGTTCTATGAAAACGCTTATTTAATTTAAAAAACAAGAATAGATGTTGACAAACCACATTAGGTATTTAATTTTACTGACATCATACAGTAGCAGTGGAGAAGCATCATATAACTATAACACGAAGCTGTGTGTCTGCCAATATAGTATTAATTTCTGCTTCTAAGTCTGCACCTGTTTAATTTCCTTCACTCACTGAAGTATGATTCACTGTTCCCACAGGCAGGTGAATGACACAAATTATACTCATTTTAACTCACACTAACATGAAAAAAGATCCCGTGCATTTTCTTAAATTAGCTCAGCAACAAGGAATCCTTGAGAAAAAAACCCACATTACAAACCATTACTGTTGTACATCTGAGAACAGAAATGCATAGAAAAGCCAGGAGGGTCATAATGAAAGTTAAGACAAAACCAAACCAAAGTACTCTATGACACCAAAAATGCCTCTACCCAGCAACAAGCAGCAGGACAAGAGGAAACAGCCTCAACCTGCAGCAAGGGAGATTCAGCTTGGAAACTGGGAAGAATTTCTTCACTGAAAGGGTTGTTAAGCATTGGAACAGGCTGCCCAGGGAGGTGGTGGAGTCACCATCCCTAGAGGTGTTAAAGAAATGACTGGATGTGGCACTCAGTGCTCTGGTCTGATTAACAATGTGGTGATCAGTTAAAGATTGGACTCGATGATCTTGGAGGTCTTTTCAGCTTCAATGATTCTGTGATACTCCCTCCATACACTATGCTCAGAACACAGAGAAAGGGCAAGAAAATAAGCAGGTATTTGTATAAATCAATGCACTCCTCCCTTGCATTTTGTAGGACATAGTATTTGCACCATCTGTGTGAGAACTCAGGACATCACTGCAAATATAATTCAAGAGACTTTTAACCTAGGAATGTTACCTTATCAGCTATGATCATGGAAGTTTTTGGGCAAAAGTCTTCATCACTCTTACTCTTTTCAGTGATGCATTTGCATCACTCTTCAGATTTACAACAGCCACACTAATTAACACTAGCTGTATCAAAGGAAAATGGCCATCAAGTATGTCACAGGCTAGGGAGGGTCTCCAAGGCACTCTTAAAATAATCTTTGAAAATAGGGGAGTGACTGATTATAGAACATTCTACCAGTTTATACTTCTAATAACAGTGAAATACTAATTATCCCTTAAAAGTCAACATATAGTGCTCTTGGATGGCCTTAAATAACATGCCACACAGCATTGCTGTACTGAAACTCCATCCCCAAAGCAGGGTAAGCTACCCCACTGATAAAAAACAGTTTAATTTTGCAGCCAATAAAAAACTCCAAAACTAAAGGAGGGTAAGAAACCTACATAATCTCCCAACAAGTGAAGTACAACAAATTTCTAATAATACAAGCAGCACTATTCAAATATGTAGAATTGGTTTTTGCATTAATTCATCACTTCCTCCAAAATGGCCATTGGAACCAACGAAGTTAGAGGAAGTTTGGCCAAATTATTTGTAGGAAAGCATACACAAAAGGTGTATGAGGCATATTATTAATTGGAAAACAGCCTTGAAAGTCAGTCTGCTTCATGTCTGGTTTGGACTACAATACAAAATCTGTTAGGTGACAACTACACAACAATTTAAAACTTTATTACTTTACCTCCTAAAAATGCAGGAAATGCCCACTTCCTCAGAAACACAAGCCAGTTAATACAGGCTGAACTGTAGTTACTAGAAAACTTAGTTCTTACATTCTTGTATCCGTAGATAACTGAACATCCAGTGAAAATCATTATTCCTTCTCTGCAGCCAGACAGGCCACGTTCTACCAAAGTACTGAATACCTGCAGTGAAACCACAAGCAAAGCTCCTGCCTGGCAGGTGAGGTCTCTGGCAGTGCTGTGGGACACAACCTCACTAACTCCCTGGGGAGCAAAGCAGTAACCCCTGACACTCAGTTCAGTAAGGCTTTATTAATTCAAACATTTGTCTAACAAAAATTTAAAAGTATTTATTTTTACCTCACCAAGATTCACAACATGTGTACAGAAAATCACTTCAAAGAGTGGATGATTTTAGCATCAAAATAAAATCAATTTATTCAGATGTATGTACATACATGGACATGTATACATACACACATGCCAGCACCAGCAACGCTGCAAACTCATTCTCAGTGGTCAGCATGGAACAGCAGAGATATTGTTGGAACTGCATATTTAGGATTTTATAGAAAAAAAGGACCCTTTTATTTGAGCAAATATCCACAGAAAGCAGATAAGAAGTCCAAGTGACACTTTCATCCCTCATTCTCTTAACTGTCTTCCTCAAACTGCTTGCCTGTGTGGAAGTGATTGAAAAGGAAAAAATGAAACACCTATCAATGCATAAAACCAGTTTCACCTAAGAATTAGAAACCTCAATAGAAATAATCTCTAAATCTTGACTCTAGAAATCAAATTGCCACAAAAGTAATTGCAGGCACACATCTATTTCTGAATGCAAAAAAAAAGTTACCAGGAGGCAAACTGGAGTTAAGCCAAGATCAAAAGGTGCCTTCTAAATAAAACTATTCTATGTGTCTATGATTCCAGTATGAACAAATATATTCTGCCAGATAAAACAAAGGGGCATGTTGATGATACATACACTTCAAATCAAAAAGATCTTACAAGTAATGATCAAAAGCTTTTATTTTGTGCACAAATTTCACAATATCCCCATTATGTAATGCTAAATAGCCACATTTTCCAAATACCTGACAACTTTGAGATGCCACTTCCGTTATAAAAGAACTCCAGCCTGTATTTTGAGAGTGAGGATATATACACAGCTGGAACTTTCACAGAGTGGGAAGAGAACTCTTGAACCTCCTGATATTACAATTTTATTTACTATCAAGATAATACTTCATCACTATTGTGCATTTTAATCTGTCCACTTTCTTCTTTGTTTTTGGTGGGGTTTTGTTATTTGTTTTTCAACAGTAGCCATTCTTCATCAAATTGTTGACTTTTTGGCTCCGATGTTTCTTTTAAGTAATGAAGTGACTATGTTCTCTAGCTATCAGCAACATTTTTTGCAGTAGATTTACAAGCCGCAAAGAACACATTTTCGTGGTATTTTCCCAGCACACTACTCGGGACAGGTGGAACTGTTTGGAGCTGTCCCTGGACCGGCAATGAAACACAAGCACATTCTGATCCAGACGTTGAGTATTCTGCAACACGTAACAACTGCAGTGCAGCTAATCCTATCGCACTTTGTTTTCCCTTGGAAACCAGGCTCACTCACGTTAATGTTTCTGAGACTGTTCAGGTTTGTTTCAAATTAACTCTCAACTCTGATTTACTCTAAGCCAATTCCAACTCTACGCGCTGTGCACGCCTGCCGGGATTTGGAAAGACCTTTGCATTACGGAGACTGGGGTTTCACTAGAACTTCCACCTTCTCTGATGGAACGTTAGCAGCTGAAAGGTCCCCCCAGCTCCTGGCAATGAACACCTCCCCGAAAGGGGCCAGGTTCGTTCCTCTCCAGTCCGCCGTGCCGGGGATTTTACGCCCCGCTCGGGTTAGCAGCAGACCCCGACACAGGCGCGTCCGCCCTCCCTCCCCGCACGCCAAAGCTGCACCAGAACCACCGACTCGGGTTACGCGACAGCTCCTGCCGAGGCACGGCCGGGCGAAGGCCGCCTCGACGAAGCCGCTGCCGCCGCTCCAGGCAGCCGAACCGAGCCACGGCCCGCCGGGCCGCGGTCGCCGCCCCCGCGGGGCCCGTCAGGCGCCGGGACCCCTCCTGAGCACGGCCCGTCCCATGGGGAGCGCCGCGCCGCCCCGGGGCCGAGCGCCCCTCGCGCGCCGCTCACCTGGGGCTGTCCGGGGCTCTCACATGGCGGATCCCGGCCGGCCCGGCCCGCTCCCAGCGCCGCTTCCCGCCCGCTCCCACAGCCACTCGCACCCGGAACTGATTCCGCTGGCGGCCGTTCCGCTTCCTGGCGACGCCCCGGCAGCGGGCGGCGCCCCCGGGCCGCTCGGCAACCCGCCCCGCTCTCGGCGCGGAGCCCGGGCGCTCCCCCCGGCCGCAGTAGGGCGGAGCTGCCCTCGCAGCGCGACTCCTCACGAAGGCAGAAGGCTTTGAGCATTGGCTGAAGCCGGGGCGTACGTGGGCAGAGCTCTTCCGAGAACTCTCACCGTATGCAGCTCCAGAAGAGAACCCAGAGCCATACTCCGATGGGCAGTCGCAGAAACAGCGAGGGAGCTTTTGGGGGAGGACATCCCCCACTCCAGCTGTGAACTGACACCTTTATTGAGCAAAGAATTAAGACATTCACCTGTGCTATACTGGCCTTGTCACTCACAGAAATCACTTCAGCAAGCATGTGCTAACTTTTTTTTGTGTTATCCTGCATTTGCTTGTAGGTCAGGTAGCGCAACGATTCAGTTTATGAACCAGACAGTTCATGTACGGGTTATCATGTACTACTTGAAAACAGTCAGTGACTGGTGCCAATAGGTCCTGCTGCGATATCCACCCGGTCTAACCAGACACCACATTCTGTCTTCTGGAGGTATGTCTTCCTCTCCCTTTAAGACACAGAACAGAATCTTCATACATTAGGCATTGAATGCTGATCAAATAAAGCAGTGGTCTGGGAAGCATCCTGGCCAGGACACAAATAACAAGAGTTAAATAACACAAACACAAACTCTATTTGTTCACTCAGAGAAAAAACACTCAAACAACTAATTCTGAACAGGCAAAAAGCATTTGGCTCATTATTCCGTGTTCAGTAAATGTAACCAAAATAGAAAATTAATTTTCTTGTACTATATTCCATTTGAATTTGCTGAAGACTGAATGTCTTACATAAATATTGACTTCTCTGGGTATTAACTGAACATGCTTTCACTGAGAGTGAGCTCAGTTTTTGCTTACGTAGTAAGCAGTGGTTGGGACAGTTCTGCAAGGACTGAGCAGATGGAGGCTGGACAAAATCAAGTGCTCAGTATAAGTACCTAAATTTAGTAAAGGAGAGAAAGAAACCTCACAGGACAGTAAGGGAAACTTTATCTTTAGTACTTTTCACAGCATGAAATTTCCTTCATACTCAGGCAAGGAAAAAAAAAATCTATGTTATCTGTACCTACTTCAACTGTACCAAGAGGCCTTTTGGACATGTGATTGCTGCTACTATGAAGTGAGTGTTCTGGAATTTTCCTATCAGCATGTACATTCTCTATTGTAACTTCAGAGATCACCATTCTGCAAAAAAACAGTTACAGCAAAACCTGTTTCACAAATTTGAACTAGCATGGAAGCCAATTACCTAAAGCAGCAAACAAATGGGTCTAATTCCACAAATTCATCAAACTTACTGTGTCATAAAAATCAGGTTTTAGTTTAATGTTTTCTTAGACTAGGCTGACATGTTATCATTATTTCAAGAAGACACATTACTAGATACACTTTTTAATATATTTAATAAAGTTATATATCAACAACTTTTGGAATTTGTACTTTTGAGCACTTATTTTGGCAAAGTGAAATATTAAATACTAATACTAGACATGCATTCCTTTCATTCAAGCTTAAGAAAACATTTACAAAGTTGACAGATAACATTTATTAAAACGTTATAGAAAAAAAGGGGCATGGGACTCTTCTATAAGAAGAAAATATTGAACAGTAAAATTAAATTAAAACCATGCTGTACAATTAGGACAGCAATATTTATAGACAAAACTATCCAACCTCTGCAATACAGGCATAACATCTCACAAAATATCAAGATATGCAAAGTTACTATTATAAATGACTTGTTTAGAATAAAAACTTATAGCTCATTAAGGAAGATTCACTTGACTTGCATAAACAGTTACATTTCTGAAAGAAATATGGAATCCCATGAATAAAAAAAAGGAGCAGCAATCGACAGACACAGGCTTCAAGCAAAAATCAGAACTTGCAATTTAAACACATTAAAAATACACCATCTTCTTTTCCAGCATCTTCCCCTAGGCCACTGATAGTTTACAGCTAATAGCTAAATAAGCCAAGCTACCCAATGAAGCATTTAAAAGACAAAAAAAACCCAGCTTTCCTTTGTTGCTTTGAGAAAGGTCCTAATTCTGTTATAGCAAAACACGCAATGTACTGCTGTGCACTCTCATAATTCAGAGACAGTCATCTTGCTGGCACCCAGGCAAAAGTATTGAGATTACAAACCCTGATATGCCTCCATTCTTTCACGATCAATTATACTGGAACACTCGACACATCAGCCTTTGATCATCTGCCTTGCTTATGACACAGGACAGTTTCTCAAGCTTAGACACACCTCAGATGAAAAAAGCTGACCAAAAACTGTACTGACAATATCTCCTAGGGTCTATCTCCTCACCCATAAAACTAACAAGGAAAGTTTAAAAAATGAAACAACAAAAAAGCACTCTGCAAACCAACACTGGTGTGTGAAATAGGAACTTTCTCTCTCAAAAGGGTCTGGTATACACCTAAGCAGATTGTAACCCTGCCAACAGTTGAATTTTTCAGAATGGCAGTTACACAGATTCCATGGTAATTAACATCATAGTTACAAAATGGAATGAAAAGGAGCTTAGCTGTAGTATCATTAAGTCTTCTTACCACTACCAGGACAATGGCTTTGAAGCAGCAGGAAAGTCTGAAAGCCATCTGGGTATACAAAATTTCTAGTTTTCAGAAGACACTGACTTTACTACAGCCAACAGCCACATCATCAAAGGTAATGAAGCATATGGGAAGATTAATGAAATTCATCATATACATACGCATTCATATTATATATATACATATATATATATATATATATATATATATATGGATTGCTTCCCTCCTCCCCACAAATAAGAAATAATTTTCCATACCTTGAACAAGACCACTCCATTAGCAAAGATCAGAAGCTTGACAGAAGCTGTATCTGTATATCTTGGCTTGCTATGTTCAACTGCACTGGCCACCAGCGGCAGGGACTGCAGGGGTGACACATGGCTAGCGTTTGCAGGCTGCCCTGCACTAGTCAAAAAAAGTTCATCGTGCACAAAAAATGGATGAAGCCAAAATCTCAACCAGACGTGCACATAATGATTCTGCTTAAATATATTTAAGGAAGAGTGGCAGCTGCTAGCAAGAGGTGCAGGGAGACACATGGAGAAGATACTCCTGGGTACAGGTGGAGAAACTGAAGAGCTGCTCTTGGGAAAACACCTGAAGAAGTCACTGAGAACATGTATAGACACACTCACAGAAGGGCACACTCCCTGCCTGAGGAGATTCACTTCTAAGATGACTTTGGCCTACAGCTGAGCCCTGCCAGAGCAGGTACACCTCTGAAATAACTGAGTTCCACAGAAGAACCAAGCTGGAACAGACACATCCCTCAAGGGACTGTGGCCCAGTGTCACCATGCATAGTGACACTGACCAGGCCAAAGCACCAGAGGAACCCCACTAAGAAATGCAAAACATCAGACAAGGAAGTGTGCATAGGACCCCAACCTCCTCTGTGACCTGCCACCTTACTAAAGGAAATGGCAGGAACTGAATACAACTCTTGGTGAAAGCAAGGGAAACTGAGAATACAAAGGCAGGGAGAAGAGGTGTTAGACTTAAGCGGAGCCTGAGAAAGATGGTTTAAGTGACTTTTTATCTCTCCCCCCTCCCCCCGCCGAGTACCTGAATTGGTGATTAGAAGTTGGACAAAGGGCAATAAACTGAGTTCAAGAAAAAC
This sequence comes from Ammospiza nelsoni, assembly GCF_027579445.1. Lineage (NCBI taxonomy): Eukaryota > Metazoa > Chordata > Aves > Passeriformes > Passerellidae > Ammospiza > Ammospiza nelsoni. The sequence goes on along the minus strand of NC_080652.1, from coordinate 11,938,443 downwards.
ACCCCAAGACAACTGTTTCACCTGTGACATGCAAAAGTAAGGATTTTAGACATGTGTCTCAAGCTGTCTTTGAATCATCAATCCTCTCAACCTGATCTCAGGACAGTCAGATCACTATTTTCCTGCAATCAACTGGTTTCATGTAAATTAACAGCAGAAAGCCAAGTGCTACAAAAATCAGTGGAGCAACATTTGCTGGACTTTCAAGACAATGCCATAATATGGGGTAAAACAGCAAGAGGCAAATACTAAAAAGTTACTATTCATGCTAAGTCATTAAAAAAGGACATGGTTCTATAATATGATCTACTGAACCTGTTATAAAATCTTTAAAGTGTCTCTCGCAGTACATTTAATTTTAAAGCTTTATTTCAAAGTAATCTAACTGCAAATAGAAGTAACATTAAACCTTGAAATATCCCATATAAAAGTCATTCCAAGCTGGTAAAAGAAACAGTTTTGCTGGCAGCTCTGTAGTATGGTCTGCGTTCAACATTTTTGTTTTTTTTTTGACCACAGTTTTCAGACTGGTTTTTCTGTCCAGCCTTTTTTGTGGTTAAATGGGAAGAGGCACCCTTAACCTTTTATGCAAAACTAAAGTGACAATTGGAAAGGGGCTGAGAACCAATGTAATATACAAGATCATTCTTGAAATGAGTACGAGAATAAACACGCTGGACATGTTCAAGGCCAGGTTGGATGGGGCTCTGAGCAACCTGGCCTAGCTGAAGGTGTCCATGCCTATGGCAGGAGGGTTGGAAGCAGGTGACCTTCAAAGTCTCCTTCCAACCCAAACCATTCTATGAAACTAATGCCTTCCTTCAAATGTGATGATGGTACTTGCAGAAATGACACCATGTATGTGGTAAGGCCTTGGAGAATGGAAAAATAGGGCCACCGAGTGCGAGAACCCTTTCCTCTACCCTCATGTAAACAGGCAAGCATTATAGTATTCTTTAGTATTAAAAAGGACAGTGTTAACAGTGTGTAAACAAACCATAGAGGGAATATAATTTCTAAGTTTAAAAAAAATACTTATTAAGTATTATGGTTTGGTTTTTTAGTTGTTTTTGTTTTTGGGGGGTTTTTTGTTAGTTTTTTTGGGGGGGTTTTGTGGTTTTCTTTTTTTTTTTTTTTTTTTTTTTTTTGGTTTTGTTTTGTTTAAATACAAAGTGCTATACATTAAGCAGGTTACAGTGTTAGTGAGCAAAATCCCTGTTTCAGTACCTTGATCACAAAGGTTAAACATGGCCACCATGGTATTTGTAGAGTTCAATTAAGTGCTAAGAACAGGAACTCTGTGGTGCTGATTATTAATGCCCATTGCCAGCAATGGGTTCATTGTACTTGGGAACATCTGTTTTAACAAAATTCCATATGAAAAAATATTTGAATCACTAGAAGATTAATAATTAAGAGCCTCTTAAAAAGAAGTTTTTAAGTAGAATGCCAGTAAAGAAATTACAGTAATTACAGCTCACTGAGTAGAAAACCCTCAGCTTGCAGCAGACATCCAGGATACAGTTCAGTTGTATCTTAAGACAATTTGTAACTGGGAGTTCAAAAAAGAATCTGAACTGTAATAATCTTGGTGTGGTTTTGCTTCACCATACAGGGTCATCTGTTCAGTACATTATCCTGCACACAGCAGTGCTTAATACAGAAATTGGGGTCAGACAGGCTTAGGTTTTTAATGCTGGTTAACTTTTTCCCCATGTGGACAGCACTGTACTTGGTTATCACCTCTTCCTATTGTATTCTATGTATGTTCTTTCCTTGTCATATTTCAGTAAGCTACAAAGAAGCTTTTGCTTACCAAGAAGCAATTGCTTTTGCATTGGACTGCATTAAGCTTTCAACCCCAAAATCCTGTTGTCACCTTTTCAACTGATGCCTTTACTCAATCTGCAGAGCTGGCAGCATCCCTTAGAACTATACACATTCCTCCACCTATCTCCATGAATGAGAGCCCCACACACAGATCCTCATCTTAACATAGAACAAGTGTCACTCCCAGCAAAAATACCAGCTTCAGACATAAGCATGGTACCATGTTCTGCAGTACCATTAGAAGATCCAAATCACATACTTCCTACTTTTTTCCACAAGCAACTCTGAGGAAGCAAACAACTCTGCTTGTGATCATCAGTCACAGTAGTTCAGTACCAAGAATCAGTATTATATACTATTCAAATAGTAAAGAATTAAAAGTATAAATACCTATCAATAACTATGTAATTTTCCTAAAGCAAGTTTCTAAAACTAGATAAAAGTTCTCACAGAAGTTTTTGTACCAATAACAAGTCAGTTTATGAATCCAGAGTTTGGTACTTGCTACCGTAGTAAGCCACAAATTTTGAACAGAAATTTACACTTTAAATATTTGATTATTTTGACTAAGTTCCAAATGTTACATTTTACTTTAGTTGGTGTCTTAGTTTTTAGTAAGACATACTTATTACACACACTTCTAGAAGCTCTCATAACACAGTAATTAAAATCTAATGAAGTCAAGTACAGCATTAGACCCTAGAAGAGCAAATAGAAAGTATACTTCAGTATACATTAAGTTTATGTAGTGAAAACTCTAAGTGCATTACAGACTCTAAACAGAAATCAGCACAAAATTAGACACTTATTTTACTGAAGATGAATTTAAAAAAAAAGATGTATAACTGAAATCTAAACCACCTTTACCACGCCTTTCATAAAGCAATACAAAAAAGGCTACTGAAGGATGCACACTACCCAATGATGCTTCAGCTTGAGGTGGAATTCTCTTCATTTTTTCTTCATTTAAATGTGAATCGTGTTAGCCAGTTTGGTCCTCTTAGTTTTCTTTTCCTTTAAGGAGTACTACCTGAATTTCTCGTTCATCTAAGTATTTCCACGATTTTTGTCAATTTAGAGCTGAGTTTTACTGTGAATTTAGAGGTCTTGTAAATACAAGATGGCTTCTAAATACTGCTGTGATTACAATCCATCTCAGACCTCATTTTGCAGGCACATTTCAGATTAACCACATACACTTCCCACAATAAACACCTGAAGTAATACTGCAGGAAGCAAAATACATTTCATCTGTTTATACCAGCATACTTATTAAAACTTTTGTTTTGAGAACATACAATAGCAAGTACCAGACATTATTTGCATAATTAGTTTATTTTTCTTACTCTACTAAACAAACGTAAGCACTAATGTCTTAGTTCATCTCAGTAGTACTCTGCTCAGCTTTAGAAGCCTGATAGGACTTGGTACAAGAGGTCACATGGCGATGAAAACTGTCCCGCCACATAAATCTTTTCCCACAGATGTTACACTCATACGGTTTTATGCCTGTATGAATTTTCATATGGCCTACAAGATGGTGTTTCATTTTGAATTTCTTACCACAGACACCACAGCCATAAGGTCGAAGACCAAGGTGCATACTCATATGCCGATCTCTCTGACTTTTGTGTGTAAAGCTTTTTCCACACTGACAAGGATAGAGCTTATCAGCGTGGGAGAATCCAGTGAGAGACGTTTCTTCTTTAATCCCAGCAGCCATATCAATGCTTTCACCATAGCCTGCTGCCATCATAAGATCCTGTCTGTGAGCACTTAAATTTCCATCTGCCCTTTCACCGGAAAATTCTTCCATAGATGAGCCATAGAAGTCAACTTGTTCATCATAATTACTTTCATCTGCCTGTTCATCAAATTCTGCTTCCATCTTTTTGTCAGCTATGTGAAAATCTTCAACACCTGAAGACTGGATTGAGTGATCTGCCTGGATGGTATTCATGGATTCAGAAACTTGGTGTTCATCATAAGGGTTATCAACGCCTTCACAGTCTTGTTCAAACCTTTCTGGTTTCACATGGATCCACCGCTTGTGAGACATGATACTGGGTTTGCTATACATTGGTCTGCTATACTGGTACTCTGCACTATCACTAGTTCCCTCTTCCCCATCCTGACTGGTCATTCCAGTGCTAAGTCTGTCATGTTCTGTTGAAGAATTACTGGGAAGGTACTCATGTTCTGTCAGCTGACATGACAGTTCATCTTTAGAGCTCTCTTCTTCGTTTTCACCGTCTCTTAGTTCCTGCACTTTGTGGAATTCTGTCTGTCCTCCAGAGCCAAGTTCAAAGGTTTCAACGAGGCCATTGTAGCTACTACTGCTTGGGGACTGATGGTCACTGCCATGATTCATCTTCTGACACAGAACTGTTGGGTTTCCCTCAAGCACTTCTGTGCACTTATCCACTACGTGCCACATCTGAAGGAAACTTGCTGCTGTCAGATAACTAACAATTTCTGGTGCAGGCATTACCAGCCGGCCTGTATAGGTAGACAGAAGAATGTTTTCAAATACTCTGGGATTCATCACATCAGGCAGGACTATTCGCCTGCTGTTTTTCAGGAGAACCTGATCACAGAAATAAGGTGAACTAGCTGCAAGAACAGCTTTATGGGCTCTGAAGAGATGGCCCTGAACCACAATGGACACATCACATAATTGTCCTTGCTGGCGCTGTTGGTTTAACTTCTGCAAAATGGTGCTAGAAAAATCTGGAAATTCCACTCGAAAGGAGCTTGACCCAGACTCCATTTCATTACAAATTTAGTGTTGTGCTGTAAGAAGAAAATATAAAATAAAAATAAGAAATAAAATTAGAAATTCTCCTTGGTCAAGTATTGACCTTTCCATTTTCTTCTACATTTTTATTCTTTTTTCTTAACAGACTCACATGGAACTCAACCTTTCGCCACTGTTTTATTCCCTCAAGTCATCTCACTTCTCTCTTCTGAAAGCTGTACTAAGGCCATAAATTGCTATACTAGAATATTTTGCTCTGTTTCTCCTCTTCAAGAGGACTCACCAACTACAGCAAGAGCTACAAAGAGCAAACTATCCAGTTGGGATAGACTAAGCATTTCAAACACGAGTTTAGGCTAATGAAACCGTTATTTCATGAAATTATACAGCAGAGTTCTAACTCCAGGATGTCTCACAGTTTGTACCAGCATATGAAAGATCTTATATTTCAAATGCCAACAAAATCATCTCATTTGTCACCCAACAAACACTGATTTTACTCATGAAATATTTCACTTAAGATTAATTTTTCAAAAGCAACCATATCAACTCACAGGATGACACTGGAAGCACAGGCAGAACCTCACCAAGAGTAAGGTTTATGACCCTTCTCACATATTTCCCCATTGTTTCACTAACTGAAAGGTGGAACAGCAACAGCTTGTACAGTTTTTAATTCCAAGCTTATTGAGATATTTGGGTTAGGGGTAGGATTATAATGTTCCTTTTAGAGAAATCATACAGAATTTAAAAGGTCGATCAAGAAATTGATACCTTTGCCACACAGAACTTTTCCTGCTTGTTCCTTGTGTATTTGTAACAACATAATAATTACATGACAGAATCTCAGCTAAGAGCTCCCAGATTTTCACGTGTGTATTCTCACATAATCCAGATGTCTTACAAAAAGATTAACAGCCCTTTTAGCAGTAATGCAACTTTTTCAAATGCATACTTGAAATTTTAAATTGAATTTGAGATAAATTTGCACGTTATTGTAATTTGAAATGGCAGAAGTTTAAATGCCACTATGAAAAACCAACATTAACTGCTTGAGTAAGTTAAACTTGTGCAATTTTTCTATTTGATAATGTGTAAGTTGAGTGCTGTGGGATTTCTGAAGAGCCATGGAGCAGCAAGTGGTTTCAGTGGTCAAGGTCCATGAAGTTGCCACCCACATAATTGCAGAAGACCACCTTAAAATTTGCTGTCTTCAGTACTCCTCAAGTTCTTTTCCTCAAACCGCCAACCCTCTTCAGAACTGAATCAGCTACCAATACTTTTCCAGTGAGCAACAGAATACTGCACCTGCCAGTTCAATTGTTAATTTTTCTTACCACTTTGTTTTAAAACAATTTGACATAATTATTTAAGTATTTCAAGTTATCTTATACCTTGTGTATATTACATCAATTTTTTGAAACAATCAGATTTTCTTAGACAGATGCAGTTCCTTACCCCCCTTCAGAATATTCTCAGATTTAAGATTCTATTTTTCAATATCTGCCTATAAAAAAATAAGCCTTCAGAAAATGTTCAACTTAAGTTTAAAAACAGATGCCTGCAGAATTCATATACCACTACTGATAATCTAAACTGCCATCATTCAGCAGGGAGTCAGCATGTGACCACAAAAACATTTCCAGATGACAGCAGACTTTTTTGTATTTTAAGTTGTCATGCAGACAAAATGTAAGCGAAATATTTTCAATTAGAAAAGCCATACAAGTCAAGCAAACTGGTTTTCAAAAGGAGTTTCACTCCCTCCTTCTACAATCTGTTTCGTTTTGCAGTTTTACTCCAAACTCATACAGAAAAAAAGTCTTCCTACTTCAATTAATAACAATTTAAAAAACAATCTCCATGTTGGAGCATTGAGTAGAACATACAAGTCACATTTAATTTGCTTTAGGATACCATTAGTCCTAACAAGTGCCAGCAGGGAGCTCCTTGCCGTCTCCACGCGCAGGCCCGCAGACCTCGATCTCTCACGCTCGCAGCGCCCCGCGACGCTGCCGCGGCCGCGCCCGCGGGACCACACAGGCCGCAGCGCCTCCCGCGGCCCGCGGACCCGCCGGTAGGCTCCGGCAGGAGCGGATCCCGGTCCCGGTCGCAGCGAGAACACCGACCCGGCCCGAGAGAGCGCGGGACCTGCGGCCGCGGGGCGCGGGAAGGCCTCGCGCGCCGCCCGCCCCGCCCCAGCGCGGGCCCGCGGACCGGGGCCAGCGGCAGCAGGGCCGCCCGGGGTCCACGAGCAGCAGCGTCTCACCTGCGGGTCGCGGCGTCTCTCTCATAGCGGGGCGCCGTCGGTGCGGCCCCGGCCCGGCCCTACCCGCGCCCACCCCAGCCCGCACCGGAAGCAGCTGCCCCCCTTCCTGCAGGCACTTCCGCGTCCCGGTCACGTGACGCTCGCCCAGCCCTTCCGCTCCCCACCCGCAGGGGCTCTTACCCGGGGCGGTGGCGGCGCCCCCTGCTGGCTCCATTTGGGAGCGGATGGATTTGACCGGAGCGCTCAGTAGGAACGGTTCGCCCCCCAAAACCCCCTGGGCCGAGATGTGCTGTCCCGTCCTGTCCTGTCTTGTCCCTTTGTGCCGCAGCTGCTCCCCAGGCGAATACTCTCAGCGCTGCTGTGAGCACTGCCAGGAGGGGACCACAGACAGTACAAGTGAAGCCCGCCGTCCTCGCCGGGCGCTGGCGCGGCCCGCGTGTTCCGCACAGATCCCTGGTGTGCTGGGGCGCGGGATTTGTCCCACCGCCAAGCCGTTCCAACGGGCACGCAGCCAACACACCCGCGTCGGAACCCTTGCACCGCTCGGGCTCGATCCTGCCCCGCTGCGGCCGGCAGAGGGCGCCGCTCCCCAGAGAGGCCGGCCCTGCCTGCCGGGCCCGAAATCCGCCCCTTTCTGCGGGAAAATGTTCCAAATAAACTGATAAAAAATTAGTATTAATTAGGCTTCATCTTTAATATTTTATTAAAAAACGGACGACAATATCTCAGTTTTTAAATGCATCACAAAGACTTCAGCTGGATCGTCCTTCCCGGTTGGTTGGCAGCCGTCCATGCAGCCCGGGCTGGCTCCGTGTGCGCCGGCTCCGCGCACACCTGGGCAGAGCCCTGAGCACACCTGGGCAGAGCCCCGCGCACACCTGGGCAGAGCCCTGCGCACACCTGGGCAGCGGCCCCGAGTACACCTGGGCAGAGCCCCGCGCACACCTGGGCAGAGCCCCGATTACATCAGGGCAGCGGCCCCGAGCACACCTGGGCAGCGGCCCCGAGCACACCTGGGCAGAGCCCCGAGCACACCTGGGCAGAGCCCCGAGCACACCTGGGCAGCGGCAGCAGCCTCGGCAAAGCTCTCAGAACCGGAGCAAGAGGTTCTGTGGGGCAGAGCTGTCCCAGCTCTCAGCTCGTGCCCGTGAAAATCTCACTTGAGTGAAAGCCATAGAGGTTTCCTGTGGCTGAACTGGAGCAAGAGAACGTGCTAAAACCCTGGGGTAGGAAGGAGAGCAAGCTGTTTCATGGGAGCTTAAGGAGTTCTCCTAGACAGAAGCCATCCCCACTTTAGCAAGTACTATATCTGAACAGAATTTGGTGTATTTTCAACTCTAGTAGTGTGCATTCACATATTAAGTACATATCCTTCCTACATTAATAGGACTGGAATTCTAATAAAAATTGTAATACAGAAATTAGAAAAGAGGGAAGATGTTTAACATAACACAATTATGTAGTTTTCTCTTACAGGCATTATGAGAGTACATGACCAAATAAACCACTACATAAGAATGATAAGCAGTAGGGCAAGGAAGTTTTGAGAGATGAAATAGCACACAGCAAGCCAAAGCATTAAACATGAGTGTGGCATGAAAAACACTTTGGATTTCCTTCATGTGATCAGTTCTGAAGTCTTCAAGTGGCAACACTGACTGCAGGAGCAGGGCTGCAGGGTCAAGGCTAGTTTGTTAAATCAAAATTTATGTTTTACAAAGGAAGCAAATGGAAACAGCATTAACTGATGTTTGTATGCTTTACTTTCTCCTGAGGTTATGGAAGTTTGGGTCAAATTCATGAATGATCATTCAGCTAAACTTAGAGACTATATTTTTTCTTCCTTGAATGCTTTTCTTATTATAACATGTTCTTTAACTCCTCTGTATTCCCTGCTGTGATTAATTTAAATAATTTATTTTTAAGGCAGTGGGTTTTATACCTTTTCTGTTATAGCAAGAAATACAGTGTTCTAATAAGTGAACTGAAAGGGAATTTTTTTCTTGAGATTTGATAGGCTGACACAGGTGTCTCTCCAAAGCATACTTGTTTGGATTTTGAGATGGAGATAGTCTGCATCACCTTGTCTTTGTTAACAAAAGGTCTCTATAATTCTTGCATGATAAAATTCTACAATTTTGAGGATAACAGCTCTTTAGCTTCACTCTGATGGTGAAAAAAATGTCTTTAGGTCTGTCCTATAATGTTCATGTATTCTGAAAGTTTGTATTCTTGGTACGTGTCGTAAGATGACACTGGTTATACTTTGCCGTACGAGTCAGATTTTAACTACAAAACTACTCAGAAGGGCAAACCAGTACTTGTGGATTCTGTGTAGTTATACAGAAAAGTTTCCTTCTCCAGAAGACTTGAGCCTCAATGCCACAGACCCTGCTCAGATGAACCTTTTGCTGATTTTCAGTGCTGGAGAACTTGTCTCAGAGACAAATAGGAAGGGTATTTTTTCTTTAGTGGGCTTCTTCGGAGTTTTAAAATTTCTTTATCTAAGTGGGAAGAAAAAATTGATACAGCTGTAATTATGTAGGATGGGTCATTTGCATGTTGTTAGTTTTGGTTTTATATTTGTATAAAATTTTATATTTCAACAGACAGACACTGTCTCTAAATGCATCGTAGCACTACTGCTCAGAAATAGAACAATCTATTGATTTCCCCATTATATTATTGAAGAATTAAAAAACCAGTGAGCATTAATGGAAGCCTAGGAAATAATGATGTGTGTATCAAATATTTATTGTTGGCTCATAAAAAAGGCAATGCCACAATGATAAGACAGATGCACTTTAAAATGTAAGAAAAAGAATTGTAAAATTTTATAGCACTCATCAAGAACAGGAAGGTATTCAGTTCCACAACACCTTTAAATTTTAAACAGACACACATTGCAAAGTCCCTTGAGCAAAGCTTAAATAATACATTATAAAAATATAAATTTCATTCTGCTTCTCCCCAAAAAGGGATGGCTGTGTGCTGAGAAGACCATCCTGTGTTGAAAATAGACCCCAACATTGATGCGTGCAGAAAACAAACCAACCAAACAAACCTCCATTTATGATCCAGCTATAGGCTTGTTTTTATTGTACTTATAAAATATACATAGCCTTTTATTGAATTGCCTGCTGTCGAAATCTGCAAGAATTTTATTGCTTTTTACTGTCCTGGAGAGGAATAAAGCAGCAGCCTCTGTGTAATTTCATAAGAAGCAAGGACACTAAATCTAATTTTGCTGGATATTGGCTCGATCATAAAAAAAACAAGCAATGATCAAAATTTAGAATTTTGGAATACGGAGTATCTGTATATTTCTCCTCATTTTTATTTTTAAAAAAATCTATTATGTTTATATCTGAACATAGACCACATTACAGTGCACTGTGTGCACTATTGTAAGCTTTGCATTTATATATCTCTCATGATAGGTGCATGAGTCTGTTCCAGTATTAAATCAGAGTCTGCGCACTTTTAAGCAGTATCTCCTTTCTTCCACTTTGAAATGGAGTCGAGTAGACTCTGAAATACAATGAGAATAAGGTAGATTTGGCTATTGAATAAAATGCTTTCTTTGCCTTTTATCGCCTTTCCTCTGAACTTACTGAGGGATCAAAGCATGACATGCCCAGACTATCTCCAGAGAAGCCACTGTCCTTGAACCTGAAAATTGGGATGTAATTTTCAAGTAAAATGTGTAGCTTAGGAACTTCTCAACAAGATTCACAGTATGCTTCTGTGGGCTGTGTTTCCAGTCTTGGGATCCACTGTGTCTTTCCTAAATTTCCCAGGTATCTGAGAGAATATTGGATCAATATATTCCTAGTTTTTTGTCACATCTTTTCAGGGGTGAAATGAAACTCTTGAAAAATTATTTGACCTCCTATTTGCCAAACACTGATGTTGAGCAACAAGGTCAGTTTAACAGTTCAAGAAAAAAGTAGGAAGAAAAAGTACTTTTCTATTATAAGTTTAGTAGTTTTACATGAGGCAAGGACATGCAGGATCTGATACTACCAGGCATGGTCCATCTGCTCTTATTCTGGAGGGTCCCAAAGCACTTCACAGTTAAAAGTTCTGATGCAGCTTTGACCCAACTCTTTGAAACTTTGATCACTGGGAACTGAAGATGTTCAGAATCAAACTGTTAATAACATTCCAGGACAGACAGTCAAGAAGAAATAATAATCTTACTGAAAGTTTTGAATGCAAGGGGATATGAAAGGAGAAAATTTAAAGAAGTAGTATTGCACACAGATGGCTGCGAAAAAAAAAATCATCTTCTCATCACAGGATATATGAGTAAGGGACTCTTTCTATTGCTACCAGAAGACTTCAGCATCTCAGTCACAATAAAGTAGGGAACAGCCTGGAAGCAGGATTTTCTTTTACCAGAACATGAAAAGCCGCTCAGTCATAATAAGACCTGCCTGTAAGTCTTAAACTTGTTCCTATCTTGAGTGTTGAAAATCTTTATTGATCTTTTAATCCAAATTTTGATTGTAAAGGCAATTGAACTTTAAATTAATTATGTTTTCATGTAAAAATAGTTAATTTCATCCCAGGGAGAAACCTGCAGAAAGCTCCCAGGGGAAACAGTCGGGCTTCATTTGAGCAAACAGAATAAACACTCCTTAGGATGAATTTGAGTATCATCACAAAATTCTGTAAAAAGAAGTTAGTGCCTGTATGGGAAAATTAATTGAGAAAAATCTATAAAGTAGAAATACATTTCAGCTCAGCTTTAATAGAGCAGCTAGGGGGAAGATGCATCTCTGATGCTGAGGTGGGTGCTTTGGCCAGTGCAAGGCTGCCCTGCCCATCGCTGGTGATGGACAGAGCCTCTTTAAGGCAGGTAGCAGAGCCAGCACTGAGCAGGCCTGTGGGACAGGCACGTGGAAGTGCTGAGCATGTGGGCTGTCCTATCCCACCCTGTTTGAGGCACTGCATGTAAAGGGCAGATGTAGCTGGAAGCACTACTTCAAAATTCACTACTAAATTGTGGTGGTTGTTATAGAGGTTTTCTGAGAGGTAAAAAGAAAATTCGGTGTCATGTGTCTCAAAAAAAGTGCCTTTTTCCCACATATTTCTTTACACAATGTGTTTGCATTCCATCTGAATTTCTTTTGCTCCTCTTTTTTTTTTGTTTTAACTGCACAGGCACTTATGAGGAGATATCTCTCTGGAAGCACCTTGGACAAAAAAAAGGTAAAAAATTATTTGGCGTCATAGGCTAGATCCTGGTATTTTCAAGCAGCTTGATGCCAATGACTGCAAGTAGACACCTATTTTGGAATAAACTGAAACCAGACTCCTGCAGGAATCATTTGTTATCAGAAGCTGGCGCTTTAAAGCTCTTAGATACTGGATACCTGCAAAAATTCAATTCATTCTTTCTTGTGAAGCAATCTGATTTGAAGTGTTTTACTGTCAAAAATCTGTCACAAGGCCAGGAACAAGACATAGGGCTCTGTGTATGTACTGGTCCTGTCTATTATTTCAGCAACCTCAATGAAAAAGGAACTCAAATGGAGCTTGAATGTGTGGTTACTGAGGAAAAGAAGCCATGTTAAACTTTCCTCACATGTACAGGTATGAGAGTTATCCAAAAATGAAGGGCTACAACTTTGATCATGTCACTGGTATAAGGTCAAAAAGGGTCAGAAAGGGTCAGCCCTGCAAAAACTGACTCTGTGAATGGATCCTCTTAAACATCTGCTCTATTCCTAAAAGCATATCTCTGGAGAACTGCTCACACTGGGGGTATGCTGTGACCTGCTCATGCAGGGCCGGTTCTGTATGGCTGTGTGAATGAACTAATGGCAGGGCAAGGAGCCAGCTGGACACCCTAGCAAAGGGCGTGTGGGTCCAAAACCTGCAGCAACCCCAGGCCTGGTGCTGGGGAAAGCAGATCATCCCCCAAGGCTAAATACTTTCAGAGGCCAAAGTGAGTGTTGCCAGCCAGTTTGACACTGAAATTGCATATTTTTAGTTTTTTGTTTTTTTTTTTTTTTTTTTTTTTTTCTGGAATGTGAACTACTGCCTTTAAAATCAGTCTGTTTGGGGATTGGTGGTGGTGTCAGTCTTGCTTTTGTGAGGCCACAACTCTACTGCACATAAAGAGTTTTTGTTGACATGTGGCCGAGTCTCAGGCAGGACAGCACACAGCCAGGACATTCTGATGTGACTCAGCTGATTAACTCCATAGATCACCCTTGCTGTGATGGAATCAATGGTTGTGGTTAAAGGTCTCTTAAAAGGTTTTTCCAGTAATGAGTTTGTAATAAAGCTCCCACCAAATAGTTTAGTGCCATGTGATTTCTCCTTTATTGATTTCAATAAAAAGGCTAATTTGGAGATATGCTGGATTGTCATTTCTGGGTGGAGGATGATTAATATAACCAATGGCATTGCTATGGCACAATGGAGACATCGACCCTGACACACAGAGAGCAGAGAGAATTTAGCAGGCAAAGAAAGTTGTTCCAAGTGCATATCCTGGTCTTGACAAGATGTGGCAGCTACCCAGCTGCATGCTGGTGGAAGTGCATGTAAAAAGCACAGCCAGATTGGCCAGGTTCTCGCTTGTTCTAGCGAACCAGACCCTGTGTCCAGGCCTCGTTGGCGTCCGGCCAGCCCATGGCCATGGCGTGGCTGCCGGCCCACTGAGGCTCTCAAGGCCATCCTGGACAGAGCCAGCCTGGCCCACCAGGGTCTCAGCCCAGGGTGGAGCAGAGTGAAGGCCAGTGCCCCATGGTGGGAGCCAGCTCTGCCAAAAGGGGGACCACAGGTGCTGTGGACGTGGTGCTGGCCTGCCCCAGGCCCTGGCTGTGACCAGGCTGAACCTCCAGAACCACAGTGACATTCGGACCAAAGCTGCTTCCCTCTGTGCTCCCAGACCATGTTAGCGTTTGCAGGGTCAAGCAATCTCTGTGCAAGGAGCTGCCTAATCCTCTGAGCCAGGAGATCATGGAGGGCCCCTGAGCACAGCCAGGGAGGTTCCTTCACCTCTGCATGCTGCTAGAATTCACAGAGATTATTTCTTCTGGGCTAGTGTTTCCTTGGGTTTAGATCCTGATCTGTTCACTGCATTCTCTCATAAGTGTTGGGATTATAAATTCTAATGCTTTTCAGAGTGCCAGGACTATGCTCAGAAGAAGGCTGCTGTCAGGGAAAGTGATGCAAGATTTGCCACAATAGTTTAAGAACTTGCCTAGAAAAAAAACCCACTTCAGTGTCAGACTCTGAAGTACATGGCTCTGAGCCATTTGAGAGTGTGCCCATAGCTTTTTAAAGAATTCTGGCTTTGGAAATATTAGCTTAAGTAGTTCTGAGCATTTCTTCAGGAAAGTATTATATTGGCTTTAGCTACTGTAAGTCCAGAATTAGTAACAAAACTCTGGTTAAATACTTGATGAAAAAAACATTCTCAAAAAACTGGATCTATTTAAAAGCAGTATCTCCTTTGGTTATATTAAAAGTTCCCTTATTTCAAAAGAAAAGGATTAAACAGATTTTTAAAAACCCACCAAAGTAAACATAGTTTGACAATGAAGAAAGCTGCTTAGCTGTGATCTCTTCTAAATACTAACCTCCATTCAATGCAATAGTGGGAGCCTGCAGCTGCCTGCTGAGGACTGTGTGGTTTACATCTTCTCTAAATGTCTTGATGGAAGGTGAGTTAGTCCCAGTACCAGCTGCTCGAGCACCAGTTCCTTACAGCCCCAGACCTAGCACAATGCAGGCAGTGGAAGGACTCACACTCATTTCCAGAGTGATGGAGCTAAGCCTGTGGTAACAAGGGCCTGTTCTCCTTTCCTTTCCAGACTTAAAGCAGAGAACGCAAGTGAGGGAGAGGTCAGTGAAACATCATATCCACTCTCTGCCCTGTCTTGCTAGTCCTCTCATCAACTTTGGATCTTCATCTTTCTTCTCCCATACCTCCCAGTCCCTCCTCTTTTAGGGAAGCGCTGGTAACTCCTGAGACTATGTGGTACTAAAAGTAACTTGGTAGTCTTATTTCCAAGCAAGAGTGTATCCAGTTGCTCTAGTCTGTAGTTTCTGCCTGTGTTTTAGCTTGCTGTGACCATAAAATGATGTTATGATGTATTTTCTGCATGTTTAGCTTTTGCGTGTTGTTTACTCAAGGAAAAGTTAACTGCTTGGAAGCCGGTATGCGTATGATGTGTGCATGTGCAAATCTGTGCACGCACGAGGCTGCACCACGCGAGTGTAAAGACGAATAGCATGTGGAGACCTGCTTTCTCATTTTGCCTCCTTTTACTTTCACATGAGTGGACACGTCACCCAAGTGCGCATCTCTAGCTTCCATGATCTGATAGGGGAGTTCTTCAGTTTTCATCTCTGCTTATAAGTTAAATTGGTCAAATCACTGTGGTTTAAGATAGAAAAACACAACAGAAGCTGCTCAGCTGAATGATTTTTAGCACAATATGAAGAAAAAAAATAGGTTCTGGCTTCTCTTTCAAATAAGTGCTGTGCTCTGCAGAGCAAAGATCAAGCCAAAGTTCACCTTATCAGCTGCTGTACCTCACCTGGGGCTCTGTTATTGATAGGTCTGTCATCCTCCCTAATATTGGAGGGGTAATAGCAGCCGATGATTAGGCCACTCTCAAGCTATTAACTACATTTCTTATCCCTTTTATAAGAGCTTCTTAGTCAGCTGGGAAACAAAGGCTGCCTTCAATGAACAAGAGCCCAAATTGTGGGTCTGCATCCTGCAACCTGAAAGACACAACTGTTGCACTTAGAGGAGCCTCTGACGACAGCGAGGGGGTGGATGTCAAAGGTTACCCTGTGGTGTTATCTGAAATGAGCAGGCTCTGGCTGCCTCTTGTGCTGACAGAAGCTTGCAGAGAAATTACAGAAAATTGCCTGTTTTGTCAACATTTTCTCGTGAGGTTTAGAAAAAAAAAAACTACTCTAGTTTCAGCAAGTCAAAGGGGCTCAGTGAGCCTAGAAGTGACTGACAAACACTCTATTATTCATCTATGTAAAAAAGTGATATTTTATATCATTTCTTTGAGTGATTGTTAAGTGACTGGATAGTGACACTGACATGCAAGCTAATCCCAGTAATATTTCCAGTTATTGTTTGAAGGCAGACTTACATATTTGTCAGCACTGACAGTAGGTATATTCAAAAAGAAGTGGTGATGAAGAACCAGCGCCTAGTACAATCCCCAAGCACTGGGAGGACGTGTACCCTCAGATCTCAGTGCAGAATGCACAGGCAATGGACAGGACTGTGGTAGAAAAGGCAGTCATATAGTCCCTTTAACAAGCCTTCAACCTAGGATAAAACTACAGAGATAGGACTCTATGGTCCTATCTAATAGTGCAATAGGACTTCTGCCACAGTGTAGCTAGAAAAATGTTTTACTGTCTGGCTCTTGTTTTAGCCATACAGCAGAACTTTTTTTCTGTAGAGACTGTTACTGAATTGGAAATGTTTTTATGGGAATGAATCATCCAGTAAGCTTGAAAAATTGTCCTTATTAAATCTTGCTTAAGGATGGTGGATGGAGACAGTGAAAGGATCGGATCTGTAACTCTCCTTGCTTTCTCACAGAACATGGAGTCTGGTCACTGTTGCCTGTTGTGAGGTGACTGCCCTGTGCAATTTCCCTTTGGAGGCTCATTGCTGGTTTCACAGGGAAGAAAGGCATGTTTAGCAGAATACAATTCTAGCTAGCCTGCCTTATCATAAGCCTGAAGAGTGGTCATGTTACAGTTTATTGCTGATCCCTAGCATTCTACTGAAATGGCCCTGTTGTGTCCTCCAGCATTTGTTCAACACTCAGGGTAGCTGTTGTCACAGGTACATGCTAGCTGTCACATTGCAGTCATCACCAGCTGGTACCCCAGCCCTGTGCTGTGACAGTGGCTTGGAACTGTGATGTTTCCCTCAGCTGTTTGCACTGGGCAGAGCAGATGCTAGAGGTGACTTTATGAGGCTGGTAAAGGCTATTTACATCTTAGATGAACTGATGGCTCTTAGCTACAATTCATAAAACCGTTAATGACTTATTGCTGTGCTCCTGCTGGTCAGTGGGTGTTGCCAGATTGCCAGAGAAAACACGACAGAGCAACTGATCTAAAAAGACAATTTGGAACAAACACAGGTGAATATACTATGAGACATTATCTAGGATCAAGTATGAATTTTAAAATAAACGTAGCTTAGTAGTATATCTGGGATCAAGTATGACTTTTACAGTAAGTGTAGCTTTGAAGTACTCTACTGACATGTTTTGAGAAAAGATTACTTTGGTGATAAGGTGCCTTTGGCATTGGTGCTGCTGGTGACAGAAGCTTACAGTGAAGGAAAGAGATGTAAAAGCACAGCAAAGTCTAGTGGTGTTCAAACTGGGATTGCATTCTTGGAATGCTCACCAGGAGTTGCTGGCATTCACATGTGGAGTCACTGCAAAGTAAAATCTATGGAAGTGCAGACACTGTGAATGTAGAATGTTTGAGTGCCCTCTGTCTTAGAGAGGAGTGAAAACATATTTTAGCAAGGAGAAAAAACGGTTTGGGAGAGCAAATTCTGCAGACAAACTGCAACCTTTAGTCAAAGAAAAGTAGTTCATAAAAATTGGACAAACTTACTACAAATTGTTAGAATTATATTACTGAAATTTAAGCTCTAGGGCTGCTCTCATTCTTAAAATGATGCAATGAAAATATCAGTGAGTCCATAGGCAGGCAACAAAAAGTGTTCAATTTTACTGTAAGTTGGTTTTGTTGAGAGAAGAGATGAATAAGAGAGAATGTAATAATGAGAAATAAAAAAAGTCCACAGAAAATCACACTCACATTTATCCTTGCTCAAAATGCAAGAACAAATGCAGCAGAGGACAGGAAAGGCTCTTCTGTCTAGTCTTCAGAACTCTTTGTAGCCTTACTATATACCACACCAATGTCCCAATTGTACAAAGGTGTGACAAATTTTGTGCAACAAGAAACACCAAACTCTTATCTTATGAAACCATAGAAGCCCGGGATTCAGCATGCTACTTGTTAGCAATATTCTGTGATATGTTGATATAATTATCTTTTCTCCCTTAGCTTATACTTTCCAATTGGAATATTCATAACTGTAAACGAATCTGTATTCTACCTTCTTCTTTGTGAATTAAATCGGGGAGTGCTGCCTTAGAACTTTTCATGCACAAGAAGAATTGATATGTAGAAATAGTGTAAACATGACTGTTGACACTGTTCATTCGCAATGGTATTTTATTCTTTAATGCTACTTTGGAGAGCCTAGTAGTATTTCCACCAGCCATAAATTTGAATCTCTTGAAAACTTGGTGTCCCTTCTTTTACTTCTCAGCAGTGACAGTTCTGATCTACCTGCTACAGTGCACTGGGGTGTTTCTTGCAAGTAATTTTTTTAAATAGACCCTTTAATATGCTCTAAAAATGCCTTTCCAACCTGAGTTTTCTCTCAGTGTTATTAATTTTTTTATTACAGATCTTGTTATTTTCAAGGTTCCCAAAGGACCTATTTACAGCAGACATTTATGGAAAAGAAGCATGGTTAAACTGGTGAAAATAACTGCAGAAGTCATAAGTAAGTAATATAAGCTGTAGCAAGGACAGCGTGTGTTGCTTTAACTTCCAAAATAGCAACAGTTCAGACATTTAATTGCATTTTTATGACTTTTTTTTTTTTCATAGATGTCTGTTGTAAAATAAGTTGCCAGCAATATGTAACTACTAATAACTTTAAGTTTCCTAAGCTGGCATTAGATTTCTTATCCTATTGGAGTGGAAGGTCACTTAATATACTCTTCCTCCTTATGAGGAAAAATATGTGGATGGTGGATATATATCTGCATTTTTACACTTGCATAACTTGAAATCTTTTCTTCAGTAAGAAAGATACAGGACAATTAATTATTTATGTCCTCTCATAGTCTTAGGTGTGTAAAGGGAGCTTTTATACCCAAGGGATGTTTTGAGAAGCTAGCTTAGCTTAATTTTGCAATAACTGACTCCTAGGGTCATAGCTCTATCCTACTGTGCCTACCAGCTCTTATTGTGTAGGGACACAGGCTGTTGCAGAGCTCAGCTTGGGCCTTAATATTGAACTAAACAAATATTAATACCAATAGTAACTCATGAGGGTGGGAAAACGTAGCATACAAAGACACAATCCTGCTCTATCTATAGTTCATGTCTGTGCTGTTCATGGTTAGTGTCCTTTGGGAATGAGCATATCTATCCATACCTGCAGAAGCTGGTCACGTTTTCCTTGCATGCCATGTACTCCCAAAACAACTAATTGCAATTTCTGTAGTAATTGAAGGTGTGGGGGGGCTAGATGATTTTTAAGACTTTGCATAGAGGATGAATGTTCTGTGCTTTGTGGCATGGCACAAAGGTGTATTGAATGCTTTTGAGGTAGTACTCAGGGCCTGTCCTGGACAGAGGCAGAGTAATTTGTCTCTCATGCAAATTATGCATTTCTCATGCATAATTTCTTCCTGGAGTATCTCTTATGTGAATTAGTCAGCTAGCTCTAGCTTTGCTTAGGCTGCTTTAAGGATGGAATTAACTGCAACTAGGAAGGAACTTAAGTATTGTAACTGAAGTTTGGGTTATGCAGACACCAGGGTCTACATTAAATAAGGAGCAAGTTAGATTGGTAGGTTAGCCACAGGGAGGACTAAATCACATGTCAAGAACGAATATGACCATTTATGTAACTTCTTTCCTTCTCTGCTTCATATCTTTAATCTTGATGCCAAAAAAGAGATACACAAATTCTCTAAATTCATAACAAGGCATTATTCGCATCATGCTCTCTCTCTTGACCTCTTCTTCCTCCATCTACTGACTTCTTTCTAAATCCCTGACAGTATGCTGAGGAGTCACTGTATTTATTAGGATCCAGTAATGCATTACATACAATGCATTCTTCCAAGTGATGCACTTCTAATTATTCCCTTGGGGATTATTCAAGCAAAACTGATGTTGGGAATATACATTGTGACTGTTCAGGTTAATGGCCCAGCGATTCATTAGACATTCTTAGGAAGTAATTGATTGTATTAACTGTTCACTGAGTAGTGGGAACCCCAGCTGCTGCACTGCCCTCCCAGCACTGGCCCGGAGCTTCTGCCATGGCAGCATCAGTGGGGCGAACTGCTGCCAGCTGTTGTGTTATGGCTGTTGGATCTCCGTGTTTTACTTTGCCCAAAGCTGGGATCTGCTGCCATTGTCACTCTGACTCTAAAGGCTTCAGGAGAGCTGTGATAACATCTCAGAGTGGGGCTGGTGCTGAGTCAGGGAGAGTGATGTTGAGCTGGCAGTGAGGAAGGTTACCTGCTCTTTGGCACTGGCCAACATTAGGTTACTCAGTAGTCTCATTCAGTGCAGTTGAAAACAGGGCATTTTGCAAACCTCTATTACAGTCAAAACAGCAAATGCCTTGGTGAAAGTCATATTGCTCAGAGAGAATGCAGCTGTGATTTGAAGACTCTCACAAGACTAAATAGCCTGCAATAGTGAGAAATAAAGCTGAACTACAGGGCATAATATGACCAGCTCTTACATCATGTACTCTATTTTTCATCTGGTAGCGTTCCCCTTGCCTTTGCTCCAATGACCTAAGGAAGACAAATAGTTAACAATGCAGCTCCTATTACACCTGAGATTTAAAGCAGCCTGTTAGCCTGTGCAAGCTATTTGTGTCCCTGTCCTTTTTTGCATCCACTCTGCTCTGCAGCCTAAGGCAAGACACCTGTCCTCTGGGTTTGGCTTTGGGTTTAACACTGGTAAAGGCAATGGACCAGAAACCTCAAACCTGTGGCTGCCTGCTGACTCTTTGGGTCTAAGGTTCTAGTTTTTTCTGATCAGAGATTTATAGCTATCTTCTTCTTCTCTGACAGCACAAAAGCTGACATTTACACTGAGTGGTACCAGACTCTCATTCCCTTCTGGGGTGACTCATCCCAGCATCTTTGTGGGCTGCTGGGTTCTCCTTGTCCTGTGTAGATCTGAGATCTCATTCTCACAGGTCGGAGACATTTTCTAGAGTAGAACTGACACTGAAATATGTGCCAGACACTGTATGGAAAGATCTGCTTTAGATCTGCAGGAATTGCTGCATACCGGTGACAGAAGGAAGGCTTCCTTGTGGAATTAGCTCACCATAGAATGCTTATCCCAGAATGAAAGTTAAAATTAAAATGCCCCTACACAGGGAGCAAAACCTGCTTCTTTGTTCTGTGTTGCTCTGAGCTTGCAGAGGACATTGCTTGGGCAGGAGCAGCTGTGCTTACAAGTAACCTTTCCAAGATGGAATCATACGAGATGTAAATCATCTGAGATGTAAATGTCACCTGCCACCGAAAAGAGACTGTCACAGAGGGGCACAGAGATAATACTGAAGACCAGTATAGTCAGCACCAGGCTCTATTTGCAGGGGGGGAAAGTGTGCCAACAAAACTAATATGTATTGAAATAAAAGCGATGCAAGACATTGGTGCAAAACTCTATGACAATGATGCATCCCACTATGGCAATCATTACTATGACCCTTATAGTGTCTGACTTTGAAAAACATAGAATCTGTTTCAGGCATTCTTATTTCTGATCATTTAAGAGGTCAGATCAGAGAAATTTGGCAACTTGTAATTAAGGTAACAAATTGTAGAAGACTTTGTGATAAGGAGTTTAAAGTGTCACAGAGAGTAAACTTTTGTAATTATAGTTTGTTTAAATACTCCCTTAGAGATTTCATCTCTGTAATTTACTCTTGCTCAGAATGTTATCTTTGTGAGGAGTCATGGTGATTGATTACTTGGTGAGTATCTGAGCAGTCAAATGGGGAGGAGTTGTGTAACTTCTTATAGAGAACCCCTAAATCTTGCAAATTCCTGACAGGACAGTTCTCCAGATATTCTGCACTTGGTCCAACCTTTATCTGGAAAATATATATATATATTTATATATATATATGTGTGTGTGTGTGTGTGTGTGTGTTATATCTACTTATGAAACCTGCACACCTTACAGAGAGCATTGCCTAAGTATTTAAACACTCCTTTGCTACACACATATGGAAAGCAATCTATTAAAAAATACAAAAGTAAATGCAAATCCGGACAGCTGCTCTTGTCTTAGAGTCCCTGTAGGGAGCTGTTTGGGTATGGAGGAGCTGAACTCTTCATTGCTGCTGGGTATGAACACATACGTCTGTGTATATGTGTCAGTCTGTGGCATATGTGGAGTGATACAGTCTTTCAGATGATTAAGGTAAGACTGGCTTCAGAGAGACATTGCGTAATAACCTCAATTAGTCTGAATTTGGAAAATAGAATATATGTTTGCCATATGAAAATGCAACATCACTGCCAAGAAACAAACACACAGAGAGCATACCTTTGTTTTCAATGACCGAAGAAAATTATTTGGTACTTTGGAATCAATAAATTTGGCTTAAGGATGGAGCTCAAGGCAATCTGTGCTAATCACTGTTTTTAAAAGCATATAAAATTCAACTAAAATCTTCAAAAAGAGATATCTTAGACACCATATCAGTGTCAGGGAGAGTAAAACCTTCTTTGAACATCTTGCCAGCTGCTAGTCACTTACTGAAGTTTTATAACATTAGCTTAGTAGTGGCAGCCTTCCTTATCTGTCACATCTTGTTTTATTTGCATCAGAGGCTATAATTATATTCATACAAACTTTACGTCATTTTAAAAGCTGGAAGCAGCCCCTGATTTATGCTCCCTACAAGGCAATATTTTCTCTTCTGGATGTAATATGTCACAGAGAAGAGTGAAATTGCAACGGCTGCCGTCCCTGTGGCCGCCAAGCCCGCCGCCAGGACCCTGCAGCTGCAGGGAGCAGCGGGCACAGCCAGGGCACAGCCGGGCTCGCACGCAGGGCAGGGCCAGAGCCCCAGACTGGCCCCAGTGAGGGCTTACATTTTAAAGCAAGAAGTACAGAGAGGACATGGGGGCACTGCAAACTCCTCTGTCCATACCCTGTCCCCTTTTGGCTCAAGAATGATGTCCTTGCTTGAGCTTCGTCTTCACACGTAAAATATCTAAAATAAATTTTGGACAATAAAACTTTTCTGAAAGAGCAAACATACACCACCAGTGCTACCATTTCAAAGAAATTGGTGTGAAAAATTTTGCCACTAAACTACTGAGTTTTCTTGCAGTCTCCCCAGCTCCACTTCTAAAGAAAGAAATTTCTAAAGAAATTCAGCTACATGCCCTGTCAAAATGCCAATAGCTGAGTAGAAAGATAGGGCTTTTGGCTAAAAGGCTAAAATGCAGATTTATGGCCTGTGATGAATCTCCCTAGGGCCATTTCCCAAATTATCATGCAGAAGACTGACACTGTCCCCTTACCATACATATGTTTTGTCAACTTTCTTCAAGTTGGCTTCTTATTATCTCTTAAAACTAATTAAAAAAGAATTTTCTGAAAACCCTTGGTAATGTCAGTTAATATGAAGCCAGCTTTCAATTGTTTAGCAAGGGTTTGTCTGGGGTTGACTGGTAAGTAAATAGAAAAAATAAGAAGTCTTTAGAAAAATTTGAGCCAAATACGGAATTATTTCTTATGAACAAATACTGCATGGGCTTAGGTTTCTAAATGAATTGAATTTACACATTTCTGGAGAAACAACTGGGAAAGGAAAACCTGACCTCAGAACCATTCCAATCAGTGAGAGCACGTGGAAATGCCAAGCTTTGTGATGTTGTCCATGTTTTTATTTTACATCATTAACACAGGATCAGCGTGAGCTCATGTCTCTGCTGAAGTCGCTGTTGGTTCAGTGCACGGCCACGTGAGAGGGATGGCCGGAAAAGCCACATTAGGTCTGCCTGAGAGGCCTCTCCTGAGGCCGTGACAAGGACCTTCGCAGAGAGCAGCGCTGTGTGGGCATCAGTCCCTTGGTGTTTCCAAACCACCGCTGGATCTGAATTTTCCAACATCTGCCCAGCCAAAAAAGTTTCCCTCTGAAAAATCCATTCTTGCCTACATCATGTCATTTTCCCAGCAGCTTCTGAGACCCTCCACAGATGTGTTGAGATTTCTGAGGAAACGTGGGTCACAGAAGGCTGCAGGAGGAGTGAGCCTCTGGAGCCAGTGCCCAGCAAGTGGAGCTGAGGAATTTACAGCCCTCCTAGTGCTCACAGTTTATTTCTCCCCACAGGCATGTGAGCCTTCCCTCTGTGTTGTGTCAGCAGAGATCTCGAACGCGAGCGCAGGGCGCGTTCCCGTGCCTTGCTCGCTGCTGTTTTTCCAGGTTTCCCGTCTCTGAGCTTTCCCTCCTGTCAGGGTGTGCGGATGCCGTGGGCTGCAGCGGGGCAGGGATGTCCCGGCGGAGCCCTGGCCCGGAGGGACGGACAAACCAACACCCGCCCCGGCCGCCACTGACCCCGCGACAGGGGGATGATGGCCCCCAGACCCTGCAGGACAATCTGCAACCTCTGCATTGCTCGTAAACAAACGCATCTAAACCACCACACTTTACATCCACTTAAAATTCTGAATACCTTTTCATTTATCTAAAGCTTGCTGAGGTGAGTTCCTATAAGGGAAGACTTATTTCATTTCCATGAAATGTTTATATTTTCTGGGAAGTTTCTCTCTCACCTCTTTAAATTTTACTGCAGTTGGCGTGCAGCCTGTAGTAGGGTCCTCCCAAGGAAGCTGGTGAGGCAGAAAGGTTCAAGAGGGACTATAAATTTCCAACTTTCTGCGTTAGAATAATTTAAGTGCACTGAGTTCTTAACCTTAGAGGATCAATAGTGAGGGTTTTTTTCCTTGTAGTGCTGTAAAATTCAAGGTAAAAAAAAAAAAAAAAAACAAACCCAAAACCCAAAAATATACAAAAAAACCCCCCAAATCAAAACCAATTCCCCCAAACCCAGCTTTAAAATAAATAAAGGATGTATATGAACAGGGGATTGATCCTGAACTGTTTCTGGAGTTTCAAATTCCATTGTCTGAAGGATGTCTGCTTTGGCTGTTCAGGAAAATAACCATCTCAAGAAAGTTTTTTACAAAAAGATATAAATACCCATAGCCTAGTACTCATCCTTGCAAAATGGATGTAGTTCTCTTTCTGCAACTAATTTCTTTGTTCTAAGTCCAGAAGGGACTTGGCCATTTCAGCACTGATTTTTGGAGTGAATTAGGGCTGGCTGATCTGATATGTGCCCATGGATGAGTCTGCAGCGGTACAGACCTCTTCTCTGAATTACATCCTGCTGTAATTCCATTTTCTGACCAGCTTGCTGAGGTTCTGGCTTAATATCAAGCATATATATGCCATTTTTAAGTTTTATATCCTCTCATATGGCATTTGTATTAAAGGCATTGACCAACCTGTTACCTTCTCAGAATATTAATGCATGGCCACAGTGAAATATCTTGCAGTATATTCAGGCATCCATGTTTGATTTGGGAAAAGCCCCAATACCTTCAAATGAGGTTCACAAACTTTTACCAAAAAACACACAACAAATTCCAGTGCAATACAAAAATCTCAGCTGTTTTTTCTCTAGCAGGAATGTAAGGTAAATGTAACTCAAAAGAAATATGAATATGCCATATCTAGCAGAATAGATACCACATTTAGCAGAATATATGAGATCATCAATGTAATGTGGGAAACATAGGACCCTGAGGTCAGCATTTGACAAGTAGTGCGGGAGAAACTGTTTTATAAAAAACAAATTCCCATTTAGCCTCTAACCCTTCACACAGTCTCTAACAATAATTTTCAGTCTGAAATCTCTGTCCTCAGTGGGAGGATGATGCTGAGTCCCCCTTCTACAGAGGCAGACTGACAGGGGACGAAAAGGGTCAGTACAGGCCACATTCAAGATGTTTAAAACACTTGTTCCTAACAGCCTGGCCCAAAATAAAAATGGGAGACCTAAACAATCAGAGCAAACTGGGGTCTCTGGGTCTGTTTCGGAGCTCTCCAAGAGCAGCCCTACAGAGAAAATTCCTAGATTAATCTTCTGGATGCCCTTCCTTGATCCAGGATTAAGAGATGAAGTTCATTTTGACATCTTACAGAGAAACTCCATCTGTAGATGCCAAGAACTGCTCAGAAGAAATAAAAAACACCTTGTGTGACAGTGGCAAGGCTTTCTACAATGAAAGTATCATCTTTGCAAACCAGATGTGTAGCACAGAAGCACCCCATGCGCACGGTCCTGGGCATTGCACACAGCCTGCAGATGCACCTGCCTGTCTGCGGCGGCTCCTGGCAGCCCTCGGTGCCACACCCTGTGCCCACCTGCGGGGCAGGAGTGCAGGTGTGCAGTGATGACAGCAGGTGACAGCGCTGCCACTGCTGCCCGATCTGCAGGCTCAGTGCCTCCAGAGACACCATCCTGGTCAGGCACCTTTTTCTGCAGCGACCCTAGCAAAGCTAGGGTTTAGGAAACATAACTGAATGCAACTGAATCTATGTAAAAGTTTGAGAAGAAATTGTACTAACACCTCTCTCTTCTAAGGACTTGGGATACATGCTAGAAGGGGCAGGGTTTCTCCTGATAGAAACATTTAAATTGCGAGCATTCAGCCGGCGATTGAAAACGGACTAAAGAAGGCAGTGTCTTAGATTTAGCTACTATCTAGTAATCCTATTCTGTATGTTTCCTGTCGGCTTTTTTCTGGCGTAGTTTGTAACTCCCAAAATCATCTCTGGGCAGTGGCACAAATTGTGAATTTATACTCAGAAATCCTACCTTGACCCATCAGTGGACCTTCTGAGAAGTCAAAAAATAGCAGAGGTTGAGCAAAGCTCATGGTGCTTTTAGTGATATCAGCTTCAGGTGGGACTGGTCTTATCAGTCATCAGCCAACTGGAACCCACAGGGACCACTTACCAGCAGAAAGGTCCACCCTTGGCTCTCCAGTGTGCATGCAGTCACTGTCTGCATTTTATCCAGAAAAAAATACCCAAACATATCCTAGATGAGCATCTTCAAGCCAGCCACAGCCTTTCCAACAGGTGACAGCACTGCAGGGCAGAGGTTTACGAAGCTGCACTATGGCAGGAGCCGAGGCAGAGTCCCATGCTAACATACTCTGTCCTCCCATAGGAAAACAAGATAACAAGGGAAACGTGGTATTGATTTACCTAGTGAAAGTGACAGCTCCCAACATGTGGAACCCATCCCTGCTTGTCACTCAGCCATGCTTGGTCTTTTTGGACAAGGCTACTTGAATCTATGAAGTTATTAAGGAGGAACAGCCTATCAGAGCAGCCTCAGAGCAGGCGGGTACCACAGCAGTTCCAAGAGCCTGGGAACTACCAAACAGCATTCATAAATCTGCACATCCAGCTGTAGGAATGTATACAGATACCTGATTCTAAAGAGACACATTTCTCTTCCTGGACTTAAATGACTCATGAGCCTAGTTCAATTAATAATTAACTCAAGCAACTTTTAATTAATATTTTTTTAATCCAGCAAAGCTAAGGAGTGATACACTTATGAGTTACACTGTTGAGAATAACACACAGAAGGAAAAAGCTAGAAAATGGTATCCACCTTTAGTCACTGGTTTTTGCTTTATAAATGTCACAGTAGCCAGGTGTATCTAGTAAATAATTAAGTCTGATAGTGGCCAGCTGGTAAGAAGCTCCTCCCAGGGCCTGGGGACTTCTATTAATTAAGGTCTGAGCAAAGCAGAATGGATATTTGCCCTTTGTTGATATCAAAAAGTGCTGAGAGCTTGAACTGTGTCTGAGAGTAATGTTAAATGAGGTTGTCTGTTTTGGAAGATCAATCATGGTCCTGCTCATCCTTCTTCTCTCTTCATCCTGATTGTCTTCATCAAGCTGGTAAGGAGCAATACCTGTCTCTGACCTTCTTAAAAGTAAAGGAGTCTTGCTATTCCTAGACTTAATGTTTTTAGTACTTAGATGAACAGTAGCTTTAAAGTTCTTGCACACAACTTATTCTAATAAGAAAAAATTCCTTTGTCATGGCAAATAACATGAGCTCTAGTACAAGCTGCAGAGCACTCTGCAGTTCTCCCTGCCATGTGATCCAGCATCACAGAAAATGAGCACTGGCAACAATAAATAATGACAGAATCAAAAACCATGGAACCCCTTTTCCTGTAACAATATATATCTTTCAGTGAAACACTCTGATCTCACAGCAGTAATGCACCATTATGCCCCTGAGGCCACTCCTCTGATTCCACATTTTATAGACCAGCTCTTTATTCCCAAATCCAGCAGATGCATGGCTTATAGCTGGTCCCAGCATGGAATGCATCACAAGCAGCTTGTCTATTATAAGTGACCTGCTAAAGAGAAGAAATAGTGTTTGTATCCTCTGCAGCATTTTTAAAGCTGAAAAAGGATATGTAAAAGATTTCTTTTTTTCTGGATCCTGTGTATTGCTCAATATTAAGTATTTGGAATACAAAAAACCCCGAAGACCAATCATTCATACATTTTTCTTTTGGAAACAGAGGATGAGTAGTGGAAATTCTTGGGGAAAACTCTGCTTGAACAGTAAGACAACTAGAAATTATCTACAAGTGCTCTCTGGGATTTTGACTGAATAATCCTTCTCATATGGACTTTTAAAGGCTTTACTAATAGTGTTATTTTTTAAAATAATATTTTTAAACTGTTGTGGAAAGTTTTATAGGGTTTTTAAACTTATTTTGAAGATTTCTGTTCAAAGGATCCTTATGCTTTTCCTTTAATGTTGTATTTGTTATTATAGCACAGTGTATAATAAGAAGTCACAGAAGTCTTCTTATGCCCTTAAAAATGGTGTATTGTATAGCTGTCCTTCCAGACCACAGACTCCTCTATCTAGCACCTGCTTTTGGGGTGCAGAGGTGGGCTGTGTGCCAGGTTTGAAGTGGTACACAGCCTATTATTCTGGTAAACATCTATCCAAATTCCTGAGATAACGCCAGACAAATCTATGTGTGTGTCTGTTCACCTGTGCTCATACACACACACGTATGTGCATCAAATCAATGGAAAAATATATTTTGGGGACACAGTGCACAGGACCCTTGGAAGCACAGGCATCCTGGAGCAGCGATGAGCAGAGGCTCCAGCTTCCACTGCCTGACAGCTGGGGCTGTTCCTGTCCTGACTGACGAGTGCCTGTCTCCTGTGATTGCGGTTTGGGCTGTGCTTCTGGTTGTGACCGTAAGCGACAAGGCCCGGCTCCTCGGTGCCAGGTCATGATTCTTTTTGGCTGGTATTGCTGGACTGGCCATTGTCAGGAGCATAAAGAGGAATTGCTTCAGGATCTGTTTATTTCCAATATTTTTCATGTTGTTCCAATGCCAGAATTCTGCAAATAAGTCATCGCAATATAGGTTGCTCTAGTTGCCTTCTGCAGATTTTCTCCCTCACGCCCTTGTCCATTCCATTCCCAGAGCTTATTTACGGGTCAGCTTTCTCTGTGGTTTTGGACAAGTGCTTCAAACAGACATTCTAGAGCAGCTCACAGCAGACACTGACCTGTGAAGGGGATGCAGAATGAAAGAGGTCAGTATATGCATATGCCCTGGTTAAACACCACCTGCACACTGTGTCAGGTCTCAGTTGTGGCATTGTATGGGGAATCAAATTGTCACTGTAGACTGACTATTCTGTAACCAGACACCAAAGCATACGGCACAAAGCAGAGAAAATATTTTCTTTCTCCCTTGTTTTCTTTCTACTAGCTTCAGCAGTTCTCCCTACCCTGCCCGCAAAAACCAGCTTTGTGGGTGAAGGCACACCAGGCCTGTGCTTTACCTCTACAACTCCAGCATGGAAATAAAATGAAAGGAAAAACAACTGGGAGCTGTGAATTAAGGAAAATATTACACTGTTGTATATTGGCTGAACGAACATGCACACCCTGAAAAGTATAGAGAACTGATAGTTTAGATTCCTCCATGGGAAAGGTTGGAGTGGTGTTCTGCAGCAAAGAAGTGCTGACGATACAGGGCATATTTAAAGAATGGGCTTGTACTTTCTCAAGCTAAGATCTTCAACTCGTAATGAGGAAATCTTCATTTCCTCATTACAAGCCAATCCAAAAACCTCTGTGTTACCTGATCACCCAACTTGCTCAGCATACCGCTTGTGTCAGAGGTTGAAATTGCCTCTTTACCAACGGTTTATTTTTCAGAATGTGTACTGCCATTTACAAAGCAAAAAAGATAACATACTGGGGAAAGGTGAAGGCAGTGAAAGAATTAGCTCCCATGTTATGGAAAAATCTAATCTTACCTGAAACCATTTGGGCATCCAAACACAACATGACTGCAGCAGGAAAAGAGAGGGAGTGGTCATTTCTTCCCTGGAATGGAATGAAATGTCTCAAACTAATATTTGGCCAAGAAGCTTTATTATTGTTGCTTTGATTTCAGAATTATAAGGAAAAAGCCCTGAGTACTGATGGGGAGAACTTGCGCTCTTCCTTCATGCTTAAAATTTTAAAATAATCCCTTGAAAGATGAACACAATTGAAATCATAGTTGAATGTGTTGATTCTTTTCCCTGCAAAGTCTACAGAGAGCCCTAAAAAAAAAGGTAAAAATCATCGGTGTGGCCTTGAAACCTTATATAATGTTTCAGTGTTGGGCCAATAAAAAATATCCTAACTGTTATTTTGTCTGAGCTCAAGTCCTGAAGGAAATGTCAGACCGAGTAGGAAAAAAGTTCTACAGTTACAGGTCTTATAATTCTCAGAGCTTTCCCCCAAATACCCCCTATTTCCAAGCCCTGTCTCCAAACACTCCAGCTATGGAAGTGATAACCTGAAGACTTGGCAGTGTACATGACATTTTACTAAGGGAGCTAATACAAATATTATCTCAAGTGAAATGAGGGTTTAATTCTATTATCTGTGGCTTTTCTTTCCCGGGGGTCAAAAGTACAGAAAGTGGTCATGTTGTCTTTATAGTCCAAGAAACAAAAGACCTGTTTTTAAACTAAATAATTAGTCATCCAGAACTAATGTCCCACAGCACTAAGCACTAAGGGGGCTTTGGAGTGATCTGAACCAGCATGCAGCTCTCCAGACACATCATTTCAGAGGTGCTAGAATGGAGCACAGCAGAGGATTCTCTTGGGTGGCTGACACCACGGCCAGGGAATGAGGAACAGGGATGCTGCAGGTACTGTACAGCAACCCTGCAATTGCCTATTTCTCCAAGAGTCCTGCTTCTTGTTTTACACTGAGAATTCCATTTGCTGTTGCTTTGTCTTTGTGCAGGTTGCAGGTGCATGGCTATGCATGACAAAGCCTTGTGACAGCCAGCAGTGCCCTGCAGAGAGCAGAAGACAGATCAAGGAGGGTGCTGGTAAAGTTAAAATGTGAATAGTGTGGTATGGCATCCTACAAGGCATGTTAAATTCTGCAGCTGTGATCAGAGCTACTCAGAAGGAGGAATCAGCATCAGCACAGATCTGCTCTCTGGTTTTGACTAATCACTCACTTCTAGCAGCTCTTGTGCAAAACTAAAGGGGTCTAGCTTCAGTTTTCTGCCTTTTAAACTGTTTGTGTCCCAGATTTGGGAATTCTGAAATTTGCAAGGGACTGAAAAGCACCAAAGCAATTTTTTTTAGCAATGGAACTAAAATCTGAGTAACTCCAATGTCTGAATCTAGTCTCCTCTGCTTCTACTGAGAGTATAGGCTCCAAGGAGCTCACAGTCTAGACAAAAGACTCATGGAAAAGGCCCAAAGTGCTGGAGCAATGTTTGCTATACATGCTGGGTGAGCTACTCCTGCAGAGTTGTCTCTGTAGGTGATGAGTACTGTAAGGAAAAACAAAACAAGCTCCCTCTGACCAGGATTTTGGCAGTGGATCAGGTCAGAGGTTGTGCAATGAACTTGTGGAAGTGGCTTGACCTGAAAGAGTGCATTGGGCAGGATACCTGTGCCAGTGATGCACACATCCATGAGCTCTGCCTTCTCTGGCAAGTGGCGCTGCAAATAAAGCTGGGTGAGCCTGACTCCTAACAGAATGGAAACCCTCAAGTGCTCATAGTAGTCATGACATTGGCTCAGGGGCTTACAGAATTAATAAGTTGCTACAATTCATGTTCTAAGCCAAATCCTTTTGCTGGTCATTAATTTACAACCAGTGCCCACAGCACTGATTATAGTTCCCTAGAAGAAATCTTCAAATCCAGCCAAAGATTTTTTAATGCTTCCCTCTCAGATGCCCATTGCAAGGCTGAAAGCTGGATCTTCTTGTTCACTGCAGGTTCTCAAAAAGGAGGTTAGTTAATTTCAAAATGCTTTTTCTTTTCTCTTACAAATCCTTTTTTTCTCCTAGAATTCACTATGATTACGTATGGTTGGCCAACAAATTTTGTAGGTACTTCATTTTACTGGTTTTGACTGGGATAACCTTACTTTTCTTCCAAGTATCTGGTATGGTGCAGTGATCTGAGTGTGTGGCCAAAGCAGTGTGCAGTTACTGGTGAGCACGGTTCGTTCCAACCCAGCCACAAGGGGCTGGGGTCCCCAGAGGTGGGGAGGGGACACAGCCAGGACAGCTGGCCCCAGCTGGCCAGTGATGGGTGTCCCTCATCGTGGCACATCATGCACAGCAACAGAAGCTTGGGGGAGAGAGAGGAAGGAGAGGACGTGGGGCTGGTGGTGCTTGTCCTCCCGAGTCGCCGTCGCACGTGCCGGAGCCCTCCCGTCCTGGCCTTGGCTGAACACGGCCTCCCCGCAGGAGTCCTGAATTAATTTCTTGTTTTGCTTTGTTTGCACTCAAAGCTTTTGCTTTACTGTTAAAGTGTCTCCATCTCAACTCACAAGTCTTACTTTTGCCCTCTCAATTCTCTTATGTTCCCCATCCCACAGGGGGAGAGGTGTGAGTGAATGTCTGTGTGGGCTGAGCTGCTGCCAGGGGGAACCTACAACATGACACAGCAGCTGAGACTTCCAGCTCACCCTAGGGATCCTCCCAGGTAAAAAATTCAGCACTTTCTCAGGATTCAAGAGATACTCTCCACTTTCTCTGCTCCCTGAGTTATCTCAGACTGTTCTCTCATGGCTTTTTTTTTCCTCAGAGTGCGTTGTGATAACTGAATAAATGCAAAAATGGTTGTTTTAATCAAGAAGGAACTGAAAAATATGTTTTGTTGACAGCATGTGCTAGAGTAATAAGATCCAATGCTGCTGCTGTAGTAATTACAAGTGAAATAGTCCTTCACTCTAAAAGATACTCTGCAGGCTCTGTTTGTTCAGATGGCATAGTGTCCTTTTGGTCTAAAGCAATTACTTACATTTTCTACATAACAGCTTCCCAAAGATGCCTTTGAAAATTTCTAAAGACAACATGTATTTAATACTTTAATATAAGCAGGTTTGATTCAATACAGATTGTTCAGAAGCACCAAATATCTGTGGATGTATCTTAGGTTGTATCTAAATCTGTACTTCCGTGCATAGTTTTGTGTCTGAAAGCAATCCCAAGCCACATGGTCTGTGAAACAGCACAGGGAGCTTAGTAGAAATATAAACCATGTGAACTGTGATGCCACTAAATCACAGATCTTCCTTTTGTCTGTTTTGATAGCCCTTGATCCTCCAAGGACGTGGAAGTATTTTGCAGTCCAGCAACTGAAAAATAAGGCCACTTTGGATTCTGGAAAGAAAAACATTCTATTTAAATCCATCCCTCTTTAATTTTGTTTTCAGACACTGTCTGTCAGTCTAGCCTTTGAAATTAGCACAAATACCCATGAGAAATTTAATCCTGCTCAAGGCTCTGAATTAAATACATTGCAGCCGATAAATAGTTGCCCTTTGACTTCTAAATGATGTTTAATCTTTGAAGCAGGTACAGTAACCTTGGATAATCTGCTCATCAGTTTTCTAGGTTAAATAAATGAATATATTAGTTTCCTCTAGATTTCAATGTTTTATAATAGCAATGGGAACATAAAATCAGCGCCACAAAAAAGAACCCATAACTGTCTGCTATGCTTTGTGGAGTCTATTAACAAGCCTCAGAAGTAAGGATCACTATTGCCCACCAATTGTCTTTGTGCTGCCCAGGGAGACAGCCAGTGTTTCTGGGGTGGGGAACTCTACTCGAGGCGTGTTAGGTCGCCTTACCCAGGTGCAAGTGCCCAGCAGAGCTGTTGGCTCTGGGAGTGAAGGCACCTGTGCTTTGTTCTGGGCCACTGGGGACACTGAGGCACCCTCATTCTGCTTTGGGTGGAAATTATGTCACTAAGCTTTTCTTTTCATGGTTTGCCCGTTCCTTGTCTGTGCGTCAATATCCCTGGCCTTGCAGTTACTTGTTGGAGACAAATTTACTTGGAATAAAGCACAGAAAAAGAACATGAAAAGGTTAAAGGACCAATATAAGGAAGATTAGTTAAAAGATACTGTTACATATTATTAGGTATGCTGGGGAAAATCTTCATAGGAAGTCAAAATAAGGTTAGTATATTTAGATGTAAATACTTTTAAAATTCAGATTCAGTTCTCTTAAGTAGCAGACATAACCCATTTTATGGTCCATAGAAGTCAGGCAGTTCATGATTTTAAGATTCTCCTTTTTTTTCAAAGCAAATTGGGAAATAAAAATGAAGCTTATGTAGAACAAAGTGTCACAAATGAACCTGGCCACAGCAGTCTCAAAGTCTGGGAGCCTCTGTGTTCATGAGATGGTGTCCTACCATCTGTATTATCTTTGGGTAGGACACTGTTACACATTTTCCTCAATGTGAGTGAATATACTCAGCTTGGTTTCCTTATTATGCAAATCATCAAAATTATTGGAGCATATACAATTACCTGCCTCAAATTCATACTCATGCGGGACTGACAGGCAATGAAGAAACTGTAAAATTCATTGTTTAATGGAAGTTATTGATTATTTGCAGAGATGATTTATGGAATTACAAGGGTCTGACATTAACTGACCACCAAATTACCCTTTGAATTATTCAGTGCTTTACAGATTATTTACTGACCTGCTGTGACCTAACCTGAGCTGATTCCTGCAGCAGTGCAGAGCATTGCCTGCTGCTGCTGCGGTGCATGTAGGACACATGCAGATTTTACATCCTGTTGGCAGTGAAAACAATTAATTATGTCCAAACTGAATTTGTGATATAAAGCTATAAAAAAAGCACTACAGTGAAGGTCATATCAGTCAAGACTCTTCATATCCTTTTACAAAAAGAGAGGAAGTTGCCCACACCGTCACTTTGTTAAGGCTAAAATCAGGTTAGGTCCCTGTTTGCCAAATCTGACAAAGCCAGGCAATTTTCAAAAGGTACAAGAGATACACTGTACTTTCATCAGCTTGGATGGTAATCATCTTCATCTGGCTACTAAGGCGGTTTTGTGGCTAAGCAAGCAGCTCGGACACGCTTAGTGGCAGTATCTCTGGCACTAGCTCCGTACTCCAGAAGCCTTTGCTTGCTGGAATAATTGTGGCATTTTTTTACTTTTGGTTGACAAGCAGATCTCTGAAAACAAAGAAGGAAGGCACAGAAACTTCCCACCTTTTTATGTAATACTCAGAAGTTAAATAGTATTTGTCATATTTATAAGAAAAGTAAAATGAAAAGTTTTGTTATGAATTTCAGGCTATGTTAAAATGAAAGTGCTTCCTTAGCATATCATGCTAAATAAGTGAGATTGATGGGGGGATTGCTTTTTAGAAAGCCACTGAAATTTTTAGAAAATGACCAAACTTTCAGAGAGACTCATGCAGGAGTTAGTGATCCTGATAGTAGCTGTCCACAACTCAAGTTAATTGGAGAATGATGACTATGCAAAGATGATAAGCTGAAGCATGTCTAGGCACGTGGATGGCAAAAGAAGATTGTGTAAGAAGCATTTTGGTACAGGTGAAGAATTCCCCCCAGCTTAACAGGTGACATTTACACAAATTCAAAATTTGCCTGGAGTTAGACTTGCCCTATTAGCATAAGGAGAAGGGGTATTAATTTTTAAAAGTTTTTATGGCTTATTGTGAGAAATTATTCAGAAAGCATGTTCCTTCCCAAATCCCAAAGTGTGTCCCAAAGTCTTTCATGGTGCCCTCTTTGTCATGTAATTTTACTGATGTAATTGTTAGGTTAGTTGCATAAGTTTCCCCGTAGTTCCTAAAAGGCACTTTAAATTGGGACAAACTTTCCTGTATAGGTGTGTATAGCAAGCTGGCAAACCCGCAAGAATTGAATTGTGCCTTGCCAATGGCCATTGAAAATGAGTAATCTCTGAATTTCCCATGAGCATGCTGTAAACCAGCGGTTTATCTAAAGCTGAAGGGAAGAGCGCATGCCGCTGAAGGGTGTTTCAGGTGCCCAACCACAAAAGCAAAAGGGCTGAAAGCGTTCAGGATGGAGAGCTATCGGACCTCGGGGATGCTGCTCTGGAGCTGCTGTGCCAGCCCAGCCCTCGGAGCCAGAGCTGTCCCTGCTTTGTGCCAGGCCTCGCCATCAGGGAGGCTTTATTTTCTTTCTGAAGATGAGCTGTGCGTGCAGGCTGGGAGCTGCGGGTGTGCGCGTACGTGGGACCTAAGGGGCCCTGATCAGTCCTGCTGGTTTTCAGGACTGGTGGTTGGTAACCCGGCCGCACAGCTGGATTTCCTCTCTGCTAGCTGTAGTTTCAGTGGGGAGGCCTTGCCAGCTGCAGGGAAGCCAAGCCGGGATCCAATGGCCGTTAGGTGGTGCCCCTGTCTTGAGTAAAAAATAAACGCACAAAAGACTGTCCTGTCCTCATTTTAGTTATGCAAATAGGAACAGCTCTAAGAAGGAAACTGTAGCGGAAGATTAAGTTCTAATGTGGGAATACATTAAGTGTATATATGTGTGTATACACACACACAGATACACACAAAGGCTCTTTGAATCTCAAGAGATTTTGGCAACTGAAACACTTGGTAGAGGAGAGCAGTTTCTTCCAGTTCGGTTGGGTCTGTTATCTACCTTCACTGCAGCCTTTGTCCCGTGGGTGCCATCTCACCCCTAACCATTCTCACTGCAGTTTGTGCCAGTTGTGGGGGCCCAGAGGTACCTCTGATACGCAGAGAGACACTTTACACACCACAGCATGCTTCTTTCTGCATCACTGCCTAAACTTATGTATTTCTCTCTGCATTATTTTGGGTTTTGTCATTTTTTTCTGACCTGTTTTAAATTCTGAAGTGCCTTGCCTTGTAACCTGCTGATAGAAATGCAACACTATAAAATTACTTATTTGCCTGCATTTTTTATTGATTACTTTTAATTATCTTGTTGTCTGCCCCTTGCCCAGTGGTGAAAGGACATGGCTATTATTCAGTAGAGCGAATCCAGCCCATTACATAATCTGTCTTGCTGTATTTGCTGTAAGTGACTCACAGAATTCAATGTGATGTCTTTTTGCGTGCCATGTAGAGTCACCTGTCACTGTTTGCTGTGTCCTGAGCTATGGCACAAGGCAAGGGAGCCACGTCCTGAACCTTTCCTAGTGACCAACAGCGAAGGAGGTTCGGAGCTGCTGACTACCTGCCTGAGTGCTCATTTATTCCTGGCTCCACAACAGCATGTGAACATCTTGTTCCACTGAAAGAATTTTGCCTGCAAACAGGAAGATTTTAGGAAAACAAATGTTCCCTGACTTGGATATTTTCATTTCAGCTATTTCCTAGATAAGCTCCACAGTATAGTTTAGAAGAACAGCAGGTGAGGTGGGGGTCCTGCTTAGGTTGATTGTGGTTGCCTTGCTTTAGAACATATTTCACTTTTTTAAAAAAACAAACATCTGTATTTCCTGTCCATGGGTCCAGGACATTCTGACCAGCTGAACAAAACCAGCTGGTAAGAGCAAAGACCTGGGGAGGTACCTAGAGCTGCTGGGTTCTAGCAATTGGGGGAAAATCAACCGCCTCATTTCTCCACACCTGCTTTTCCATTAGCATAATTGAGAAAAATGAACTGAACCAACAACCTTAAGGCTGACTAATAACTACAGCTTCTCTGGTGATGAAAAGCATTCCATATCCTATTATTAGCAGATCAATGCAAATAATTTGCAGACATTCCACAAAAGCTACCCATTGCAGCAATTTCATTATAGTGTTTAAAGTAAAATTTAAACAACTCCATTTTCATTATTTAAATTTTATGGCTTTGATTTCATTTCTTGAAACATTCAAAATTGCTATTATTTTTATAAGTTGCTTACTTACAATTACAGAAACCAGAACCTTGTCCTAACCCCCTTGTTTCTTACCTTACATCACTCTCTCTACCCCTAAGATTGCTCCTGTAAAATGTGCATCAGCAGTGTGAGTCTCAGCTTGGGACGAGCTGAAGCAGCAGCTGCTGCTGCCACTGCCATGCACGCCCCCTCTCAGCGAATTACCCGCCGTGCTGGCTCCCCTCTTCTGAGACTGGTCAGTCTTAATGGTGAGCTGCTTGGGAGGAGAGAGTTCCTGTAGTTCTTCTGGCTTTGCTGTCATGGAAAATTACCTTCCCTTCTGCACATCTGCTGAGCATAAAGCTGCAGTATTCAGCTGGAGCAAAGGAACAAAACAGCTGTAATTTCTTTTTGAAATACAGATCAAATCACCTGCAAACTCCAATGAGCTGGCATTGGACCTGGGTGCTTTCTCCCCTGAGCAGGTTATTGGAGAAGGTATCTGGCTGGATGGGCAGCTCCCGTGCTTGACCTCACACCTCCTCAGTCAGCAGACGCAGGAGCTTTGCCTGGGCTCTGTCAGGGGGCTGCACAGGGGCTGCTCCTGTTTTTGCACAAGTGATGCTGCAGATGCTCTGTGTCAGGGTAGCCCAGAGACTGAGAAGGGTTTGCCTGGGGCTGGTCAGCCACGTGCCCAGCAGGCTTAGCACTGCACTCGACTACGGCACTATGTGAGGTCCTCGTGCTGCAAGAGAGCCATTTTATCTCCCTCCAGCTCTGGAAAAGGTGATGCCTACAGGGCACAGGTGAGGAGAAGTGGGAGGAAGGATTCTCTCTGCGATGCCATCATTGTACTCATCCCTCCAAGATTTGCAAGATCTAGCCACCCCCTCAGCATTTTGCGCACAGTTTATGCCAGCCATTCTCCTGACCTCCACCCTGACTGGGGAGGGGGATGAAGATTGAGTGCAGAATGGTCACCATATGTTTTGTTTATTCTTTATTATTTATTTATTTATTTATGCCGCGTTTAATTTTTTGAAATAAACCTGTTCATTTTGGGGGTGATTTTCCTGCCCTTTTTTAGTTTCTTAAAATTAATGTAACTAACATGGAAAGTATCTTGTATTAGGAAATTTGCAGAGGCAGATGAAAGCATGTCTCTGGCACTAGTTACCTGCACTGGACCTGACCCTGACCTGTGGATTGACTTTGTGTCTTGGCCCGGGACCTCCCTCACTGCCACAGACTTGCTGGATGACCCGGGCTCTTTGCTGATGTTGGCTGCCCTCCCTGGGCTTGTCCTGCTGTGCCCACCTTGTCCAGACACTCCAGGACAGGCTATAGCTAAAGAGGCCCCTTTACTGCCAGTCATGCTGTCACTTTGTCCCCACCCCTTGCAAGCAGTTGGCCTTTGCTACTTCTCGCGACCTGCCACATTTCTAACTTAAATCACATTTTCTCAAAAATACATTCACTACTGATGCTGTATGACTTCTAAGTCTACAGGGATATTTTAATAAGCCACTATGAACTTACAAAAACTAAATGTCATGTTCCTGTGTGCCACTTGTTCCATCTATTTCAGGATTTCCTGGAATTCCTAATACACTTTTTCTTGCAGGAAGTTCACTGTGAATCCACCCTGATGCTAGGTGAGACAAGAAGTGTTCTGGGGACATTAGGGCTCTGAATTTGCTGTCAGTATTACTCTCAGCTGTTCAGCTTCAGATCTAACTGGAGCCAGAGTTCCTCACTGTGGATGGGGAGAAATTCAACTCAACAGATATTTTCCTTGCCTAGAATACCAGGTTTCTACTAACTGAGGGCACAGGGGACAACTGAAAGGAAAATTGAAAATAAGCATGGTGTAATTAACAGCCAGTTTGTGTTCTCTTAAGTTCATTGTTTTCCTATGCTAAAACCAATTCTAATCTAAGTTCTGAATTTGTAAGCCGAAGTTGCTCTTGGCTTCTGTTAAGATGAGCATTTGTTTCTCGTGTCCCTCTTGACCTTGTTTTCAAACTTCCTTTCTCATTAATATTTTTTTGACCTGAATGAAAAGCTGTCCATGTACAGATTGTCTTTCCATCTTAATTTCATCTGGCATTGCAGGCTTCTTGTGGAGCTATTCTTATAGGAGCCAATGTGCACCACAGGCTCCTACCAGCTGTGTGCTCTGGGCAGCAGGGAGAGGGAAGCACTGCAGAAGGCTGATACACTGCCCACAGATTCACCTGTGAGTTAGTTTAACACCTGTGTGTCAGTGTAACTCTGTCCTACCTAGACTTGGTGTCTGGCGCTTCCTGTGGAGCAGCACTCAGGTATTAGGTTATTAAAATTTAACATGAAGCTGTCAGACCAAGTGCATCTACTGGTGTGTGGAATCTGCTTCTAAAGCCACATCGGCAATCAGTTTGCACCTGTAAATCAGCCAAGCCAGGTGTTTCCTCAGTGTTTTCAACTTTTTCACAATTCAAAAAGCCTCCATAAGCTGCTGTCTTTGACTTCTGAACAACTGCATCCTGGTGGGTTGGAGGTGGACCCCAGCCCAGGACACGGCCCAGGGGATCTCAGCAGCATCACTGAAGGGCTCTGTCCCTGGTGGCAGACAAGTCCCATGTCTGTGGCCACTCAACCCTCTGGCTGGGATTCTGCCTTCTCAGCCAGGCAGCAGAGAAGACAATTTGCATAAAGCCTTGACTTTCTGTAGGCTGACTGCACTGCAGGTGATGAAACAGGAAAAGTCCACCTCTTGTGGACATTTTTAACGTTCAGACAAAATATATCGAAATGTAAAATGCATTCAAATTAGAGACTAGGTGTAACAGCGTTAGTGGCTTACCGCAGCTGGAATTCAGTGCTGAGCTAGGAACCCAGTGCAGACCAGCTTTAATTTGGATCAGATGGCATGCCAGAACGTGTGCTCTGAATCTGGAAGGATTTCTGTGGGTATGGCAGGGGGTAGCCAGCACCACAACAGCGGCACAGATCTGAGCAGTCAGCCCAGCTCTGCTCCACGAAACCAAGCATTGAACAGACACCCCATCCCAGTAAAGGAGAGATTGATCTCAGCAGGACAGCCCAGTCAAATAATTGTGTCAATAAGAAGGGAGAGTAAAATATCTTCTCACTTTTCTGAAAACCCCTGGGTTCTCCCAAAGCAGGACCAGCACAGGGTAGTGGGGCTGTGCAGGAAACAAGGACTTGAGCAGCTCCTGGGGAAGGGCCTGCACTCTCCAGCCTCAGAAAGGTGCAGGGAGGCACGTGCTGCCCCTCGGTGTAGAGAGCGACTACTCATAAAAAGCATTGAGTGAAAAATTATTTTGAACCCCCTAACAGTGCTTTGACCCAATTACTGAGCTTGGTTGGACAATATGGCTTTATTGCTCTCTGTAGATTTTCTCAAGAGGCTGAGAACTACCCTGATACCGTGGCAGTAAAAAGACTCATCTGACTAAATTTCATATAGTGCTCCACAAACTGGCCAAGTGCAGAAATATCAAGCCAAGAGCTACAAGTATGTGTGAAATGGGAAAACTCTGCCTACTGTTGCTACCCACAATGCAATAAAGCTCTCCCACTAACAGAGCATAAGACTCTCATGCTTTATTAGCTAATTACAGACAGGAGATTCATTCAGTGCTATTGATAACAGAGTGCTGCCTCCACTTGATACTTGTCAAGAAAATATTGAATCTGTCTTGGAAAGGAATTTCACCACCTCTGCTTGGAATGGGAGAGTTGTGAAGTATCCCAATAGTAAATCAACATCAGAACCTGAACTAAACATTTTCATTTACCTTTTGCATCCTATGCTTGGTGTCTTTAGCTAGTCATAAGGACTCTAGAGAATAATGTCCAGCAAATATTCTCATTTTCTGCCTGTGAAATACCAGAAATACGTTGTGATTTTATTTAATAACTCAAATACTTTTTCATCTTTTGGACTAATGATTATAAGGAAAGTATTGATAAAACAGTAAGCAAACAGTATGTCTGTCAGTCTAGTATGTGGCTACATGTTGGAGAAGAAAGAATAAAAATCACTGAGCTTTCAGCAGAATGGCTTTCTTTGACTTTAACATCTCCTTTCCTTGGTTTGGGATTCCTGCTAGTACAACCAGAGCTGATGCTTGTGGTAGACTCACTGACACTGCCTTCTTGGTCTCAAGCATCCCCTGTATCACCTTTATTCTGCTGAATAATAGAGCCCATTGTCTGCAGTTTCCCTTAAGACATTTCAAGGAGTTCTTAGTGTCAGCTGTAATTCTTTCAGTAACTCAATCCAGGATGGGTTCTCACTGTTTTGTAATGCTCTTGAACTCTGTTGCTCCTTGGAAGCAGTTGATAAATTAATGTAAACAATGCCATTGGGATAATAGATGATACCTCTTTTTTATTTTTTATCTGTAAACAAAATGAGACCCATTTCCACTGGGAATGCAACTAGCCTGGTAATGGGATCCCAGGCTGTGCCAGCTTCAAAGTCCACATATCTTTATCAAAAGAGGAAATTGTCCTGAATATTAACATAATCTGGGTCTCACACTTGGAAAGAACAGCAGACGGGATAAAACATGGAAATAAAAATATGAGACAAGATGTCTTCTTTTCTTGAGAGCCCAAGTGTTACCAATAGATGGTTGCAAGAAAATAAAGCATGTGCAAAGATACCAGCACTTCTGTGTCAGCTGCTGAGCATTACTCCTCCTCCTCACCTATTGCTGACAGATTAAAATAGCTTGGATCAGCAGCTGTAGAAGAACTCTCTTGGCAGCTCCTGCTCCAGAGATGAGTTGCTTTTTCCTTGCGAGCCTTTGTCAGGCTGGGAAAGAAAGGGATGTATCTGAGGCGAGATTGGAGAGGTGTAGACCACTGGAAAATGGCACGAGCCTGGTGCTGCTCTGGGTTGTCACTGAGCTCTAGCTGTTCAGGAGAGGCTGGGATTGACAGGTAAGCATGGGAAGGAGATACAGTCCTGCCCTTACCTCATCTTCCCAATATTTAGCCTCTTTCCAAACTTTGGGTGACATATGCCCCTTAACAGCAGATATGTAGCTATAGACAACCTGCAGTTGCCTGGGTCACTGTGTTACGTAGCACAGCAATAATTCAATGCCAAGGTGGAGGTAGCAGTCCTTTGGATATATCTACATTCCCAGATATTTCTATATTCCTTCAGGATATGTCTGTGCTGCTGCTGAAATCATACCTGTAGTCATAGCTCTGCCTGAAGACAACATATACTCCCTATGGAAAAGATACATCTTCCTTTAACCTGAGCAAAACTATATTAATGCTATTTGCTTAGTGAATTACTCTGGAGCAGCACAGTTTTGTGTAAGAGCAACTATTTGGGCTGGTAGGCATAAAACATGGGTGAGAGGGTACTGGCTTCCACCAGCATGTCTTAAAGTGCTTTGCAATACTGAGAACAAGACGAGGTACATTTCTCCAGTCTTGTACCATCTGAATAATACATACGAATGTTTTTTTTTAAATTTTTTTAGAGTGGAATATGTGTGCTTTTGCAGAGTCTGACACCCAGGATGCTTTGGTATGTGTGGGCATTCTTTCTGTCGTCCTGACAAGAGTCTCACCAATTTGGCTCAGAATAATCCCTCTCTTCACTCTCACTGCAAAAGAAAAGGAGGGGGGCTATACCTGTCACACAAATGTTTATCTAAAATATCTTCTTTCTCTTTTAAGTTTATTCTGCAGCTCAACAATGGGACACCTGGAACTACCATCTGAAATGGATAGGCAGGTTCTTCAAAATAATTCTTCTGTTTTTAGGGTACAGAAATCTGTTCCATGGCAAGGAGGGGAGAATTTGGAGGGATATAGCTGTCAGGATGTTTTTATAGGATGTTTTATCTTTGGCAAAAGTACTTATATTGTGGTGAATAATGCCATGAAACCTCGCCCCTGCATCCCGTTTCTCAAATGCTGGAGAACCTGATATCTCAGCATGCTCAGTATGGTTTGTACACACCTACTGAAAGCAGATTAGGAAGATTTTTTTATATCTTCCTGAAATATTGCTCTCTCTTTCAGTAAGTTTTTACATGTGTCTTGGATGGAATTTTTAGAGGTTTTCAAGGTTCTTGAGACTGTTAATAATGCTGCTTAGGGCCTCAGGGAATGAACAAGATGGTCTAACAGGTTGTTTCCATCTCTTATTTCTGTGTCTCTTTGATTTAAGGATTTTCTGCATTTATTGGCTGTTGCTTCTCTTGGCCACTTTATACACTGTGTAGTGATTTTAACAATCATAGGGAATGGCAGAGGCTACTTGAAACCCCCCCGTTGCCATAGAAACACAATAGCATCTAGCTGGCTCTGCCCTCGCTCTCCCATACCAGCCCCCATGGGAAGCAGAAATTCAGGCCTTAAAATTGAATCAATTTGATGTTAAGTTTTAGAAGCGATTTTCTTTTTGTTGCTTGGTCTCCTGACGGATGTTTTCATGCAGATTTAATTATTTACACTACTTATATTTTATTTAAATTACAGCAACTAATTATTAGCACCAGTAGCACTGTAGATTCCAGAGCCATCATAACTCCTATTGTTTGGGTGCTCTAAAGACTCACAGCGTTTGTGTTTCAGTCAGCTACTGATGCAGCCACAGGGGAAAACTTCCAGCATAACATGAGAGGTGTAAACACAGAGAGGCTGGGAG
This sequence comes from Ammospiza nelsoni, assembly GCF_027579445.1. Lineage (NCBI taxonomy): Eukaryota > Metazoa > Chordata > Aves > Passeriformes > Passerellidae > Ammospiza > Ammospiza nelsoni. Next base: position 11,893,718 of record NC_080652.1, on the reverse strand, counting down.
AGATGTCCGGGGGTGTGTGGGGCTGGCGTGTCCCGTGCTGGGCTGTGTCCCCAGCCAGGCCCTGCTGCTCCTCTCGCTCTGGATGGTGTTCTCTGCCTGCAGCCGCGGGCCCTTCCCGCTCCCCTGCAAACCCTGCTGAGTGCGTGCTGCTGCGGCCTCATATTTGGAGGCATCTCGCTCAAAACTGATTTTCCTCTTTTACTGATGGTTTTCAGATTTCTGTACCTTTTATGGGAAAGTGCTGGCTATCCCACGGGCTGCAGCTTGACACGGGCCCCGTATAAGTCCCCTGACACAATTCCATGATCACTTTAGCCTTTAGAATTCTGTTGCCTTCTCCTCTTACTCCTATATAAGCACGACAATATCTTCAGGTCTCAAGATAGGAAAGCCCCTTTGTAGCACAAGTTCTGGGGTGGGCTGTTCCCGTGCTGCTTTCCTCAAGTAGGATGACTATCTTTGGGTGCATAGAGAACAATAATTTCAGGTAATCTTTAATAATTTGCAGCTTCCGGGAGTCCCTGTGAACCAGAACTTTTTGCTGTGTTCAGTCAATGTGAGTTGTGAGCTTGGGCTGGTTTACTGTCATTGCACATCCTAATGAGCACGTACTCTGGCACCAAAGGGTAAGGCTGGAGCTGGGATACTTGAAACAGGGTGGAGAGAAACCATACAACTACTGTTTTAAATTGTGATAGCAAAGGTTTTTGCTGAGTGAGCCCTGCATCATGAAGACTGAGCAGAGTCAGGCCCATGGCAGATAGTGTGCTAGAAAAGGCAAGTTCCTGGAATCACCTGCTTCTCCCATTTGCTTTTCTCCAGTGACTGATGTAACAGAAATTTACATGTTTTTCTTTTGTAAAACAGCAAAAACCTTGATGTCCTTGGTGTTGTTAAACTGAGTTTGCCCCTGTAAAATCCTATGCCATTTTGGGGCTTGCAGTTCATTTTCCCACTTGATATTTTTATATTTCTTGGAGAGCTCCCGTAACTTTACTCTTCCCTTGCCTCTCCTGGCTGATGCGTTTCTGATCTGTACCAGCCCATAGGAAAGCCTAGAGAGGAGAAATAGTTTCTGCTCTCTTTCCATAAACTGGTAAACCTCTTCCTAAGCCTTCACAACCCTTTGGAAGCACACAAAGTACATTTCATAATTTCCAGGTACAGTGCATGAAAATTTTGCTAAGTAAACACTATAAAGTAGGTTTTGAGAAAATATTAGTCACCATTATGCAATTCCAAAACCAAAACCACAAAGAGAGTGCCAGTATATTTTGTTTTATTGGTTGTGACTGCCAATACTATGCACACAAAGGAAACCTTTGAAAACCAACCAGCCTATGTTTGTATGCATATTACTCTTACAAGGTAATTTGTCTAGTAATCTCAGTGTTAATATTTTTCATCTGGTACACACTGCTGATACACCAGACAATTTTCTGTAACACATCTGAAAATTCCCACGTAGAGTGATTTTTCTATTTTGCTTGTCTTATTTGTAATTTTCTAAAAATAAATTTACCTGCTTTTCTTTTCTGCCTTGCTAGTAAATGTAGCGAAGATAATATTTTCATACAGTTTCTTTTAACTTCAAAGTTTTCAAAGTAAATAGAAGCAATGTGCACTCTATTAGAAAAAAAATGCACAAAGTACCTAAATCCTAATTTTTCAGGCCTGCCAGAGCTGCATCTGTTTAAACATGTTACTTATATGCATGTGTACAGTACAGGAAGCTGGACTGCTTTCCAGAATTGCCTGGAGTTGTATCTTTTTTTATTCTTCTCTTTCTCAAAACAATTTTAAATCTACAAAAAAGGTCAGGGGAGGTCATGATTCCTGACCCAAGGCTGAACCGCGCCTGCCTGTACGGCCTGTTTGATGATCCCACCAGGGTCACTGAACTGGGGGTTATTGCTGGCTCCCTGCGTCTATGAGGCGCAGCCTATCCCAAACAATTTTTAAATTACCACTGGCATGAGCCTGTCAGGAAGGATGGTAGCTGGGAATGTCTAGACGCTGCCGCCAAGACGAGCTCCCCCATCGGGGAGCCACTGTGTGCCGAGGGGGTCAGCAAGAGGGGCCCGGAGCTGCCCCGGAGCCCCGGGCTGAAAGACAAAACTCCATCACGTGCCCTGCAATTTGCTCCAGGGGCTTAGCCAAAGAATTTCAGATAAGGAAATCTATAGGCATTGCAACTGGGAGAATTTTTAACTGCTTTATTGCTTTCCATAGATTCTAAAGCCAGTTGTCTGCTTTTATGAGCTCTTTAAATCACACATCAGTTTCTCTTGGCTTCAGTCACACTAAAGTGCCTCTGAATTTATACTGGTTCTTTTTGACTTCATTCTTCAGAAATTAGCATTGAGCTATGACTTTAAGGTTGTATCAATGAATTCTCATCCTTCTGAAAAGCTGCAGCACCTTCCAGTGCTGGCCAACGGTCCTTTACGGCGCGTAAGGCACAGACAAGGCCATGAGGGTCTTTAAATTGTGTCTTTTTCTGATTCATCACTCTGCTTAAGCAAAACTGCGAGGGAAAAGAGAGATTCAATACACCTACTCTTTCCAGCTCCATTCATTGCATTTTTTAGGAAATTTCATTTAAAATGTGCTGGCAAATTATTTAATGATTATATATATCAAAATTTATTAGTATCATCATTCACTCATTAATAAACACTCTGTTATTTACAATAACAACACAGTTATTTTGAACTTTGTAGTTCAGGATATTTTTAATGGAGAAGTGCCCCGATCAGTTAGGTTAGATTGGTGGTGGGCACAGCAGAGCTGGAGGCCAGCCGCACGCTGGGCACCATGTGGGCACCACGGCTGCTGCCCCTGAGCAGGGCCAGGGAGCCAGGGGTGCCTGGGGTGTGGGAGGGGGCACCCCCTGCTTTGCATCCTGACGGCTGAACATTAAAGCACCTCACCAAATCCCACGTATTTATCTAAAAGCAGCTGAATGGTGATTATTTCCCTAAGAAATAATGTCGTGCTTTTCCTTACATCCCTTGTTAAGGTTCACCATTCTCCAAAGGGGCAGCTTTCCTGCTTTTCCCCTTGGCCACACTATCATGCTCTTTCACAGTATTTTTGGGCTAATCTGAATGTCAGTGGGAAAAGCTTTGCATAAGCCCAGGGTTCTGTTTGTGCAGTGAATGCTGTGCTGTGTCACACAGCAGAGCTCCATCTCCCCAGGCCGTGGGTGAGCACAGGGCAGGGACAGCACAGGCTGGCACAGAGCAGGGACACTGCCTTGGTCCCTCGGTGTGCACACCCGACCTGTCAGAGAGTGCACTGAGTGAAACATCACTGCTTGCTCTCTCACTGAGCAGAAAACGGGCTCATACAGTTCCCTGTCATGCTGATACTCCAAAGCCAAATGTGCAGCATAAATTAATTTATATTTCAGTTGTTAGCTCGTGTGCAATTTAATAACAAAACAAAAAAAACCCAAAGAGATGACGCTATGCTTGCTATACATAAACTCTTCTAAATGGCAGTGGCATTTGGGAAATGACAGTCCTTACCTTGCTCCCAGAAATCTTTCAGTGAAGCTGTTATCACACTGTGTCTCAGCCTCAGACTGAGGGTTGCAGATGGACTTAGGGAAAGAAAGGAGAGATTCCTTTGCTGATGCACTGCAGCCCGTTAGCCCGTCCAGAGTGGCACTGGGGCACACTGCGGGGAGGCAGAGCACAGGTGCCAAGCTTGTCATAGCCCTCTGAGGTCACAGGCAAACCTCTGCTTTTGAGGCTGATCTCTACAGGCAGGGCTGAGATGCAGCTGGGCTGGGAGTGCTGCCGGAGCTCTCTGGCTCTTCCTGCTGCTGCCTGTGCTTGGGGCAGCACCAGCCCAAGGCACCCAGCCTACCCAGCCTGCTGATGGCCTGGCAGAGTTGCCACACTAAGTTTGAGGACAATTTTTACCTCTTCCTTTTGCTAAATTACATTGGAAAATTAATGCACAAAAAGTAATGCACTTCACATTCCCCACATAAGAGGAGCTCCTTCTAAGGACACTTTTCCCCCCCCCATGTTTCTCCATAAGCTGATTCCATTTTTTTTTTTTACTGCCTGCTAGTTGACTAGGAAAAGGATGCCTTTGTGCCTTCAAATGGGAGTTAACCAAGAACAGTTGAGGCAAGTTATTTTATATTATCTGCCTTGAGGAGCTGGCCTTCATCTGCTGAGATCTTCAACCCAAGTATGACTACAGGTCAGTGCACTTTGCATTACTTTTTCTTAAATCCTGTAGTAATTGTGTAAACCAACAATTTTTCTAAAGTTGGATCTGCCTGTTAATAACCCATTTTAAACTAAGCTCACAAGCTCAAATACAGTTTTGTGGAGCAACAGATCCTGTTTCTGAGGATGCAAGAAAAATCAGTGTCTTCTCCTTAAGGCAAATGTTTGCAAAGAAATTTATTGCTCATCTATAACCTGCCTATTACTGCTTCAATCTGTTAAGCTTGGGGTGTAAGTGCAAATGGGAACTCTTGCATGGCTGCCTTCCCTGCCCATGCTGGCAGCCCCTCTCTGGTGCTCTCACCTGTGCTGGCCCAGGTGCGTGGGCAGCTCGCCCTGCTCGCCCAGCGCCTTCCCTGAGCTGCAGGGCAAACAAGGGCACACTGCGGCTGGACAAACTGCCCCAAAGGCTCTAGAGACTGAGGGTGAGCCACTGAGCAGGGCAAGGGCAGGATTTAACCTGGCTGAGGTAGAGGAAAATTCAGTGAGCAAAGAATGAAGTGGGACAAGAACCCAGCCAAGAACAAGGACTCAGCTGTGAGTGATATGAGTTTTGTAATCTGGGGCAGAACTAGTTTTGCTGAACGTGATAGCTGCACATGGCATAAAAATGCATTTCTACAGAAGACATCAACATTTGTGAGCAGAAAAGAGGGTTTCTGATTTAAGGCATGTGATAGAGTTTAGATGCCTGTTTTTTAAGAATCTTTCTATGAATACTCCAACTTGAAAAATGCTGTTGAATGTTAAAATGCAGAAGCTGAATGTCTAATTCCAAAGAGAAAATTTAGAATGAGAAAAAAGGAACCCTATTAGTCACCACGAAACACAAAAGGAAAACACACACAAATAGAGTGCTGTCCAGAAATCAGTCAGTGAAATATCCCAGTATCACTGTATCATTGTGGGTCTCCTTCCCCCTTGCACTATCTACTAACTGATACACACCTTTCTAGCTCTTACATATTTAAAAATATGTTTTAAAGAAAAATTGGTAGCACTTACCAGCTAAAAAAAATGAAACAAATAGTCCAAACAATTTATCTCCCAGTGTACATAGGAGTTAAGAAGCCCAAGAAATAAAATTATTGCTGCTACCCTCATGATTTCATGTAATTGATGAGAAGAGGAGGAGGCACAGCCCCCCTCCAGGACCCCCCTGCAGCTGTTCTCTGGGCTGGGGAGGCAGCCAGGAACAGGAGCCACCGTGGTCCTGCTTGACCTGGCCATTTGTATTTACCTACGGCAAGCAGCTCAAAACTCCGGAGTAAGGCAAATTAGTTGTGCAGCTAATTTAAAATTCATGTTAGCTGTCTTCTTCATTTGCAAAGCAGCCTATCCCTGTGCAGTAGGTGATCTATAATGACACTTGTGAGGGCCCATCCCGGAGCCCTGCCCTGCCTGGGAAGCAGTGGCATTGCCTTTCTGCCTTTCCTGCTGGCTCTTGCAGTCTCTTTTGGTGTTTTTTATTTTTTATCTCCCTGGTTCTCCACACTCTTGTTTATACAGAGGCTTCCTGTGTCTGTGGATGCATGCATAACACACTTGATGGGATGTATGTGTGCATGTTCTCTCTCCTCAGAGGTCCTGTCTTGCCCTGATTTGTGTCATCTCCTGGGCAAATATTTCAGGGTTATGTACAGCTTAGAAATTCATTTTGGAAGCTTCAAAATTATTGTAGCAAGTAGGGAAAATATAGCAAGTAGAGAAAAAGAGAATTTCCCAATAGGTTTCTCAGTCACAGGAGCACCATAGTTTTAGTGATGAAATAATAGTCCAGAAGAAGCAGGAAGTTGCAGGTTTAGTCTTAACAGAATTTTTAAGATAAAAGGAAGTCCTTACAAGGAGCCTGCAGAATAAAATTAAAATATTCAATTGGGTAAGAACAATTTTCTTTTAAAATATAAATTTGAAAGGATTTTTACAATTATGTCTTATATTTTGTACATAAAGTCACTTGTGTGCCTAACTACAGGGCAAGCCTTTAAATAAAAAAAATATTGGTTTATGTAGTCTGAAAATGTTTACTGTAAAGGATTAAAAAATAAACACACTATGTTTGTGCCAAATTGTTCCAGTCTAAGCCAACTGATTGCACACTGCAGCATTTTATCTATTGTTGTCATGTTTTTCTTCTAATTTTCCAATGTGTTGATTACTCTAAGCTCACAGCAAACCCAAGCTGGATGTGAGCATGTTTATAACATCTCTCTCTACATGTGCTACAAAATAAATATTTTTTTGACTAGTCATATCAACTGCAAAGCATTTTCAGAGCAGTGATCTTTCAAAAATAAGGTATTTTCATGTAAGCAAGGCACTGTACCTTACAGCACTGACATAGTGTCATTTCACACATTTTTGTGCGAACTTCTGTATTCTGTTTTTGACCTTTTAAAGTATTGCAGTGTATAATTATAGTTATCTTTTATGAAAAAAAAACCCTTCAATTAACCAGTTTTCATTCTTGAAATCATTAGAGCAATTTCTGTTTTATCAGAAGATCATTAAGGACGGCCGACAGTTACAAATCTGCTGCAAATACTCTGTATTGAGCCTGATTTAAGGAACACAAGTTTATTAATCATATGTTTAACGAAAAGAGCCTCTTGGTTCTTCCTGTGCATGACTCTCAAATCTGTTGGTACTTAGGATGATGAGATGTGGTTCCAAGTATCATACCCATTTCAAAAGAATTTGTGATTACCGACCTCCATAGCAAGCTGCACTTGTTTTAAGTTTAAATTGTGTGACACACTTTAAAACAAGAAGGTGAAAAGAATCTTGTTAGATCACATGCGGACGAAATGCTTTGAAATTAGACAATTCCCCTAAATTCTGAGGGATGGCAAGCATCAGACTCTTGCCCTGTTAACTTCCTCCAGACTTTGATGACAGAGACTGATTTCAGCATCTAACAGGAAAGTAACTCAGTCAAAAAGTCCACAAAACTGGATGTGCAATTTTGACACTAAGTCGTTCAAAACCAAGAATTCTTTATATAACATGAGGGCAGTAAATCAAGGAATTTTGTCATAGTTCCTTGTCATGCTGATACTCCAAACAGGAGCACCCACACTGCCCGCTACAGAAAAAATGTTTTTTAAAAGACCTTTTAATTTTCCATCATCAGTAAGCTGTGATTATGGAGTTCTACCTGTAAAACTCATCCTAAATTACACTGCATTTATCAGACAACATTTTAATCTAATTTGTGTTTTCTTAATTATGATACAGTCCAAACACTTTGAGAAGATCCATGACATTTACAACAAGAAATGATGGAACAAAGTGGGATATTCTTCCCTTTAAAACAGTATTTTTCTCTTTTTACTTATCTGTTTAGGATACATCAAAATGTAATTTGAATTACAGCAGTTTCTGTGGATGATTACTTCCCATTAGCTAATAAAGAGTAAAACTGCAGCAAATAATATTTTTTAGACTTTTATCTATTATCAGTGCTGTAGTTTAGCAGATAAATTGGCATACTGATTGAAGAGTTTTCAGAGCATTCAGTTCCTAAATCTCAGCACACTAACACATCTAAATAGCATATTTAATTTAAAAAATAAAATTAATCTCATATATTAATTTTTTGGGGTGGTGAAGCAGCAATAATAATACAGGCACAGTTTCAGCCCTAAAGAGTATTATAGCTTTGTTTTTCATTAGGCTTTTGAATCCCAAACAAGCATCTATTTTATTTCAGTGTTCAATAAGAATTTAATATTTATTCTTATTGAATCAGATTCTTCAAAGTCTGTAATAAGCCAATTCTTTGTTGGTAATTTTAACATGAGTGAACCCAATTTTTCGGTGTGTAAAGGAGCTTAGGATGAGTAGTTTTGAAGTTAAATAGAAAACCCAGGGAGCAATATTTAGGAAGCAATGTGGCCAAATGCATGTAAAATGCAGAATATTTGTGACTTTGCTAACCAGCAAATCCTTTTCTACTCTCTGCTTAGCTACAGCAGCTGGTGATTTTTCAGTTTCCAGGTACGTATCAGCAGCATAGCCTTTCTTTTGTGACAAAGGAATATAAGTTGCCTTGGAGATTTTTAATTAACTCTTCTCCTGTAGCTCTGCCTGCTTATCATTTCAGCAGTTATTTAGGCTTCATATCAGATTTTGGATATTGTTCTTCAGAAATGTCTTCTTAATCTACACAAATTAGCATTTCAGCAAAACAATGTTTCCATAATGGACCATTCACTACACTTTTTTAAAATGTGTAGTTAGTATTTACACCCATTAATTCAGCCTTGAGAAACAGATGAATCCTAAAGAGAGGAACATGTGTGGAATCTGCAACTAAAAGAAACTACTCTGCACAAAAGAAGTGATGGTGATACCTTAATCAGACTTAGATACTCCTTAATTGCTTTTTATGATTTGTTCTTACCAATAAATAAAGGTGAATAGACTATTTTTGGATAAATTGGGATTCTTCTGACTAATTTGTTATTTAATGCACTTTTATTCATTTAACAAATAAATTTACCTAGCAAAATGTCCCTAGCTTTCTCACTGCCATTTTAAAATGGCTAGTTGTCTCACCCAAGCGGCTGAAGATATATATGTATATTTCTATGTGTGAAAATAAAAGAGAATAAAGTTGGAAGAGGCAGAAAGGTGCTTATGACAATCACATCCCCCGACATCACAATTTTTTTCTCTATACTGCTTTTTTAAAAACTCTGGAATTTACAGTCATCATTGTTGTTAATGCCATTCAGCTAGCAGCTCAGCTTTACATTTGTTTTTGTTTTTTTCAAACTAATTATAAATGTCATAAATGCTTCCAAGAATACAGAATCAGAAGCCTTTTCTACCCTGAAAATGGAGGTAGGAGTTTGAGCAAATATGATTTACAGACACGGGGTTAATGCTATAAGCTAGAGGGAGCTCCTCCACAACGAAATGCAGAGGTTCCGTTTCATTTATCAATGTGCTTCCCCGGCTTTGTCTGCTCGTGAACATAAAAGACACGGTTTTATTGCAGATATTATCTACACCATTCTATGATATGAATGTTATTGTCTAAACTGCTGCTGAGACATAAAACAGCTGAAACCCTCTACCAACACCATATTTATGCCAAACCTTTTGATAAATATACAGGTCTTTTTGTTCACCTTCACTGTCTTTGTCTCCATCTTACCACTCAGCCATTTTTAATGAAAACGCGTCTTCTATAAATCCTGAGCACAGAAATGCACCAAGAGCCAATCTTGTGTCCATAATTGTGCAAGATAATGTCCAGCAGTTGGAATTCTGGGCCAGCCCCAGGCCCGCGGTGCGCAGATAAAAATATCTCCCCAGTTATTTCACAGTGCTCTTTCCAAAGTAATCTGCACCACAGATTCATCCCAGTAACAACCTGCTTTATTCCACAACTAGGCCTAAAGAGATATCAGTGAAGGGAAGTTGGAGTGACCTGCTTGGAAAGGACGTAGTAATTATGACTGGAACATTAATAATCTTTAACAATTGCTTCTATGGAGCATCTAAGAGACACAGTGAACTATCCACAGTTCCAATAATTCTCTAGGAATCCTGTTACGCCTTCTGGAGCATTGTCTAAAGGACACTATTTGTCCACTATTAGTTTTAGATGCCTTTTCAGTGTAAGAATAATTTTTACTTAATTTGCATCCCTGCCTCGCCTTTGTGCATCGAAATTCTGGAGCCTACATTTGGGGTTCTTCTTTCTTACCTCTTGGTCCTCTCTTAGCAGATTATATTGCACTGGTCATAGAGATAATAAGAAAGCAACTAATATCTTCTTATTGATTTTTGTTAATAAAATGCCACTTCAAAGAGAAAGCAACAGCTGAAACCATGAAGGCTGAGTCATGACTGTGTAAATGAACTTTATTTTTGTCTATATTTGGTGTCTAATTCATGGTGAATCTTTTATTAAGTAAATATGTCCTCTTTCCTGTTTGTAGAATACCCACAAGCAAAATTATGACCTTATTCCACTTTCTAGAAACAATATTATTGTTTTCTTCTATCAACTTTAAAAACTTTCAAGCATAATTGACAACCCAAAAACTTTAAATGTAATTGATCAAGTCACCTTCAGCACAATTGGCTGCATCTGTAGGGCACGGTGTTCTCAGAGCAGAGAATGGGTACCAGCTTTCCAAGCAACCTTGCTGCTAATGTTCTCCCAGCATAAATTTAAAATGGGATTTCCAAATATGCTGCGAAGAATACTTCAACATTTGTTGTGTAACAGCATTGCTGAGCACGAAACCTCCTAGGCTGGACCTCACTTGTAGGAAAAGGCCAGAACAAGGCTTAGAACTGGGTCTGGGGTTGGTCATCCGAGTCTCAAGAGGGATTTGACCCTTTGTTTCCAGCCCGACTGAGAGCCTTGCATTCACACAGCTCAGGAGCTCCTCGAAGCTAGAAACAAAGCACCCACATCCTTAAACCACCTGCAGGGATTAATCTTACATATGATACATTTTGTACATTCAATGCTTCTTTTCTAACTTCTGAAGAGTTATTTTTTGAATGAGACAAACAGAATGTCTTTTTCTCCCATATTTATGGGAGACATGGACTTATTTCTGCTACTTTTATAAGTTATGGCACATTTACTAAGTTATTCATCTATTTGTGCAGTATTTTTAAGTCTCCATGCTTTAAAAGAGAAGTCTGAATGTTCTGCTCACAGATGGCCTGTCCAGGATGCTGAGAGGGGCAGTTTTGCTTCTGGTCCAGGGGAGGGAATAGAAGTTTTAGTGGATATGTTTGCAATTTAGGACTCATTTTTAGGGCTGTCTGCACACAGGACAGACCTCACCTCATGGGGCTTTAGGGAAAGGCTGCTGTCTGCTTCATCAGTCTCTGGAGTGGACCCTGGGTGAACGGCAGATCAGCCTCAGTAAGAGTGCCAGAAATGTTTATCACTGAGAACTCTACCTGCAGAACTGGCATTCACTTGCAGGTCAGGAAGTTTGTTTCCAGCAAAATGCCTGAATTTACTTCTTGAAGGATTTTAATTTCTGTAACACAAAACATAAAATACTTCATAATCTCAAAACTTAATAATCTCTAAATATCCTCAGACATCACAAAAGAAAAAGGATCTCTTTTGAAAAAGACCTTTTCTCTTTCCCTTTCTCAACCTGGAATAAACTTTTCAATGCAGATGTTCTAAGAAAAATATGCTTTGGTCAGAAGTGGTGAAACAAAACTGGTGCTTTCCTGACAAGTCTGGGCTGCCAGCAGAAATGTTTACCAACATCTGTCTTTAGACCATGCAATCATTCTGTATTTCCTTAAAAATAGAATAAAAAGGCAGAATGTGATTTCTCATTTCCGAGCCTCTGGTACCTCTAAAGCCTTTTATCCGAGAAGTTCTCTCTTGAAAAGTTTTTGGGGTTTTTTTTTGCTTAATTTGCTATTTTATATTAAATAATGCAATATTAACAAGTTCTTAGTAGTCTTACAAATATGCAAGCAGCAATTCTTGGACTTGCTCCAAAGCCCAGCTGCCAGCCATCACCCCTGTGTCACAGCAGCGAGGGGCTGGGGGAGTGACATGGTCAGAAAGGATTTCCAAATGGTAATTTTACAGGCAGCTGTTTGTCAATCCTCAGTTTGCTGAGAAGTCCTGCTCAATATCTTTTTGAAGAAGTTAAGCAGTGTTTGCTTCTTTGCCATATGGGATCGCCCTCAGACACGAGCAAGGGATGCAGCCCCAGCGCAGGTTCTGCTGCACTGCACTGCACAGGTTGCCATAGTGACAGACAGGACAGACTTCACTTCAGAAATGTTGCTTTATTGAGCTAAAGTGTATTTTGAAGCAGGATCACATTTCAAGTCACTCCCTCTGTTTCATATAGGAACAAGCAGAATTATTGGCTTCTAGAAATAAGAATTAGTTTGAACCTGCCCATTCCCCAGCAGACCCTCAGAGGTCCATCGTGATGTGCTGCAGGTGCTTTCCATTCCTTCTGTGAAAAAGAGGCCAGAACACCCCTCCTCTCTCTCTCACTGTATGCACAAACACACTTTGCCTCTCTGCTGCCTTCAGAACGGCCCCTGCTTCCAAACAGGCCCACAAATACCATGCCACTCTGATGTGCCATGCCTTTTATTAACAAAGAGTATCTTACTTTGGATTCCATAAATTTTGTTCACATAAATGCAGAAGAGACATCAGGTGAGATTTCTGAAGGATTCCTGATTGTGTTATGTCCTGACAAATGAACCAAATAAAGGGCATTGTGCAAGAACAGCACTGCCTGGCCAGCCTGGGCTGAGATGTGTCTCAGATCTGAGATGGCCTTCCCCACGGGAGCACCAAGCCCATGGAGATTCAAGGTGCAAAAATCATCAGCCGTCCTCCCCCAGCAGTGCCAGCTCCATCCCACAGCTGGGGCAGGCCCAGGGCTACCAGCATCCCACTTCACCATGGATTAAACCATCCTCACCATTTTCCATAACAAATAGGATGAGAGGTGCTGGTGAGGAGCGGAGCTTGGGCCCAGCTTCAAAACAGCTGAGTTGGTGGTTTGCAGGAGGAATGTTCAGCCCTGAGAGCCCTCCAGCCACAGGCTCTCCTTCCCACAAACAGGGGTCACTGGAACCTTTATAGGTGCACGGCTGGCACCAGGGCAGTGCCAACTGCATTCTTAACATAGGAGCAATGCAGGACACAAAGACACTGCTGCTTTTTGGAATGGAGTTTTGATCTATGCCTTGGATTTTATAGCTTGTTCTTTTACATCCTTTCCATTTCTGTAACTTATAGACAGGAATTATATATTTTCTGCAGTAGATAGCTACAAAAGACAGAGATTTGATTCAAATCCTGCGCTCTTGTGCATCTACTCATAGTTGTGCTCACACCATATACTAACAGTATAGTCACAAAGTAAAATGTTGATTTCAAACCTGTCCAGCACACTCCTTCCAAAACACACAGTCCGAGTCAGATTTCTTCATAAGAGAATAAGTAACCTACTGTTCCATCAGCTCCCTCCTTCCTGGCCCTTTGTTTTCTGGGCTGAGAACAATTAGGAAGATTAGACTTCTTATTTTACATCTTGCTCATTCTTTGTCTTTCTGCCTAAGCAGACATGACTGTATTTCCAATTATTTTGCACAGATTTCAACTACCAAGACAAGTAACAAGCACTGGCATTGGATGAATTCTTGTCTTGAATAATTTTATTTTATTGTCCATCTGTCAACAGCTGGACAAAGAAGTGGATTAAAGTCTAATGCTCCAGGTTTGTTATGATGCTAAAAACCAGCAGGAATAATTAATATGGGGAAAACATCCCTATTTTCTCATCTGGAAAAAACTGAATCTCTCTTCTATTGAAACTTCAAAAATAAGAGTTGACCCCTGGCACGGAGAACTGAAGACATCAGCTTCAGTTTGCCACAGGAATAGTGGTCACAATGGGATGTGCCTATAGGTGGAAAACTTGGGGTCCTGTGAAGGGGATCCATGATTTGAACCATTCTGCGAATGAGGAGGACGCAGAACCAACGGGCAGAGTCTGCCGCAGCTCACAGCAAAGCCTGTGGAGGAAAATCCGTGTCAGGAGTTACAGCATTGGCCTGCCACAGAGCGCCAAGGTTCGGCATCAGGAGAGGTGAGCCCAGCTGAGGCTCTAGCTACGAGCTGCATTCAAACTGCGCCCTGCCTTCTCTCAGGTGCAGGAAACGGGCCGAAAGGAGGCAAAATGTGACAGACTTTATGTCTGGCTCTTTTATACACCCTCATGCAAACACTGTCTTTTCTTTCCTTATATTGCTGCATGAAACCACACACTTGTGGTTTGCTTTGTAATTAGCTTTGGCGCTGAGAGAAGACAAGAGAACTTCTTGTTAGATGGATTAAAGGGATCTGTGCTCGACACCACTTGAGTGACAAGAACCACGTCAGACCAGTCTGCTGTCAAGTGAGTAACAGTGACAGCGCAGTCTGAGCGAGTGGCGAGAGGCAGGCACCAACTCGCCCTGCCGGAGAGCAGCCGCAGGTGACTGGGTCAGAACAGCCGGGACACAGACGGAAGCACAGCCACAGCGATCCCTCCTCGACTTAGCCCAGGCTCTCCTGCCGAGACTTGTGCCTTCCTACCAGGGGAACCAGAAAACGCCTTCAGGTCAAGGAGTGGGAAGGGGAGGAGCCTGGAACCCGCTCTGCGCAAGTATTTCCTAGGTTGCAGCCAGCATTTTTTAATGGTGTTTGCTTGCAATGTGCAGTAACAATGACTCTTGTTGAGTAAAAGAGGATGGAAAGTAAAACAGGACTCTCTGTGCCTGTGTCAGTGTGGCTGAAATCCAGCCTTCAAGTCAGGAGAGTGAGGGAGAGATTCCCGTTTTGTTCCAGTGCCCAGGAGCTCCGCTGGCATCAAACATCAGCGCAGTGGGCCCAGGGTGCTGTGCAGGGCTGGTGCTGCCCAGTCTCTCCCATGGCTGGACAGCTCAGTGCTGGTCTGCCGCTCATTGCATCAGGATCATTCTCAGCTTCACAGGCTCCAACATCATGCCAGAAATATCATAAATATTCAAGATTCAAACGCTTCAAGAGCTGTAGAAGTAAGCTAGTATGGAGTGAATACTCCAAATGTGAATTTGTAGAATAAGTCCATGCTGGAAAAAGAGCCGTTCCTCTCCTCTGAAACTCTGCCTTAGTTCTGACTTCTGAGATTCTGAAACCCACAAACAAATCAAATCTGCCTTTTCTGCCTCTAACCTGTATAAACACATAGTTTAATGCCAATTTTGCCAAGCATGACTATCAGTACCTTGAAATTTTATGACAGAAAACAGCCCATGAGACCATGAGCTTTGTTTAACTGTTTCCAAGGGATTGGAAAAGGGACATTGCAGGTCTCATCTAGCCACCTGAACTTGCTCGTGCAAGTGTCCTTTCCCGTGTGGGCGCTGTGCTTGGCCTTCACTGTGGCTCAGGAAGAGTGCTCAGCTCTGCAGGGCGGTCCCTTGCCCTGTCCTTGTGCACCCTGTCATTGCAGGCAGGTCCCTTTTCCTCTCTGTGCACCCTGTCAGTACAGGCAGGTCCCTTGCCCTGTCCTTGTGCACCCTGTCACTACAGGCAGGTCCCTTTTCCTCTCTGTGCACCCTGTCACTACAGGCAGGTCCCTTTTCCTCTCTGTGCACCCTGTCACTACAGGCAGGTCCCTTTTCCTCTCTGTGCACCCTGTCACTACAGGCATGTCCTTGCCCTCTCTGTGCACCCTGTCACTACAGGCAGGTCCCTTTTCCTCTCTGTGCACCCTGTCACTACAGGCATGTCCTTGCCCTCTCTGTGCACCCTGTCACTACAGGCAGGTCCCTTTTCCTCTCTGTGCACCCTGTCACTACAGGCAGGTCCCTTTTCCTCTCTGTGCACCCTGTCACTACAGGCAGGTCCCTTGCCCTGTCCTTGTGCACCCTGTCAGTGCAGGCAGGTCCCTTTCCCTCTCTGTGCACCCTGTCACTACAGGCAGGTCCCTTTTCCTCTCTGTGCACCCTGTCACTACAGGCATGTCCTTGCCCTCTCTGTGCACCCTGTCACTACAGGCAGGTCCCTTTTCCTCTCTGTGCACCCTGTCACTACAGGCAGGTCCTTGCCCTGTCCTTGTGCACCCTGTCACTACAGGCACAGGCTGTCATGGCAAACACACACCTGTAGCTGTCAGAGCATCAGCAGTGCTTCAGCTGTAGATGTGTTGGGACTGCTCTGACCATGTGGACCAGCATCACCTGATTGATACCTGATGTTCTGCAGATCTTTGTGATCTTTACCTATCGTGAATCGTCTTATATCAGGACTGCCAGCATATCAGGCAGATATAATAATGCTAGCATCAGTATAACTGCAGCTTAGAGGGCTTCATGTGTGGCTGAGAGATGTGTGGCCAGCCGTGGTGGAACTGCCATGAAATGTGTGAAGAGTAACAGGGCAGGAAGGACAAAGTGATCCAAATGCTTTAAAGAAGAATGAACAACTCTGTAATAATGATGCAGGAGATGAGGAAATAAATAATTTTGTGATGATCAGAAAAATAATGGCATGAAAATAATTAGTGAGGTGACACAAAACCGGTAATGAGCAGAGTGCAAGGCTCAGCATTGCAGCTATTGGATCAATGGCAAGTGTTGAATTTGAGAATTGTATGCAATGCTGTCAGGGCACATATAAACCATAAAATCTACTGATTTTAATCTAAGTGTCTGATTACAAAATGACAACTGTTTTAGTTTGTTGTTGTTTTTTGGGGTTTTTTTTGGTTTTATGCCTTAGTCTATGACTCCGAAATGTGGACAAGTTAGGACAAGAACATCAGAGGAAACAGAAATCATTAATCAACAATACCTCCAAGCTATTATGCTTATAATTGCCAAGACAAAGATTATGAGTAATGATTTTCTGCAATACATTTTCACAAATTGTTTGTAAAAAAGTGCTTAGAAAATATCAGCTTTTCTGGACAGCACCTTTTTTCCTGGCTAAAGGGATTTAATACCAAATTATATTTTAATGGAGAGATAAAAATACATAAAAAGGGCAGAAGATCTAGGAAGAGCTTTTCTGTCATCACTAGGAGCTCAACAGCAGCAAGAAGGCCTTATGGCACATTGAGAATTACTGTGATAATTTGGTTAGCAAGCAGAAAAGTGCTTCTGCAGAGACTTGCTGTCTTCTGAAGTAGCGTAAAAATAAAAACCAGACTTTTCTATCTGTCCTGCCTCTCACAGAAGCCTTGGAAAAACTGAAATTCATGATGGACAACAGTGACTAGAACTAGTTATTTTCCTCAAATTTCTGGTGCAATGAGTTGTCTCCAATTTAAGAACATCTCTCAGCTTTTCGGGCCAGGAACTTTAACTGACCGCACGCAGGCATCTGATATTTCCCTGTAGCCTAGGGTATCTGCAATATGATGGTTGAACATTCAATGCTTTGCATACATCCTGCTCTGTTACCTCTTTTTTATCGTCTGAAAATACAACTTCTTATTAAAAGTTTTCACACCAGGAATTTTTTCATTGCATTTGAGATGAACAAACACCTCAAGAGAAATAGTATCAGCAGGAAAGGTCACAGTGGTTGCTCTGTAAAACATTTTAAAAAGGTCTTAAAAACAATATTGGGGTAGGTCTGACAAAGTTTTCAAAAGTCAAATAACTGGGAAATTGTCAGTCCACTTCAATTAAATGATCTTACATTTGTACTGTCAGGTGCAATAACACTCAGTTATTAGTCTTTGTGAATTTTAAAGCCTGCATTTTAACTCCTAAAGCAAAGCACTAGGAAGGGAAGATGAGAGCAAGGAGCTGTGTGTGGGTGCAGCCTTTCCTCCTGAGTGCCCAGGGGCAGGGTTGGCAGCACCGACCCCTGGCTGCCCCCACACCAAGGGGCTGCCGTGGCTGGGGGCCCAGCAAGGGGATCCTGCTGCTCTCCTCAGCCTGCTGAGGCACACGTGGAGTGCTGTGCCCAGTTCTGGGCTCCTCAGCACAAGGGAAACAGGGAGCTCCCAGAGCAGAGACAGCGGAGGGCCACAGATTTGATTGAGGACACAAGTGTCTCTCTCATTGAGGAATGGCTGAGGGAGTTGGCCTGTTCAGCCTTGAGAAGAAATGACTGAGAGGGGAACTCATCAATGTCTGAAAGGAGGATGCCAAAAAGATGGATTCAGGCTCTTCTTGGTGGTGCTGAGCAGTGACAGGAGGCAATGGACAGAAACAGATGCACAGGAAGCTCCACCTGAACACGAGAAAGAACTTCTCTCCTACAGGGGTGACTGAACACTGGAACAGAGCTCAGAGGGGTTGTGGGGTCTCCTTCTCTGGAGATATTCCAGAAGCACCTGGACACGATCCTGTACCACGCGCTCCAGGATGGAGTGGCGGAGCAGGGAGGCTGCAGCAGGTGACCCGATGTGGTCCCGCGCAAGCCGGTCCCTGGTGCGCCCTGTGATGCTCAGGCAGTGCGCAGCGCCCAGGGCTGTGCCCGTGGGGAGCAGCTGGGGTCCCTCCCTGGGAAAGCCCCTTGCCAGCCACACCCAACGTCTCCTTTTCACACGTTCCCCTCTGGGAGATTCCACTTCCTCATTCTGTACTGCAGTCACAGACC
Source organism: Ammospiza nelsoni (assembly GCF_027579445.1). Lineage (NCBI taxonomy): Eukaryota > Metazoa > Chordata > Aves > Passeriformes > Passerellidae > Ammospiza > Ammospiza nelsoni. The sequence continues at coordinate 11,875,349 of NC_080652.1, read as the reverse complement.
CCATGTTCTTATCTTGACATTAAAGAAATAGATTTAATTGTCAGTCCTCTTAAACAAGCGTTTAATTCCATTCTGTGGGGACTAAAGACAGTCTTAAATAATTGAGCGGCCAAGAGATTGGTTATTTCTGTTTTCATTGCCCATATTGATTTAAGTGCAGTTAATCCTTTCAAATACCCATGTCACACTGGGCCTGATGGCTCTCTTTAGGGCAATATTGTTCCTCTGGCTAGATTATTTGACATCAAGCATTGTAATGTCACAATAAATCCTTCATGTAGGCTCCTCTTTTCAGAGAAGTAGCAGATGGGGACTTCAGCTCTTACATTAAGCTCTTGGTTTTACTAGTCAGAAGTTGGGCTTGTGAATAATTTTCATTAAATTTTCTTTTGTGCTTCATAAAAACTACCTCTTCAGCAGTGACATTAAATAATCAGAAGCCCAATTAAACAGGCATGTTGACATAAAACAAACCAAGGTGTTCCCCTCACTGCAAATTAAACATAGCTGTGTGTAAAATAATCTCATTTGGAGTATTCCCCAATACAGAACTTGTGGAATGGATTTTACAAACAAAAGTGGGGATGGCTGAAGCCAAGATCCAGCAGACATGTTTTACAAGTCTTTGCAGGGTTTCTTACTTCTGGTTAAGTCCTAAATTTGTCTGTCTACCTTGAGCTTCATCCAATTAGCTGAATGATTCTCCACTTGCTATTCATCAGTGCATCCAAGTGAACACAATAAATATCTATTCTCCTTACCTGTGGTCACACAGGTTGCTGGTGCACTCTGAAAGGTGTTCTTGGACTATCAACCTTCAGAATAAAAGTATTATCTGCTTCTGCAGCAGGAGCAATCTTCGTGGCATGTGAATTAAATGATGTTAAAATCTGTTCCTTGTGGACTCCCTGTCTGTCAGGGCTGCCCTTCCTCCTAAGCAGAAAGATGATGTCCAAGAACAAGAGGGTACTAGAAAACCAGGCAGAAAAGTGAGTTCTGCAAACCCAAAGAGGTGTGTGTTTTAGGCTCTGGTTTTCTGGACAAGGATACAGATACTCATTGTTCTTGTGGGTTGTTCCAAAGCAGCTTCACTTCCATTCACTGAGCAGATTCTATAAAGAGCTTATGGCTGTTACCTGTCTGCTTGGGGTATTTACAGCATAGCAGCACACTTGTTTTTGCTATTGATTGCCATTCTTCTGTTCTCTTGCCACAGACCTGCCCTAAACTCATTCTGGGTGGCCTCAACTGCTTTGGGATCAGCAGCAAGGCACAGATAAGTGTATGGATCACTTCTGCTGTCCATTTGGTCACTTTTTCCAGTTAATTTTAGGTACATGTTACTGTCAAATCCCATCCTGGTTGACTAAGAGTTTACATATTTGATGCATTTTTAAATGACATTTTAAAGAAGTTTTCTTAAGATCATAATGGAGACAGTCTGTCAAGAATGCAGCTCAGAGCAGCGTGAGAGCATTCCAACGGCATTACCGGCTCAAGAGCCACACACCCAACGTGGCTCTGCCTCGTTATGCCCAGAGGTGTAAGAATAGCTGTGAACAGCTAATAAGAATCAATGCTATTGGAGACATCTGGTTCAGTTTTCATTTTTCAGTGTTATTAGTGCTTATTGGTACAAGGCTCAGGAATGCAGCCAATCCCTTTGAAGTGGAGTGTATTGTAAGGCTGGAGGCATTGTGAGCCTTGATGATGACCCTGTGTGTAACCTTTCATTTAAACATCTGTAATGCACGGAATGAGAAAGGCCTCCTTAAAAAAGCCTGGTATACTGGAAATCTTGGTGCTGACATTTTAGTATTCATTTTGAATTTTATAATCTCCAACAAAAAACAAATTTTTTAGTCTTTCGAGATTCTTTAATTTTTTTAAAATCTTTTACTTTGGTCATGTGAAGATATCACTGTTCTTTTAGTTATTAATCGGTAATAAAGGTCCTTAATCTGTGCACAATACAAGCAACCAGGGAAGTTGCAGCTCTTTGACCTCAACCTAGAAAATAGCACAGAGACCAAGCAGAGCTGAAGTCAGCTGCCACCTGTGTCTTGTTGCCTTCAAAATCTCACCACATGCATCTACAGCAGCCTGGAACAGGAGCACAATTTGACTTGTGAAAACATTGATCTGCATAAACCCTGAAGTTTAGAGTGAGGTTTTCAGAGGCATTTTGTGGAGCACAGGGAGGTCAGCACAGCCTTGGGAAGCTCCTGTCACAGGTCAGGCTCAGAACAGCAGCATGGTGAGGTTGGAGGGTTCTGTGTGTGCCACGCTCTCTGGAGAGTTAAGAGACTGTCACAAATGCAGCAGTGACCTGGAGAAAGCTGGGAGATCGTTTGTCTGACAACCATCACTACTCTGAAGACAGTGCTAGTGTACTTTGATCTGTACACAGGAAAACTCTTTTGAGCTCCCTTGGACAGTCTGATTAAATCAACTCCTGCCACCTGTGAAAGGCACTTTTATCAAGACACAGAGAAGCTCCCCCAGCTGCTGAGTACTGAATGGTCGCTGGCTGCTGCTCGTTCATGGAGGACAGCACAAAGCTTTGCAAATCCTCTGCACAGATGTGGCAAATCTATCCCGTGTTTGCCTTTCCATGGATGATGCAAGTCCTCCCCCCCGGTTGCCTTGAGGGGAAGCAAGCTGCAGTGTCTGCCCTCTTTTTCCAGCTGGTGTATTGGTATGAAGCTGGGGCTCAAGCAGCAAGATGTAACTCCAGTACTTAGCATGTGTTAGTAAAAGACACCTGGTGCTCTCTGACTTCAGCATGGACAAGAAGAGGCAGATGAACAGAAGTGGAACCAACCATACAGCATGGAACAAAGCAGTACCGTGGGTGAGTGGTGGCAGTGGAACACCCCCCAGTGTTCTCTGCTTCTCATGAGCAGTGGGGAGTTTTCAGTTTGGATTTTTCAACTGTTAGTTTGAAGATTGAACTCATTAACTTGTGGGTTTTTTATCGAGTCATTTAATACCATTACTTACTTGTACTTAAATGGAAATAGTCACAAATATTAGCAAGAATCAAAATATTTTTAAAAATAGGCCAATAGAGAGATGAAAAAAATGGCAGAAGTTGATTGGCTTAAAAGGTAAGATGTTATAGCAGACTTATAAGTGGGAGAGGAGTTACTCAGGATCATAAATGGAATGATTCTATCATTCTATCATTCTATCAAGAATGAGTAATGGCAGTGAGATCTGCAGGGCTGTGAGAAAGTTTCATAAGCGAAGTGTCAAGTATATGACGAAGGACATTTAAATCTATTAGAACAAGGTAGAGCAGAAAATGTCTTCTGAATAAAGTACTTTAGTCCTTTGGGGTGAGATACAGGATGTTACAGAGCCAGCAAGCTCTATCTGTCTATTTGGAGTGGCCACCAACATTGCTGCTGGGACATAGCTTGGCATCGTGCGAAGAGGACAGAAAGTGTGGCAGTGATCATTCTGAATGGTGTGGACAAAACAGGATGTAGATTTAGTTACAGATGCACACCAGCACAGAAAGTATATCTTTTCTGCAGCAGAAATATACACTTGGTCAAAGATTGTCCCTTTCAATTCCTGCTTGCAGGAACCCTGAGTAGCAACTGAAGCAAGAAATCAAGTAAAGCTACCAAGAGAATTTTTGTTTCCCATGGAAAGAGTGATCAATGATGTTTTTAAAAAATTCTAGACACTTCAGAATTGTTGTTTCCCAGTACAGGTAGCAAGGATATGTTTTAAACCAGGAAAACTCCTTAACTGTTAATCTATGTAAGAATGAACTAATATGTTCTTCACCTGATGAGAAAGAAACAAGGTGGCACATTGGGGCAGTGTGCAAAAATGTAGAACAAAGAAAACTAGCCCACCATGACAGTGGAAATAAGAAAACTGCACATTCCTCTGCCTGGGGCTTCTTCTTCGCACCTCAGTATCCTTAATTATGTTCCAGGGTATTTTGGCATTCCTTCTATTTGCATTTAGATCTTTCATCAGGAAGTTAATGTTCTCAGAGCAAGTAAAAGCTCAAACCCCATAAATCCTAATGTTTAATACGTTAACGATATAGAGATAAGTATTTAATTTTGCTTTATGCATGACAGAGAAGCCAATGACAAATAGCACTGAGTAATATTTATGAGTTCCATGCCTGAAGGAATAATAAGCACCTTAAATTATTGTAAATTCCAACAAGGCACATACATTGAAGGCTTTATAAAACTTTATACTTTATGCATGTTAACTACCACATTGTTCTGCTTACCATAGTTCAGCTTTTGGTGTTTCCAGCTGCTGTTATTACAAAGCAGCATCTTCCCATGCTGAAACCATCTTTTCTAATGAATCTATCTAACTGTTCTTGATACTGTTCTGGCCTCCCAGTTCCAGCTGTGTCCTGAGAAGTGCCATGAAAAGGGCAATAACAAAATTTAATGCAGTGCTAAGCAAGTAGCATATACATATAAATGTCTATCATGGCTAGAAACAAAATAGGGTTCATCTTTCCTTCTTCTCTTTCATTATTTGAATAGTAACTTTACATGCCAGCTTTGCTGACCAGCATTTCCTGGGCTTACTGAAGGGAAACTGGAGAAAGGAACCTCACACACCCAGGGGCACAGCAGAAATTTCTACATTAATCTTACACCAGTTTGACAATGAAGAATGAAAAGCTATGGGAACAGAAGATGGACTTTAGCAAAGGAAACCTACAGGAAGCCACTTCATTTCTTGGATTTTCAAGTGCACCTTACAACTGGACTCGGAAGAAGTCACAAGTGTACATGGAGGTATCAATTCCTCTGGCTGAGTTTGGGTCTGATAATGGTGGCAAAATGAAGATGCCTTGGTAGGTAAGGAAATATTTACAGACATTTATGTGAGAGGATGGCAGCCTGGTGTAAAATGATGCAGTTGCCAATTCTCATCATCAACCCTAACTATATGCTGCAAGACTTCAAAGATAGCAGGCATGCGGGCAGATGCCCACAGCAGCTCAGCGCCAGAGGAGCGTGCTGAGAACAACCCACAGCAGTGGCTCCGTCAAGCTGACAATTTGCTCCACCTTCAGACGTGTAACTCATCAGGTGTGGGTCACTGGGGCTCTTGCAAGGGGCCCAGGCCGCTCAGATTCCCTGCCTTTGGGGAGAGTTGCTGAAGCACGTCCTTCTCCTTTGACCAGCCGTGGGTGGGAGCCTGTGGGCTGCGCTGGTCAGGGTCGAGAGACACCTTAGAGAATGCCAAGTCTCCTGTTGTTTTCTGAGGCTGAGCATGGGACTCCCTGGCAGGGTCTGGGAACCTAGGGGTTGATATCAGGGCAATAAATCCACATTTAGGGCCCTTCTCTACCACAGTGGAAGATCAGTTTCATGGCTTGGACAGTTTTTGCTAGCATTCATATAGGAAAAATGAATAACAAAACGTAAACCATTTGGTTTGCTGGAAGTGTTGCAACGAGATTTTTGAAAACGTATTTTAGAACTTTGCTTCACAAGGATATGGGGCACTCTTGACCTTCTGCACTGTTTTACCAGGATGTTGTGAGGACCCTACCCCCTTCCAGCCTCTGCTAGAATGACCGAGTCTCCTGAATGAGGAGGAGGAGCAGGCTGGTGACCGAGCAAGGCTCAAATCCTCTGAGTACTTCTCTACTCCTCAAATTAGCAAAGGCATTTCTCTGCAAGGAGAATTTTCCTGCACTTCCAGACAAGTATTGCAAGAGATTATTTAAAACATAGCTATCAGTGCCCTCTAGCACTAAGCCTGATTAAGTTTTTCTTGTGTCTTGGAGGACCACTTGCTTTCAGAATGTGCTTGCTTTCAGGAAGATGGCAAAGCACAGGCACTGCCAGGAGATCCATGTCAATGTGTGAGGTACCTCTGCAGTAAAAATGACAGCCAGAAATTGGTAGCCGGTGCTTATAATTTAGACCCCAGAAGCTAAGATTGACATTTGCTGGCAGCAGGTTTGTTGTGGTTAAATATCTTTTTTCTTTAGCCCATGAAAAATACTCACACAAGAATTACTTGATCCACAGCAGAAGAATAGGATTAGCATCAGGAAGAGGTGTCTGGTGGCAGCCTCAATAGTCCGAGCTTCCCTCCCTGAATGGGATTCATTCTTCCCCAGCCGAGCCGGTGGGAAGTCCTTGCTCCTACAGGAAAGTGCACGGAAGGCTGCTGCAGTGTTGTTTTTTGCTCTCATGTTATGCCCTTTTCCAGGGGTCAAGAGTTCTTCCATAACACTCACTCCAAGCTAGAGGTGTCAGCATAAGGAGCCTACCTGGCATGTCCTCTCAGAAAGGATTTTATACATGGGGTGATGGAGCCCTCATGAAATGCTTGTCAGCCCGGCACTGTTTGTTTATTCCAGGTTCACTGGAAGGAGACCTCACTTCACTCTTCAGCCTGGCCTGGCAGTGTTTTTCATACATTTTCTCCAGCACAGCCGTATCTCAGCGAGATCTCTCTGCCACGGCCTCCTCCAGGCTGACAGTCTGGCACAGGCACACAAAGCTGACTGAGCCATTCACAAAACCAAGGTGCCGCCCATTATTTGGGCATGCTGGAGTGGACAACTGCTGGGAGATCTCGAGTGCCAGACAATGAACGAATCCTCTGCGGTTAATTGTCATCCCTGCCAATGAGAGGAGCTTCGTCGCTCTCGCAATCGAGGACAAAAGTCTTTTCTTTGGCCCTTTATTGCCCGTCACAAAGCTGGTTGGTGCAGCTGGGATCAGGCCCACAGCTGATCCTTCTCTCCCCCGCCCTGGGCCATTCCTGCCAGCTCAGCTGGGGTCACCCGGACAATGGGGACACTGCGTCTGCTGTGTCACACCACGTTGGGTATAGAGCCCGGACAGCCCGAGAATACGTGTGTAGTCTCCCCCTTGATGCCTCTTTGTTTGCTTTGCTTTATTGTAAGGTAAAATGGAAGAAGGGAAAATGCTCCTGCCTAGAAATACAGATGCATTGTGACATAAAAGGGATGAGAAAGGCACATTTCAGCTGTGAGCCTCACATGCCACCTCAGCACAGGGGTGTGTAGCAGGAGGCTGTCACAGTAGTCGTGCTGCCTCACTGCAAGGGTTCTGCAGACGGGACCCTCTCCACAAAGCAAAGCCTGTTTCATGTGCAGGTAACAGGCTGCCTGCTGTAAGGTGTCAGGATAATTTGGCAGTTCCTCTGGCAGATCACTCTCCATGCAGGAGTGAACAGGCAAGTCTGACTAACCTGCAAGCAGACAAGCCATCAGAAAATAGTGATTAGAAAGTAGTGCTGCTCTCTGTTTTCCCGTGCTGGAACTTTACTTCCCCAATGTGTTTGATGTAGGTGCCCTAAAAGCATAGAATAATTTTTTCCACTCTCTGTTTTTGTGGTTACCTTTCTCCCAGCTTGGGAGCCAGCAAGCAGATCCCAGCATGTCCATTTGCTACTACCCACTTGTGCCTCAGCAAGACGTAGCACAACCTGCACAATCTATGCTTGTCTCATTAGGACCTAACCTGGTTACCTGTTTCCCAGAATTTACCTACTGGGCCTTACAGAAAATCACTGCCTTGTGTCCCCCTTTCCATAAAGCTACTGCTACCAAGAGTGCCACAGCGGCTGGCTGCTTTTCCCACAGTTTATCGTATGTGATGACTAAACTGCATTTATTCTGCATATCCATCCAAGCAACTGCCTGTGTTCACACCTGAACTAAACACCAGAGGAACAATGCCCAGTGGTGTGGGTTAAATAAAAGTATGCCCTTGCCAGATCACCGCCGAGGAGCTGGAGAGAGGTCACAACTGAGTGGTGTCCATGCCCTTGCCCCTGCTGTTATGACTGTTATTACACCTTTAGTGCAAAGAGCAGCAGAGGTTGATAGGCATCCTGAAAGAGATTATTTAACTTGTATTTACCTATCCATATGAACCAGGCTTGAGACAACACAGGCATCTAATATTAAAGAAATGAACGGCTCTTAGTTCATCTACTGTTATGGAATAATGTATTCCCTGATTTTTCAGGTGTCATTGGATTACTGATAGTTATTGTGCTCTATCTGCATATCAGTGCTTGTACTCTCTCTGCAAAAGACACTCACCTGGAAGCCTGTGGAAATCGAATACATATTCAGGACTCAAAACAATTCCTGCCTGATGTATTCAAACACAGCAGCAGAATTTCATCACCTACCTCACCACCAAATTCTTTTCAGATCTTATCTTTTCCAGTCATAAGCTAAAAAAGATGCATGATACAATATCCTAGCAGTGCTGCAGGGGATGTGACTCCACCAGTAATTTGTGAGATAGATGTTGGGAGTGCCCCTAACTAAAATTGTTTGAGGATAAAATTACTGAGCGCAGTGCTGAAATGGTGCATCACCCACTGGCCTGGTCCAGGATTTCCAGAGGGCTTCTAGGACATACCTGCCAAAATGCTACTAAATATCAATGGGAATTTTGTTTCTAATTCAGTTGTCTGAAACCAAACTAATCCTTCCCATAATGTTTCTTTCAGGTTTTGGATGGTGATTACATTAGAAATCCTATGGATTTTGATCATAACAGACTACGTTTGCCTTGATGTGGTAGAGCTTTGATAGCCGCATCAACATGAAATCAAAATAAAAGAAAAATTTAGAGATTTGTATCAGTTTACGATGGCAGCTATTCATAAAAATCTCTGATAAAACTGGTTCAAATGTGGTATTTATGTACAGTCTGAGAAGTGCAAGCTGGGGGACCAAGGTCCAGTGCAAAATCAGCGTGTTGTTAATGACAAAAAACTTAAACACTCCCACAGTAGGAATTATGACACCTGTGAACCCCTGTTCCAGATCAGCCTGGGAGTCTAGGAGTTGCCATGTCCTTCACTTGCCACCACAGGTGACAACATGAGTATTTTTAACAGAGACAAGAAGCATCAGTTGGTTTCTGACAGAGCATCACCAACATGACTTGTGAACTGGGACTTGTTGAGCTCTGGCTGCTGGTTCCTTAGAGAAGGACAAGATCTCTGGTACAGGTTTTCTTCCTGAGAGTGTGTGTAGGGACAAAGTGCTGAGAGACCCTGGCCCTGAGGAACATAGTCCTGCTCTCCATCAGCACCCATGGAACTGCCACAGGAGCACTGAAGGCATTTTGCATGACTCGAGGGCAGGATTTTCCCTTTGCTGGCCACAGTGTTTGTACAAGAAAGACCTGCATGACTGATTGGAAGAAAAGAATATTTGTACCTTATATATTGGAGAAATTGTTCAGGAACAGCTAATCCTTGTGAAAGTCCTGCTCTGAAATGCTGCCAAGAGCAGTGGCTGAGTTGGTATTTGCCATGTCAAAGCCAGTCTGTGAGGAGCGCCTCCTCGCCATGCAGCGCGTGGCTCTGGCAAATAGAATGGGGCATTTTTCTCCCAGCAGGACACAGGTTCTGTCCTTAGTGCTGCCTGGGCTCCAGGAGTGCCAGCTGTTCCTCCCCGTGGGCATCTCCTGGTACTGGCTGGCGGCAGAGGCCAGGCCATTGTGCTACAGGTGGAGCACGTGGGGCACCTTGTCCAGGCCAGGCCATTGTGCTACAGGTGGAGCACGTGGGGCACCTTGTCCAGGCCAGGCCATTGTGCTACAGGTGGAGCATGTGGGGCACCTTGTCCAGGCCAGGCCATTGTGCTACAGGTGGAGCATGTGGGGCACCTTGTCCAGGCATGCCTCACCTGGAGAGCCTCTTCACACTTCATGGACACAAGTGTGAAAATTCTGAGCAGCTGTTTTATCTCGCTGGTTTTTGTTGACAGTAGCATGTATCCTCGACTCACAATGCTCTGCACTCTGTGCCATTCAAAATCAGGTTCTCCTCGGCCTGCTGCTGTCACACAGGATATATCTGTGAAATCTGCCCACCTCAGGGATGGTGCTCACCATTTAACATAATCTTGTGCTTTCCTTCATGCTTCATTTTTCATGCTCTTAGCAGCTATAACAAGTCTGAAAGGTAAATGGTGGGAAGCCTGAAGTATGCAAGGAATGACTATTTGATTCTCATGCAACACTGGGAAAGAAAAGCCACAAACACCTTTGCATTTTCACACATAAGATCTTGTTCATGCCACACCCATTCTGGGATCAGAAACATAAAACATGCCAACCTATATTTATAGGAAAATCAGAACAGGTACCTGGAACATAATGAAGTTTTGCAAGAGCACTTTGGAGGAAAAAGAGGTCTTACTCAGATATTCTTAATTCTAATTCAGAAATATAAAATAATATTTGCATAGAAATGCCATGTCAAGTAAACTTTTTATTTACTTTTCAGTTGTATTGAAACAGTAATGTTACCGTTGTATTTTCATTTATAAAAGCTTTAATCACTTATATATGCATTTGGTTCAAAACCAATAATTTCAGACTTTTTTTTCCTAGTGGTCAAAAAGTTAGCTTTCCACTCCAGTCTGTTAGATTTTTCACTACAATAAAAAAGTCCTTTTTTCTCCAATTTTATCAATTTTGACAAAGCAAAATGATGAGGATTACTAAAATACTACCTTTGCTTTTACTAAACCTGCTTATTGCTTTATTCTGTAGAGGTTTGTTTTTCTTCTTGCGGTATAATTGTTACTTTTGGTACAGAAACAAAAATATTCCAGGCTTGCAGATACCACCTCCAGTTCTTCGAGACTCACTCTCCTCCGAGAGCTGATTGAGGCTTTGCTCCATTAGCAGTGTGGGCAGGAGCTGCACTGCCCTCCTTGCCCCCAGGCCTGGCTCCTTTGGGAGTGGGTGAGGAGAATAATGCTGGGACAAAGCAAGGACTAGCAAGGCTGGGTGGGTTTGTCACGGGGCAGGACAGCTCTGAGCTGTGAAGCCCTGGCCATCTGGAGCGAGGTTGTGGTGTCTTGGCTCTTCAGGGTACCCCTTCTAACAGCTGAGTGCTGCTACGTGTTTTTAGAAGATTAGAAAAGAAAGGTACAGTGTTCTTTATTAGAAGCTGAAAATTACTAAGTGCAGTAATAGATCTGGTGTGGAAGTTTGAATAACAGTTTGAACATGTGAATTAAGGTTCAGAAATTTACTGTGATGCCCTCAGGGGCATGTCTTTGCAGTACCTCTATGTAAAGATAAGCAAGGTACCATGAGAATCAATTCCTGCTTTTTGTAGCTACGGTAATTTGGGCTAATTAGGGCAGGCTGAGCACCACCCTGGTGCTGAACAGAGAGCTGTATATAAATTCAAAATAACTAAGCTGTCAACTTCAGTGAGTTCCTCATCCAAAAGACCTCACTTGCAATCACCTGTGGAGAAAAGCTACTTGCACAGACAGGCCATCCTGAGAGCATCCCAAGCCACGAAAAACTGTTTCAGTTCTGAAGAAGATGCAATGCTTAGAGCTCCCTGCCAAGGTTCCCTGGTGCTGTCTGCAGGGTGCCAGGCTGCCAAGCCTTTGGGAGACTCAGTGCCCGGGCACAGCTGTGTGCTTTGCCAGCTCCTGTGCTGGCAAAGGGGCAGAGAGAAACCGAGTGCACTTCCCATCTGCTCTGCCCAGCACCACGGCCGCTGCAGCCTGGCCACGCTCCCAGCAGTACCCACAAGGTGGGAGGCTGAGGTCTGCCAGTGGTGCCACCTTCCTCCTCCAGCCCAAGCTCAGAGTGCCCACGGCTGCCCAATCATCGCGGCACGGCCGTTTGCTGTGCCAGGCATCAGCTCCTGAACGCCTGCCTCTGCCCCAGCTCCCGCTCGGCTGGAACGATGAAACCTGCACAATATCAGTCTGACACAGCTCCTTACTCCTGGGGAGCATTCCTTTGCTGCATTGACAAAGCTGCCAGGTATGTGGAAGGGGAAGGGCTAGGCTCACATGTTCCAAAAGCAGTTAAGAAACCTGAAAACACAGCACAATCTGATGTAAACAAACAAGTTCTGCATATTCTCCCTTCCCAAATATTCAGAAGTCTTAAAAGAATTGGGTGTGTAATTGAAAGTAGCCGAAGGCAGCTCTATCCTGTGCTACCAGCGCTTACGCAGCCGATCACCCCAAGTTTCACTTGGCAGCTTGACAGAGTTACGTGTTTTCACATGGATGAACACTTCTCTGACAAAGTACTGCAGCTTGAACAACACTGAAAACCACATTGTCTTGTTACATGGACTCTGATTTCAACAGGCTGGAAGAGAAGTTTTCCTTTCTTTGCTCCAGCCTTGCCACTGAGTCCCTTGCCTGAAGAAGCAGCATTCCAGCACCAGGAATATATTTCCTTTGACCTCTCAAATCTCATTTGCATTTTCACTAAGAGATAGCATCCCTTGTGTTCTGCCCCATGTCCTCACTAAGCTCCTCTGGAGACACAGTTCCTAATGTCAAGGGATCCTGCTGTCTGGAAAAGATCTGCACCTGCTGCATTTTGGATTTTGGAAGACCATTGATCAGAAAATTTGGCACTTGCAAGGGATGCAATTGTTCTGAGAAATGAGAAGCATTTAGCTGCAAACCCAAGCAGGCCAGAGGAAGGAGCTACAGGAAACAGCGCTGGCTCCAGAATGCCAGGATGGCTTCCTCGCATGCCAGGACCTGCCCTTTTTTCTCTTATGGACCAGAGAGGAAAATCATTACAGGGAAAGAAAATTCAGTATGTAAACAAGTTGATGAACAAACCGTGAAATGTGGGGCAAGATGAGCCTCTTACAGTTCTGCACTAAAAAACAACTAAGCTTGTCCTTTCTACCATGGCAGCTCAATAGCACTCTTAAAAATATTGGATTTCCTGTCTTCTGAGAAGAAGTCCCAGTTTTGATGACTTTGTTCTATGCTAAAAATAACCTTTTTTTCGTATTGAAATATGACAAGATAAACAGAAGACTCCACAACATGGGCAGACACTACACGATACTAAAATCTGACATGTTTTTCTAGTATCACTGTTTTCATTCATGTATATGCTATTTCCTTCCTACATGCATAACTTAAAAATATGTGAAAGCCTTAGAGTGCTCCTGAGAGCTCCATCCTAGGGAAAAAGTTTGAGGTGCTGAGCTGAGCCAGCAAGAGCAATTCTCTTGACTAAATCAATAAGTAGCCATCGTAAAAAAAAAAAAGAAAAAAAAGAGAGTAGCAGTCCCTTCACATAGATTTTTGTTGATTCTAGGAGATAAAAGTTGCTTTTTTCACTCACCACTCTTGTGAGGGACATAAAAGTCCATCTACAATACAAATTGCGTTGTTTATCAAAAACACAACCAAGAGCATTTCTGGTTCCTTCTGCAGCAAGCTTTGATGCCAAAAAGCTTTTGACATCATCTCCATGCATTCCCAGCATGGAGACAAATTTATTTATTCATTAATTTAATATATTCAATAAGCCAACCAGCACACAGACTTATTCTTTACAAGTAATTAGAATGTATTACAAGCATACAAATGTGCCTAAGATTGAGAACTTGGGTTATAATCTAATGAAAATATTGTCACTGAATTAATTTCCTATGTGGTGCCAGACTCACAGAATAAAACCTATATTGAAAGTCTTCAGAGACCTACTGTCAACAGCCCAGCACTACCTCTATTTTAAGCAGGAGAAGATTAGATTTCAAAAGCCTGTTCTTTTTTATGCATGTTCTAGTTGTTTTAGAGGAATCTTCTGTATTTGAAAGTCCTCATGAAAGTTTCAGAAATAAAGTGAAGAAACTGGCATTTTTTGCTACAACTGTAATTAAAATTAGTACTTAATTATTCATAACTTATGTATTAATTGAAAACTAGTTATTTATCAGTTTTTTATGGCGCTGTTGATTGATTATTGGCCATTAAAAGCGCGTTATTCTCGCAGCGCGGAGCTGGGCTGTCCGCTTACCGGGCTGCGGCGGCGGCTCCTGGCGGCGGGAGCGGCGGCGGTCGGAGCTGCCGGCTGCGCGCACACCCGCGCGGGCGCTCGGTCCGTGCCGGCACCGTCCGTTCCACGCTCGCCTAAGATCTGAACGTGTCAGAGTTTTGCAAACCGGCTGTTAGTGCGGCAGCGAGGAGAGCGATCGTGTTAAGAAGGGAGCGTGATCTCAGTAACGCTCCGAGCCCTGCGCGGCAAGCCGGGACAGACGCGGGCGCTGCCGGAGCCGCTGCAAGGCAGGCAGGTGAACCAAACCGGGATATCGCTTCCAACTTTTGTGCTGATCAGCTGATACAGAAACCAGGCAGAAGCAGCCGCGTCTGGGTGCAGAGCTTCAGACACAGGCTGCAGCCCCAAGTGAAGCTGCGCCCCTGGAGCATCCCAGGAGCTGCCGGCCTGATAGCAATCTGCCTTCCAACACACTTTTGTTTCTTTCTGCCTAGTGCACAGCCTGGGGGCTTCTCCCTCTTTATACAAGTGGAAAAAAAAAAGAGTTTAAGTTATCCAGGACCACGTAATTAATTGTTTTTAGTCAGATGTATTTTGCCTGCCTCGGTATGCAGCAGGCTTCCACTGCTGTGTCCTGCACGAAAGATGGTTGCCGCTGGGAGTATAATTACATGTTTTCTCTTCTCAGTCCTAAAACAAAAGGTTTCCGCATAGTGCTGAAGTGTAAAGAAAGATCAAGGAATGCTGAGGGTTCCCGGAGAGCCCTTCAGTGCAAGGCTTATCAGAGACTCCTTATCGCCACTAATCTGACAACACAGGTGTGAGGGGATGCCCCAGATGGGACGGATCTCTGGTAATCTGATCAGGAGTAACTCATTGTGTGCTGCTGGACACCGGTTTACTCGTTAGCCGTTGAACAAAGGAACAAGTTAAGCCTACCTGAGTAGGCTTGCCTACCTTGTACCTTGGCTGTGTGCGGGTGTGCAGCTCCCAGCCATCGACCACCACCCCTGACTGCTCCCTGGGGATGGGGAGAGGAGCAGGAAATTACAGAAGGGGTGTTCAGAAGGAAAAGGCATTTCACATCCCATGTTCCTCATTTCAATAATACAGATGACTCACTGTGAAGCCTCTTCCCCCCCAAAAAAAAAACCCAACCCAAAACTCTGTGACCCACATCGCTGCAGAAGTGGCAGAGCCAGAGCAGCAGCCTGTGCCCTCCCACTGCTCTGGGGAAAGATGGACAGGACTTGTCCCCACAGCTGGGTCAGAGCAGTTCATGGCTGAAAGGGTCGGTGTCTGGTCACAGCCAGGGTCACGAAGCAGAGAGATGCTCTCCCCAGACTCAGCCCAAAATGTCGTGAGCAGGGGTGGCCATCAGGGCACGATCAGTTCTGCTCCTCCGTGGACCACGTCTCCCTCACCTTCATTTCCAACTCCCTGCTTGTGCTCCCTGGGCCCCATCAACTGAGAGGAGGAGGCAGTAAGCCAGAGCATTGTCTTGAACACTGAACTGAAGGAGCAAAAGAGCTACAAATAATTTGGAGAAGAACTGTGTTGAGCTCCAAATGAGGTTGATTGTTTATTCAGGAAGTAGTATTTCAGGTAGAAAGCTATAAGGAACCCTTCAGTGCTCCACTCTTTTCCACAGTAATTTGAATGGGAAAATGGCTCAACTCTGACAAAACCAGGTGAATTCTACCTAAGCTTGTTTAAAAGTAAAATACCACAGCATATGGAAAGATTTGTTTGGAAGGGGAGGAACACACAAGCACATGACAATGACAAAAATTTCTGTCACAGATGGATGACATGAGAGATTTGAGCCAGGCTCCTGTGCTTTATGTATAGCTCCAGCCTGTCCCTCCTGTCAGCTGCTAAAGGTTTGCCACAAAATGTTGTTCCTATCTGCCTGTCTTACAGACTCTTTTTTGCTTTGGACATCATCTGACTCTGCCAGGGTCTGACCAAACCCTCATTACCTGCTGCTTCTAGGAACTGGATCTGCCCTCTGCCAGTCAATCAGTACCAGGGATGGCAAGAAGATTTTGGGGTGAGTAGATGTTGTGTTAGACCCCTGCATGACTCCCTGTGGATGCACCATCCCAAAGGCACACAAAAATATCACTTCACTTCCACATTTTGGCTAAAGATGAGAGAATGTGATGCCCTCTTGCTTACTAAAGGTCAAGACAGTGTAAGTCCACATGGCAGAGCAAAGACTCTATCATCATTCACTGCAGTGAAACGTGCATTGCTCTAGTTCACATCGTGCTTTATGTAATTCTCCACTTTTATTTTCTTTGTAGTTTGGGGCGCAGCTTTGGCCATGTCCGATACTGAGCCTGGCTCACCAGGTGATACTGCAAAAGCCACGCTGAGCTTTCTGTGATAAAAGCATCCAGCCCTGGCCATGGCTGGTGGGAACCATCAGACCTGTGCAAGGAGCTGCAGGCCAAGGAGATGGATGTGCAGATCAGTTCTGAATTTAAGGTCTTCACACATACAACTGACGCCATGCCATCAGTTTATCCAAGCAATTCATATTTAGTTCCTGAAGTATGAGAAAAACCAGATGAAGACTGCAAATGGTGGCTGTGGCTTTGGCAAATACTGCAGGCCAAATTCATTAATAAGCTTTCAGAGAGAATTGTTTCATTTTCCCATCAAAAGTAAACAAAGAAATAGCATTTCTATCACCTAATTTCAGAATGTACCTGCTAGTTCTGGGGCTAATTATCATGTTCTTTCTGTGATGGAAAATAGCCCTACAGCATCTTAACTGCAAAATTTGGTTTTCAGGAAAGAACGGTTTTCTGAGGACATAAAAATGTGTTTCATTCTTACTGAATAATTGGTTTATATTTGAATATATATAAATGAGAAGCACGTATGCCATCTATTTCATAGCATTTGATGTAAAATCATTTATACAGTGGGGCCATATTCATAATAGTTCTTTTATGTTATTAAAATTACTAATAAAACACTAGACATTCATTTGTTACACCATTTCTAAGTGCACGGGAGGATGAACAAATGTGTTTTCTTTATAAGAGGTAATAATAATTAAGAGTGACAGAACCTTATCCTCAGGATCTGCCTCCCAGCAGCATTTTGGCTGATAAAAAACCAGAAGTTAAGATAAGGCAGCAATTATTAAGACAAATCTTTTGAAGGGCTGTTTGAACTCTGGTGTCCAGCAGATAATCTGATTTTACAAGGTGCTGCGAGGCGGGGGAGGCTGCATGGGGAGCAGTACCCAGGTGCAGGCCTTTAGCCCCTTGCACCGGCATTTTTACCTCTAGCCATTTCCCTGGTCTCTTCTTCTTTTGTTTGCTACAGCTGTGGCACATAAATCAGTCTCCATTCTGTCTCACTGACACCAAAGAGAAACAGAACACAAACAATGCACAACACCAAGACCCAAATATATTAATCTTTTTTTTCCTCCCTTTTTTTTTGTGATCCCTTTCACCTATTTTTGGGGGGAGATTCAAAAATGGCTACAGGCAACTCTAATTCTTCCTTCATGAATATTAGATACGCACAGAGCATGAATATTTGAGTAGCTAATTCTGGCTTAGGTGAATCCGATTGCTAATGGCAATTCATTTTTCCTCAGTGACATTCCACCAATAACCAGTGTGAGTGCGACAGGATGAGCTGGAAAGCAAGAGGGAATGAAGCTGGGAGCAGAAATGCTTTATTGATCCAGTCCTCGGGTGGGACTCAGGGCTTGCCTCCTCCCTTCCCTGGGGAGAGCTCGAGCAGGGAGATCTGTGCTCAGCACTTACATTGTGGTGCTTTAAGAACAGAACAGGGGGAAAAACCTTTAAACTGACTTTTATTATGTCGCTGAGATAGCACGTCCTGACGTGCTGCGCCCTGTGTGATGTCACCCGTGATGTGCAAACTGCAGTGGGACGGAGCCGGTGCCAGCAGCCTGGGGCTGGGGAACAGCCTGTTCCTGCAGGGGAACCCACCTTGCTGCACCAGGGCCACAGGGATGTGCTGAAGGGGCGTGGGAGGGTGGAAATGGGGCTGTCCCATTTAGTGATACTAGGTTATCTGTAAAACTGCATGCTTTGATTTTTTATTAAACAATAGAAATTGTGATTTGATGTCCAAGACATAGAAAAGAAATGGCATGTTTCTGGACCTAAGGAATAGCAGTGAGTAACCAGACATGACCAGATCAAACCTCAGCTGAGGTTCCATGTTTATGTTTACATGGTCCAAGAGACACCAGCAAGTATCTATAATTTTGAAAAATTTGTCATTACTAGATGGATTCTTTATAACCCATGGCTAATGCTTAGACACTTTGTCTGCTTTAGCATGAGGCTGCCCTTGCATGTGCTGGGTCTCTGAAATCACCACGGAGCAGCTCCTCTGCCGGGGCTGGGGCTGGGCTGGCTCCCCATAGCCGGAGGAGCCAGGGTGTGTGAAAGTCTGTCCCCATCCCTGCAGAACGGCTCTCAGCCTTCAGAGGCCAAAAACCAGTGCAAAAGGGGCTCTGCCATCACCCTTGCGTGCCCCTCCACCGGGCAGCCTGGGCTCCAGCTGCACCACACTAAAGCCACCGAGGAGTGCCCAGCTGTCCTGGGTTCCCCAGAACACTGGGGCAGCCCCAGGACACAGGGAGCACACTCTCAGTCTGCAAAAACAAAGAAAGAACTGCACGCTGAGAGAAAGTCCTGCTTAGTTTACAGGTTGCTTTTATTTACAAATATACTGAAGTGTAATCTCTCTCTTATTTTTCTTTTTCTGTTTTTGTTTATACTCTGTGTGTGTGTGTGTGTGTGTGTGTGTATGTGTGTGTACGTGCACATGCACGTGGGAAGGAACGTGATGCATGAGAAACATGGATCTTGGCTGCCAGCAATGGTGGCAGGAAAAAAATTGAAGTGAAATGAAAATTAAAAACACTAATAAATAATTTAATAATGACAAATAATTAAATAAAGAAAAAATTCCAATCTACATACATTATGGTGGTTTGTTTCCGACACGGAGGGAAAGCAGCAGCGAATCTACAGTGAAAGGAGCTGGTTAAGTATGAGAGAGCACAGTCATATTTTTTACAAGTTAAACAAATTGTAACAGACAGCTACAAAATACTACATTTCGATAACATAAATACAGAATATATAAATATACAAGTAATACAGCCATACACAGCTAAAAAATAGGGTGTTCACCTAAAAACAGAGTTCCCAATGCAAAGTATCTGGCAGCCCCTTCACAGCTGCTGCTGAACAGAACCAGAGTGCACCAAGCCAAGGAGATCCAGGCTGCAGCCAGCAGGAGGGAAGCAGCCATCAGCGCAGTCAGATCGGCCTCAGAGAGGCAAGACCGTGTTGAAAGCCCACCAAAGCCAAAAGACTTCAGGCAAGCAAACGCCTGAGCATGTCCCTAAGCAAGGAGCAGCGGTGCCTGAAGCGCTGGCCCTGTGGCTGCCCTGTGCCCCCAGGCCGTGGCAGGGGCTCTGGAGGGTCCTGCGTGCCGGGGAACAGCACTGGGCACACACTGGTGGGGTGGCCGGGCGTGGGGCTGTGTGTGTGAAGCACCATCCGAAGCACTGAGACTCGGCCCTGCGGCTCCACTCCCACAGCCGTGTCGGGCTGCAGCTGCCTCTGTCCTTTCACTGCTGTGACCCAGCTCCAGCTTGTGAGAATCCTTCCCTTCCTCGTGATTCTGCTGCTCATTTCTAGTGACTTTCAGAGAGAACCAGAGTTCTTATGACATGGTTCATAGAGGTGCTCTTGTAAAGCCCAGCTTGCAGCATCCCAGCAGCATCCCAGAGCTGGGTTCACTGGAGTGCCTGGGGCAGTGGCTTGGGATATACCTCTGGCCTTAAGGAAACTGGAAGGGAGTCCTGAGCACAGTAGGAAGAGGGAAGTGGGTTCACATCATCTCTGGAAGGTTTGCTGGCAACGACCCTTCAAAGGACCTGGCAACGATCATCCGAGTTCTGCAGGGTGGATTTGAAAAATCCACTCAGCAGCTACTGTACGACTAACATGAGCCACATCTCAGGCACGGTTAGCTGCAACTGAGCCAAGTGATTGGATGTTTTTGATGACAGAGTTTAAAGAAGAAAAGGAGATCAAAATACCCAGGATGATGTTTCAATATAAGTGAGTGTAACCACCACCATTTATTTACAGCAACACAATTATCTTCAGTGCTGTGAGTGTGAAATGTCTCCGGCAGCCCCAGGGCTGCTGCTCAGGGCAGTGATGAGCAGGGTGTGGAAGAGCAGCACAGCCCGAGCCGTGCCCTGGCAGCCAGCCCCCCGAGGGAAGGTGCTGCTGCACCCAGCGCCCAGCTGGCACCCACACCAAAGGTGCTGCTGCACCCAGCGCCCAGCTGGCACCCACACCAAAGGTGCTGCTGCACCCAGCGCCCAGCTGGCACCCACACCAGCAGCTCAGTCACTGCTCAGGGCGCTGGAACCCTCTGCCACCCTCACAGACCTGCAGCTGCACGAGAAGGACCTCTGAGCTCATAGCCAGCATATTCATTCTGATCTCACAATCATCTTTTTTATACATTATTAAGCACACTGAAACCTAATCAATCATCTTTTACTTAATGGCATCTTGTCACCACTTTAGCTGCACACTTATTCCTTGATTAGCCAAAACAATACGATGGAAATACAGTGAAGAGCTCGCTTGATGCGTTTCTGTTAAAGAGGGGTTAATTTCCTAGGGAAAATGATCACTGTAAGGTGCATGTAATAAACTGCTGTCATGACCTCTGGCCTTTGAGCTCCCATATGTGCAATCATTGTTTGTGGTTTCTGTGGAAGTGCCAGATGCTAAGAATTTTTGGCAAGAGTTTATCAATTTGACTCAATGAAAGGTATTACTGTGATATGGCCCATTACACATTTTACTTTCACCTGATCAGGGACATTCCCTTGACAACAGAAGAGTAAAGCAGAAATCAAAGAGGTCAGAGGTTGCTGTATAATCTTTTACTGCAAGGTCCCAGGTTAAAACCACAATGATCACACTCCAGTAGGATAATTTATTCCACAAAAAGAAAGTGACATTTATTTTGCTTTAATGAACTTTGGCCTTTGCCAGCTATTGCAGGCCCACTGGAAATCCTTGCCTATGCATTCCTTCCCTGGACCAGCAGCGGCCCACCATGGCATGGAAAATGTTACCCACGCCAAGGGCCTGGATGTGTGCGTGTGTGTGGCTCCAAGGGTGGCAGAACGTGGGGCAACAAACAGCTAAGGCATCATCATACAACACACCGAGGGAGAGGAGAGAGTATGTACAAGCACGAAAAAAAAAGGTGGCAAACAGTCATCCAAAAAATCAGCAAAGAATTATATATACTTCAGCTATAAAATGGGATGTCTGATTTTTTCCTTGGAGATGGATTATTTTTCAACATCCATCCCAGATGCAGAGGTAGAGTTGGGACAAGGCAGTTCTCCAAACTGTAGGTCATGTTATAGTTCTCATTTAAGTCCCTGTAAATACCAAAAATGCCATTTTGATCCTGCCAGTAATGAGATGTGAAGCAAGGCTGTGCTTGTGTGAGGAGTCTACAAACTGGTGCATCTGAGAGGCTTTTCTATGACTGTTAAGTAGCACAGCAGAGGGGAGAAGAGGGAAACGATGACTCCATTGAGGTTGGTGGTGACAAATGACATGTTTACATGTGCCATATGAAACCTGCTTGCTTCTGCCCTGCAAGCAGTGAGGATCACCTGAGTTCTTTATAGATGTTTGCTATCATGCAGAGAGAAAGGAAATTTTTATTTTGATACACAAAGAAAGGGTAAAATACTTGAACAGGGTGGGTAAGAAAAGAAAATCCTTTCCATTTCAAAATATATCCAGGGGCTCACAATGCTCAGTTGAAACCACGTCCTTGCCAGAAAGCAGGGAACGGTCACTAGGCAAAGCATCTGGACACAACAAACCCACCTTCCTGGGGATGGCAGCAATCAGGGACAGGACAGGGACAGGGACAGGGACAGGGAGGTCCCCTGGAACCCTTGCAGAGCCACCAGTCCCTTTCCCGACCGAGGCTGTGTGTGGGACACAGGGGCTCTGCACCTCCAGCAGTGGGAGGATGGTCCTTGGACTGAGCTCTGCCCCCTGCATGACATGCACACACTCAGGGGCACACACACACACACAGACACAGACACATGGACACACGGACACGCACACAGACATACACATGTACACACACGGACACACGCACGCACACACAGACACGCGCACAGACACACACACACAGAGCCTCATCCACGGTGCTCTCATCCTCTCCAGAGTGAGAACCTGTGCACTTACACTGCAGATAAAACCTGGCTTTCTCAAGAAACGTCCAACGTGCTCAGTGCACACTTCCATGCTGGGGGAATGGTATTTTTTCCCTTGGCCCCATCCTGCTGCCCTTCCCAGGCGTGCCCCGGAGCACCAGGAGGGTCTGTCTCCATCAGCTGCTCCCAGCGGGGCTCCCACAGCACTCCCCGAGGCTGCCGGCCCCACAGCAGTGGGGCTGCTCCCTCCCTGCCTGCTGAGGCTGCAGGGGTCCTGCTCTGGCCCCCCCTCCATGGGAGACCCACGCTCCCACAGAAGATGCCAACCCCACAGGGACACTGCGATGCTGGCCTGGTACCAGTCCTCAGCCTGGAGGAGTTAGATTAACGAAAGCTTTGGACTTGTTTTTCAGCTATTATGGTCAATATATTAAAGGTATTTATTTAAGAAAGTGCCTATCCTGCCAATCTTTCCCCATGAGCTCTATTTTGAACACACCCTATAATTACTGATATTACCCTGGCAAATATTCCCCATGAAGTTTTCTCTACTGAGAGCCATGACTGTACTTGTCTGCTTCTCCACATTATAATTATCACCAGGCAATATTTATAGCTATACTATTATTATTTATGATATTTTATGCCCTACAAAAATCTATATGACAAATGCTCAAACTTCAGCATCAGAGACAGACGTCAGCTGGCCCACCCCTTTGTCCTTGCGGAGCTCACACTGCTCACTCAGCTGGCACCACAGCCAGGGGTCCTGGCAGGCCCTGCCAAAATTTCAGCTCAACCTACCTGAACTTCCCATTGTCATTTCTTTCACAGTTTGCTGTTCCCGGCTGGTGCACATTTCAGGACTTCTGGTGTTTCAGGCTAGAACTGTGTATCCTTGATTCTTGCTGAGGCAAGGTAACTAAAGCAGTGCTTAATTATTCCAGATGAACAATAAAGAACAGCACATTTATGCCTCATGCAAAACAAATAAACAGAACAGAATGAAAAACACTTCTTTGCCAGTCATGGTCTAGTCTTGAAATTTGGCACTGCAATACTTACAAACAAATGTAAATATTTTAATCTCACACTTCAGAAAAAAATTAAATAGATCTGTCTTGTAAGCACCTTTAGTTTTAATTATTTAAGATCAATACTAACCTAAATGCCTCTGCCCCTAACATGCATCTCCTCTCCAGGGTCATAGACCTTTCTTACTCTGAAATCACTGGCTTTTTCCACAAATACTGCTAACCAGTTTTCTCAGTATCATACGCATAAGGGCTATAAACTAATGAGCAGATCTAGGTTATGTAGAAAAGGTGTAGAAAGGAAACAAATGTTGAACGTCACATTTACATTAACTTCTCACAGTTCAAATGGAAATTTATCCACAACATAGTATGAATCATGCAGTAAGAAAAGGAGGAATCTCCAGTTTCTTTGATTTATTTGTCATATGGTTGACTGATGTCAGTATCAGTGGCTAAAAAAAAAGTTTAGACATCCAAAAGAAAGGAGAAGAGAGAGGAGGAAAAGGTCTAGCTTTCCACAAAATCCATTTCTTTTAAGATGATGAGCTCAAACCAAACCAGATCAAAGGCTGAGGACGAGCAGGTTCTTCTGTTCCTTCCGTGCTTGTCTCGTGGTCTGGCGCCAGCTGGGAATCAAGGGTATGGGACGGGTGGATGTGTTTTGTCTCTCTATATATGTATGTATGTAGGTATTAAAATATATGTACATACATACACATATATGCAAACAGAGACAGTCTTCCTAAAAAAACGCTCTTTGCAGTCCAGAGGCAGCAGAGTCACTGTGAAGGAAGAGCTGGGCAACATATGGCTGTAGAGTCTGCACTGGAAAAGTCACTGGCTACACGCACGCCGGCTGTAAGTTCTCTTTACTTTCATGAGGCGAAATAGGAGCTCTGCATAGAGTACAGCCTGTCAATGGGGTTTCCTACTCTAGCCTGCATGGAGTTAACTTCGGAAGAGGCAAGAAAACAGTCGCTCAAGCTAGTTAAAGAGGTATCACTGTCGATATCATGAAAAATGGAGTCGTTTCCTGCAAATGAAACGCACACGTTAGGCGGGACGCTGCGCAGCCGGGAGGACACAGCACACACGGATGCTCGCGTGCTGCAGCGAGCGGAACACTCCTGCTCCTGTGCTCGCATGCTAACACGCTCTGGCCACGAGGGTCTGACCCACAAGGAGGAGGGCTTGGAATCAACCCGCGGGGGTCAGCCGGCAGCAGTGCGCCCAAACCTGCCAGGGTTTAATTTCAATCTCAGTCAGCTGCACAAAACAGAGCCTTGGCTGACAGCAGGAGCAGACGGTGCTGGGGAGGAGCAGGTCCCCAGCTTCTCCACGGGCTCCAGCACTCATGGGAGCACCAGGACTGTCAAGAAAGGTGGAACCAGGGTGCCCATGACAGGGAGGCATGGTCTAAGAGCCATAATCATACTGGTCTTCATATACGCACAAGGCAAAAGTTCTACCAGTGTGACAGGACCCAGGAAGAGACCTAGTTTCCCTGGCCTCAAGTGAGCTACAGCTGTAAAAATGCTCTCCTTCAGAAAATTCCACTCTTTTAGGGCTGGTCTGGAACAGCACCTTGTATTTCCCTTAGCAACTAAGTTTTGAGCTTACTTCAACACTGAAGGTACTAGAAAAAGCTCTAGCTCAAGTCCTAGGGGCTCTGCAAAAGTGTTAGTCTGGTTCTTTTTCCTCACACACTCATTTGAAAGAGCTTTCTGCAATCCCCTGCACCCCTTTTGGAGCACAGAACCTACTTCCCAAGGAGTTTCACTCAGAAAGCCAAGCAAACCAACAAAATCACAAGCCATCTAATGCTCGAGGGCACTTCATATGTCCTCAGCTCCTTACAGGACCTCCCCAACTTCCTGGTGTGCACCATGGACTTGTCTCAGTGGCCAAAGTAATGACACAGACCCCAAGCAGATTCCTGTTGGCCTGTGCACGCTGTGCTGGGGGCAGTGATGCGCATTGAGCCTCTAAGTGAAGTGCTCCTGGTCAGCAGAAGGGAGTCTGAAACAGGCCCTTGTGGGCTACCGCAAGGCCGAGAATCACAGTCTGAAAAATCCTCTGGCATTCTCTTTAAATGCCACACTGCAATTGTCCAGAGCCAATAATTGAGCTTTTAGTGCTTGTAATGCGTTTGATGTGGGGTCAAGCAATCGTGAAAGCAAACCGTCATCTTGATTTGGGACAGAGAATAAAACTACGCAGGAGAAATGTCCTGTGGTAACCCATCTCTTAGTAGCTCAAGAGCTGTTCTTTAACAAATCCACGCATCCAATCTGAGTGGTCTTACAGGGCTGCTTATTCATTTTGTAATGAATAGATTACTTCTCTTTATTGAAGGCACTTTTTCCTCAAAGCTTCTAAGAAAAAAGGAAAAATTTGTGAGGGAGCTAGAATTTGGTACTGTTTATTTTTCAGTGTCTTGGACAGTGGTTTGAAAAAGTGGAGCTTGGAGAGGTGATGTTACTTGCTTATTGTTTATCAAAATTATACTATGAAATAGTTCTGAAAGGCGTTCAGAGCTTGAGATGAGCTCTGTTCTACCCCCTTATCTGTACAAGAAAATACACACATAAAACTGACTGGTACAAATTCTCTGGTACAAATCCCAGAAAAATATTCTAAAAGCCAGTAAAGCTGCTGCCCCTATGGAGTGTGATCCAGCACAAGGACCCAGCTACTTGGGATGTGGCAGAATGAGGCATGCCTTACCATAGGGGTTCATGTGGTCGCCTGGCATTTGTGGAGGGGTAAGACCCTGCTGAAATGGGTCTGTGCCATAACTGCTTTGCTCCATTGCTACAATCTGCTGCTGTGGTGGTGCAAGTGGTGTGTAAGATGTCATCATCCCTTCCATTCGGTTGGACATTACTTCTGCAAAGCAAAGAGGAGGAACAGTTACTGCTGGGGAACAGGGCAGAATCAGTGGCAGCAATGAACCCTAGCAAATGCAGTCAGGGGTATCCTCTCAGTCAGAGAAACTTTCCAGATTTTGTCTGAGCGTAGAGCCCTGAGCAATGAGCTGAAAGACTTGTAATTTCTACATGATTTCTGGAGCTCCTAGGTCCTGGACCTTATCCTCCCAAAGCCCATATACTCTGTTTGACAGAGCCCAGTTATTATCTAACTCCTGCTGGTCCCAGCTTTTCTGCTCCGGGTAAAGTCGAGGATTGGAGGCTGCAGGGTCTTGGGAGCTGGAGATGCTCAAGGGTACCCCGAGAGCAGCAGAGCAAGTTCCAGTTCCTGGGTGCAGTGCCTGCCCCAGGATGGGCTCTCTGTGCCTTGCCTGGGGCAGTAACGCCAATGCCTGTGCAGATTGCCAGCTGAGCACTGTGCCCCTTTCTGCAGAAGAAAACAAACTGAGGGATCTGTCTGGAGCAAGCCTCCTGGAGATTTCCTCCAGTGCAGACACCTGCACGTGGCACATTCCTACTAGAAACGAGGTTACAGCTTCTGCACAAGCACCTCTGGGGTCTGATCCCACCAGGAGAACTCAGAGTAACCTGTCATGGGCACTCGGGCACACCTTTGTGTCCTTCCCCTGCTGATGGCTGTACTAAACTGTCATGTGGGAATGGCACTGCCAGACAGCTGCAGATTCTTTCTCTCTCACTTTGCTTTCCCACAAATCCCCTACCTTGCCCTAGTCGCTGCGAGTTCTGCTGCTCCTGCTGCTGTTGGTGCCTTCGTGCTAGCTTTTTCATCTGAAAACAAGCAGAAGAACAGAACATTCTTGTAGCTCCAAATGCAACAATTTTGTTTCCTTACAAAACTCTCTGCAAACATCTTATCAGTTAACACAGACCATTTATGCTTATGCACACACTGTTGTGGGTTCAGTTTCAATTCTAAGCTTAAACACTTCAGTTTCCAGTTCAGATTTGCATGCAAAATTTACTCCCAACCCTGAATTGCTTTGAGCATATTAATTTAATGTCTGTGTTTGGAAGTTGCCTTTCCAGTGGATGTAGAGAGCAGAGCAGGCAGAACACGCAGAGCTCAGCTGTGGGATTTGTGCAGTGTGAGCAGCAGCCAGGGCAAGAGCCCATGATGAGGCACAGCCTGCATTTGACTTTTGAGGATGGGACAAACAGCCTACCTTTGCTCTTTGGTTTTGAAACCAGACTTGGACGACTCGCACACTGAGCCCTGTTTCAGCTGCCAATGTTTCTCTGACCTGCAGGAGGAAATGTTTAATGATGCAATTTTTCATAAGTTAAAAAAAAAAGCAACCTAAAAACCACTGATCAGTTTTGTTAAGAGGAATGTTTGTACTTAGAACAAAAATTGCATGTATGGAATTACTTTTAAAAATTCATCGTATTTTTGCATGGTGTTGTCAAGTTCTGCCCCAATGGCGCTACCAGCTCTGTAACTACTAAGCAAAGAGTGTGAGCTGAGGAAAATAAACCAAATTTACCCATAAAAGACTTGTGTGCAAAAAGAGCGCTCTGCTTTCCCCCGGAGAGCTGCTATGGCCCCGGGAAGGGGCAGGGCTGTCTGCAGCATGGCCTGGTGTCAGGGCTGGCCTGGCCCTGCTGGAGCTCCTACCTTTCTGCAGGGCTTAGAAGACACTTCAAAGGATGCTTTGAAGGCTCGTCTCTGCTGTGTGGTAAGTATTGTCCTTGGTCGTTTAGGTCTTCTTGGGTCCTTCCCATCATCACTTCCTTTTCCTTGGGTTACTTGGCCTTTGGTGGGCTTAACATCTCCATCTTCATCATCACTTTTGACTGGTGAAAAAAGGATATATAATTGCACTTGTTCCACCAAAAAAACACGATGTTTGAGAACTGCTCTTCAGTCAACAGGTTCAACTATTGTCCCATGGTTATTTGAATGCCTAAAGCAGCTGTGAGCAGGAAGAGACTCTCTCAGATCTGTGTGCTCTGCCTAAATCAAATGCCACAAAAGCATTAAAATGTTTTCAATTTTTAATTGAGGTCCTGATCAGGGGATGGAGACTCGGAAAATGCTTCAGTATTTCCAGGAATTGGGCACAGAGACACTTTGTGCCTTTCCAGCACCTCTTGGTCCCATGTGCTCACCTGCCCCAACCTCAGCACCAGATAAACACCTTCACCTTCACAGCTGAACTTCAGCTTCTCCTGCAGCATTATCTGCCTGCACTGCTACAGCAGCAAAACAGCATAAAGCAAGTATCACACAAGTATCTCAAAGCCCATCTAACTCAATATAGCACAGATTCCAGCTACTGAACGCTGTTTTGAATGTTTTGAAGCTCCAGCAATAATATTAAATATAATCTTTGCCATCTCATTTCTACTTTCCACAGAAAACATCAGTAATCTTCCTCTGTGCATTAAAATGTGTCTGTATGTACAAGCACAAACTTCTCTTTTTCAGTAAATGCATACAAGTATCTATGTGCTTGTGTAGACCAAAGAGATTATTTGTATTTTCTATAATTAAATTCTGAATACTCATACAATCTGGTGATATTACGTGTGTTAGTATATTGTCCTGGGAAATCTCAAGCACAGTGGCAAAGGTTGATGGGTAAATACACATTTTGTTGAGAAAATCAACCTTTCAAGTCAGCATATTTTATTTGACCAGACTACTGATTTTTCTTCCCAAAAACACTATCACATTATTATAGGGACTTCAACATGAAGAAACACATGGAATTTTTTATATACTGAAAGACTGCATTTGGGGAATCAACAAATTAGACTTTAATTCATTTTAGGGTCTGATTATTATGCACCTAGCAGTCTAATTACCTTTTACTTTAATAAGCATCTTTGGCCTAATGATTAAAGGGAAGTTCAGTCATTTTAATAACCATGACATTATTAACTTTCCAGCATGCCATTTCTAAGGAAAGGTTTGTGAGGATTAATACTGCTCATTGGAGAGTTACTCTTGTGTCCAGTGGATAAATATTTGATTGAAGCAGGACACATTCTGAGCCAGGGCTTTGCAGATTGTGTGCTCTCACGCAGACCCCTGGGAGATCAGTGTTTTCACTGTGTTAGACAATGGGAGACAAACAACTTGTTTAATTTGTCAGCTTGTTTTTCAGGTTTGGGTTGGACTAACAGAGAATAATGAGGAAAAAGAAGCATCTCCAGGACTAAGAAACTCCCCTTTGTGCCGAAGGGAAATGAAATTGAAACCAAGACTGGTTTGTGCTACCGTGGTGGCAGATCATGAGTCAGTCTGGTGCTGAAGAGGAGCCCACCCTGCTCCAGGCTGGTGCCAAATGCAGCTGCCAGCAGCCGTTGTGTGAGCAAGGACAGCAGTGGGGAAGGTGCTGTGCCAGCCCAGCGTGGGGACAGGAGCTGGTCAGGGGTGAGGAGGGCACAGGCAGGGGCACAGGGGGTGAGGTGGGCACAGGCAGGGGCACAGGGGGTCACTGCAGCTGCTGGGGCAGGCTGTGCTGATGGTCAAGGAGCTGCCAGCACATGCCCCACATGTCTCAGGCCCTCTGACTTGCGATTTACTGAGCAGAGCACTCAAGGTCCTGCAAATGCAGCGTGACAATAACTAAAGCACTGCTCCAAGAGTGCCCCTGGTCCCATGCAGACACCTTTGTCTTGAGGTATTCCTGGTGTGGAAATACAAATTTTAGCAATGTGGAGAATATGACTTTCAAATTAGAGATCAAGGATAATTTCTGATACCAGTTAAAATAGAGTAACACATTTTCCCATAAACCAGAGGCAAATATATCATTCATACATGTAATGGAATGGTAACTGTTGATTTTCTTGGAAAACAACAGTGTGATTATGATGGCACAAACCCACATCTCAGTTACTTTCAGGTTCTCTTCAGTAATTCTGTGTTGCACTTGCAATCTTTTTTAAAGGTACTATTTGTAATTGGCAGAGAGATTCCTCTTGAAAATCATATTACTGCTCTGCCCATTTTCCTAGTTTAGTGCTGAAATTGTATGTGAAGAAGATCCCATGAAAATTTTGTTAAGTGGATGGAAGAATGCCTACAGAGAACAGCGTACTGATACCTTACTTGAGTGAGACCTTGGGTAGCTAGAGTCAGTCTGATTCATGCTTTATGATCTTACAGAAAAACACATTGATGAAAGCAGAAAGATTTTGTCTTTTAGTAAGCAGGAGGTTAAGGAAGAGAGTCAGGTTAGGGAAAGCAGACTGCCAGTAGGAATGTTTTCAGCTGTGCCTGCAAATTTGCATAGGTGGCACATGCATATAGATGAAGTGGATGTGAAAATGGATGCACTTTTCTATACAAAAGCTCTACAGACCCATGCAGCTTTTCCAGTCAGAGC
The DNA here is from genome assembly GCF_027579445.1 of Ammospiza nelsoni. Classification (NCBI taxonomy): domain Eukaryota; kingdom Metazoa; phylum Chordata; class Aves; order Passeriformes; family Passerellidae; genus Ammospiza; species Ammospiza nelsoni. The sequence continues at coordinate 11,844,911 of NC_080652.1, read as the reverse complement.
AGGTGTGGGAAAAGCTCACCTGAGTCTGAGTCGTCTGGGCTGACCGAGCTCAACAAGTCTTTCTCTTTCTCATAGTCACTTTTGCAGAGCAGCTGCCCTTCCTTGAGGACAAACTCGTCCCCTTTCCTCAGCTGGCGCTCGCAGACGCAGCAGCAGAAGCAGCTCAGGTGGTACACGCACTCCAGCGCGCGCATCACGAACTCCGTCGGCGCGATCTTCTCCATGCAGCCGCTGCACTTGGCAGCAAACAGCCTGCAAGGAGAGCAGCACGGTCAGGGGCAGCCTCAGATCACACCATGCGTGGGTCTAAACCCAGCAATGCCAGCACACATCAGTCTGGCTCACCCTTCTGCACACGGCAAGACTCACATCCTTAGGCTTGGAAATAGCATAGACATGCAATTTTTCCAAATCTCAATTCCTTTGGTCTTGAGATTCCCTAAATCACCTTTCCTGGACAAAGCCCACCAAGATCTGTCCTTATCTCAGTGGGTTTTTCCTTTTCAAAATGAGAAACAAAAGGGAGCTCCCAAAGTCAGATAATTGCTTAAACACAAATGTATTTCAATTCACCTTTTAGAGGAAGGACCAGCTCATGCTTTGTTTTATGCAGGGCCTCTTGTTTCAGCACTTAAGCCCTATTCTGAACAGACTTTCCATTTTTGGTATTCCCTGTCTCTGAGGAAGCTGATAAACACAGAAATGAGCATGAAAACTTTGTGCTTTTGCTGAGGCAAAGGCAGCACGTGTGCATACACACGATTGTACACATGCAATCAATAAAGAGAGGAGTGAAATAACACAGCTTTCCTTTGGATGTTGAGTTATTCCAGAACAACCTGTCTCTGAAGGAAGTACTGTGCATTTTAAATGGTGTGAAACATCCTTTGGCAGAGATAGGCAGTGATACAATCTGTCAAATTACCAGTATAATCACAGACCCTAGAACACACACCGCATCCAGACTAGTTCTTATTAATGCTCTGTAAACCCTGTCTTTCATCCATCATTAATTTTCTAGGTTTAAGTTAGAATTATTTAGATTAATTTTATTTTGCTTTCCTAATGGCAACTGGGAATCTCCCTAAGTGAGATTTCAGAAAAGGGCTGCCTCAAATAAAGACGGATTGCTGTTACATCCCTGTGTCACATGGTGTGCTGGTGATTTGAAATTCAGTGTCTTTTATGGCAATACATCACAGTGCAAGGTGCATGAACATTTACATTTCAGCAAGGAAATGAACACCACTGCACCAGCATGCTCACAGAAAAAAAAAATTAGATTCTGCCTTTTAGCGTGGGGTATGCTGACTTTTTCCTTTCATTAAAATTATAATTTTTCACAAAAAAGGCAATTCTCTCTTATTTTAGAAGGCTAAGGCTGTGGGAGTTATTCATTCCTGCAGAGCCTCCATTTTGTCTGAGCTGGGAAGTGCAGGAAAATGGCAGTACAAGCCCTCGGCAAAGGGCTGGAGCCAGAGTGGGCAGGAGGGAAAAGCAAATGTCAGTATGGCTGCACACAGCATCCAGACAATGGCCCAGAGACGGGAACTGGGGTGCTCCTGGCTGTACCTGGAGTGACCACACCGGGAGCCTGGCCAGCTCAGCGCACACCTTTGCACCACCACAGCCGCAAGGTAACAGTGGTGCAAGGTGGGCTGAGCGGCTCTTCTTCAGGTGTGTAATGAATTAAACTGATCCCAAGGAAACTGATGCCACCCAGGACCCTGGGCACTGCCATCAACAGGATGGCTTATTCCATACCCTCCGTTTGCTTTGTCTCCAAGGTTTTCCTTACAACGCTTTAGCCAGCAAATTCCTAAGCAGAAAATATTTTTATCTCTGCACAATTTTATATCTGAAAGGATTAACACACAAAGAGGGGAGAAAAAAAAAGAAAAAGGTGCACTACAATAGTTGTTTCTGTTCGACTGCTTAAACCCATTTGACTCATTTAACCAAGCCTGGCCTCTCTGTCCGAGGGGATGCCCTCAGGACGGGCACACCTGGGAGAGACCTCAGAAGCGGCAGAGCTGGTGCGAAGGCTCTGTCCCTGCATATGTACCTGCACTCTGCAGGTACCCTCCCCATTCCCTCCGGCCGCGGGGAGGGACGGGCTGGCCCCGGGGTGCCGATGCCCGGCAGCACCGGGAGGGACGGGCTGGTGCCGCTCCCCGCAGCACCGGGAGCCCGGCCGGCCTGGGGAGCGCTCGCACACGGGCCCGGGGAGCCCGGCCGGCCTGGGGAGTGCTCGCACACGGCCCGGGGAGCCCGGCCGGCCTGGGGAGTGCTCGCACACGGGCCCAGGGAGCCCGGCCGGCCTGGGGAGTGCTCGCACACGGCCCGGGTAGTGCTCGCACACGGGCCCGGGGAGCCCGGCCGCCGTGGGCAGGTGCCCGCTCCCCTCTCCGGCCGGGCAGAACGCGGAGCCTCCCCCGGGGGCAGCCGCAGCCGCCGCGGGCCCGGGCAGGGCTGGCCCCGCTCCGGGACGGGCTGCGGCTGCCTCCGGCTGTCCCCAAGCAGACCGCACAATGCGCCACCGTCCAGCCGCAGTGAAAACACAAATGCAACACAGCTTACAGACAATTTCAAGAAGAAAACCTGAGGAAAGCATAAATCCTCTGCGCCTCCCCTCTAACGGGGACACAAAGATAACCTCGTCGCCCGCTGTTTCCCTGACCCGCACCTTTGCTGTCACACTGCCTTAGTGTTTGTGTTTTTTTCTTTTTCTTCAAAATAAATATATCTAATGTGAATAGAAAATACTTTGTGCTATTTACTGGCAACCGACTATTCCCGTAAAGATGGTGCTTTTGCAACAGCGCTTCCCAAGGCAGCCTTTTAGCTATAACGAATTACACTGTCATCAGTGTAGATTAACTCATTCAAATGAACATTAAATTGCCCTGACAATACTGCACGGACTTCATATCCTGAATTTAACCCTTGTCAAGAAAATTCCCCTCCCCTGTACACCGGAACTCTGTATTATAACATGCATTCACACAAATACACTCACACACACACACAGAGCAGCGTGTTGGGTTGAATTCTGAGATTATAAAATTTTCATTAAACCTATCTTATAGGGTGTTTATAGGTATTTTTTCAGCTTCCCAAGAGGAACACAAGGTTATGCACTCTTTTTGCACAAGGCAATCTCACAACAGGAAACTAATCTTGACAAATGACCAGACTTTGATAGCTGTGATCTAAACCACTGCTCGTTAGACTGTTCATTTTATAAACGAATGGTAATAAACCTGTTGGGAAGTGTAGGATAGCAGGAATACTTTACAGATCACCCCTTTACAGGTTTCAATCACAGCCATAAATTTGAAGGGGAGCACACAGATATTCTGTGCTGAGACAAAGACTCTGTGCCATACCAACCACATTTAAAGGAATTTTTTTTTTTTTTGCTTTCTATACCTTTTAGAAATAATTTGCGTAACTCTGGCTTTTTACTCCCGTGGCTGATTATCTCCAGCTCTCTTAAGCTAATGTCAAACCTCAAAATCCTTGGATGTGTTAAAGTATGTGGAGAGTGGAAATCAAATGCCTTTATTAGAAGCCGCAGGAAATCTCCGACTCCTAAGCACAACGAAAACATTCCAGAGAAAATCGTTCAAAGAGGACAAAGAAGAAAAGCAGAACAAGAAAACCTTGTTTTGAATCAATGATTGCGGAGTTTTATAAATAAATTCTGTTGCCTGGACAATTTTGAAAGACAACTCAATAGGTTTAGGAGTTTTTAAGTGTGTTTGCCTGTATGCCTGGAACACTTGGGGGACTCAGCCAAGCTAAAGCTCAGAACAATGGCCTTTCTGTCCATCAGAGTATTTACAATAAATGCTCTGAAGCAACTTTACAGTATTAGATAATCAAAAAGTCTTTGCCAGCCAAAACTGTGTGAACTTACATTAATTTTGCATATGTATCGGGGCAATGCAAATGCTAAGACATGTCCTGACTTTAACCAGTAGATGAAAATGTTCACCAGCGGAAGAGGCCATAAAGATTTTATTTGTTAGGATATCCCTGTGAAGGCAGGCCGAATCAGTAATCCTCAGAAACAACCACAGTTACATGATGCACTGTGCCTTCCTGCATGGCACAGCCATCTGGAGTGCAATACGGAGCCCTGATTTATTATATCCCACGCGGTTATCTCACAGTAAGTTTGACCCTGCTTTGCTCCTGAGAATCTCGGCTCTGCTGTTTACTCTCCTGGTGCCCTGACAACCCACCCTTTACCTTTCTGTGCCTCAGCCAGGTCCTTCATTTCCTCCTGTCTGTGGGCAAATAGATTTTGTTTTATTATAACTAATTTAATCTGTGCTGAGAGATGTCCGTGTGCAGTGTGAAATTTGCCGTTCACATTAAGCGTGGTTCAAGAGGTTTGTTATACAGGACAAAGGTAGAAAAATCGACTAATTCGGTCAGGTTGTTTATTTACTGGGCCTCTGCCATGAAGCAGTAAATAGGAAGTTATTAAGCTGTGTTTGATGTATGCAAGAGGACAGATGCTGCTTCCTACCTATCAGAGACCTTCAGTCATTTCCCTTTCCGTGTTATTCTGACATTATGTGTTGCAGCAACCACAGCAGATACCTGGCTTTTCTTTATTTAATAAATATGCAAAGGTAGGGGTCACGGCTTTTGTAAGTACTCTTGGTGCAGTCTCTGCGAGTGACATTTTTCCTCTGCTGGGACATCCCTGCTGGCCTGCTCTGGTGCTGGAAGTTTGCTCCACACTCCTGTGCTATGAAACAGGGTACAGCCAGAGTAAAATACAGCATGTTTTTCACACAAGTGAGTCTTATTAAGAGAAGAAATTAAATTACTAATGAAAGATAGCTGTTCCTTGCTCTTTGGGATAAATTTTTATATTCTTTCTTTAGATGACGTAGGATTGGAAAAACAGTATGCATGGGGTTTTTCTAGCACAGGACTTGAATATTTTTTGTAGTGTCTTACAGTTCACGGGTGCTTATAAAGTGGAAAAACCGTTGTTTGGTTGCACTCAGTTCAGAATACACAAAACATCCTGAGTGCAGTAAAGTAGAACAGGAATATTATAAATTTATTATTCTAAACCCCCCACCTCCTGAAAAATGAAATAATCCATTTAACATATTTTCCCTGCAGATGAAATAATTACATAGTTTATTAAAGCCAATTTCATAGCTGAAACTTCAGTATAAGAAAGATAATTCCCTTTCATCAAGTAGTAATAAAATGTGCAAAATTTTTAAGTTTCTAGAAAAAATCTGTAATATCTAGAGAGAAACTAAAACAAAGAAACCTTTTTATTCTTCAGTGAGAACTGAAGAAAATATTTATTAACCCTCTATCCACAGGTGCTGTAGTGTGAACACCAGCCACTGGCGAAAGCTTGTGTTAAATCTGCATTTCACAATGTGGATTTAGACTCACAAATTACATATTGCCTATCTTGGTAATGAATGACTTTTTCTTCATGTAAATATTTTACCTGCATTTCTGTGAGGAGTGCTGTACTCCCCTGCCAAGACAAGCTGACGGCTAAAACAACTATAAGGGACCGCATATTATGGTGTGCCAAAATCTTGCTGTGAAGATTTGGGACTTGGACCACGGACAAGGTCAGAGCCACCAGCACCCACGGCCACTGTGCCCACCAGCAGCTCTGGGGTGGAACTGGGGTGCTTAGACAAAAGCACAAAGACACACAGAATTTAAAGCTCACAGCCTAATGCAACTTGCTCAAGTGGGACCAGAATGACCTAAATAGTTACGTCTCCCCTAACTATAAAGTACAACATAAAATGCAAAGTGCAGAGCAGTTTCTAGCTTTGAGCAGAATGTGACACACTGAATTCTTCTCTTTGCTTAATTTTCATCCCCTAATTGACCACTTTGTTCAACTGTCTTCCATCACTGCCATGCTGTTCTATTTTATAGCATTTTTCCATACAACACTTTGATGGAAAAATTTATGAAGAATAGAATTATTGCTGTTAGAAGGGAATTAAAACAATTTTTCATTTACAAAGTCACTGATATTGCTCTACTGTGCTCCACCTTTGGGAATCCAATTGCTCTTCTCAGCTACTCCCATTCCTCTTTATAGCACAGCAATTGCACTGTACAGATTATGGCTGCAATTTTCTCCTAATCTTTTCTGTAGAACAGAAACTGTTGTAAAAGTTAAGGGCACCAATTGAGTTGATAAAGCTAGGGCTGCAATTAAGAAGACTTAATGAATTAACAAAATATGTGATTTTGTTAGAGTTATATTTCTAGGCAGTGCAAACATTTGTGAGATAACATTATTTTTGTCCGTAAGTTTCAAAGAGGCTAAATGGGCTTCTGCTGTTGTGCTTTTTGCATTCTCCAAATCACGCTGATGGGCTGTAAAAACATCGTATTTCTCAGGGCATTTGTGCTTCTGCCACAGCTCTACTTAGCTGGGGGGCGGTGGTCGCCAAAACAAAATGGGCAGTCCTTTTTTCCCCCTTTGGATTCTTATTCAGATATTTACACAAATTAAATCAAATCCACCTCGATGTCCCTTTGTGCCCTCGCTAGGATCCAGTGGGTGAAGTGGCCTCTGGAGGGGCCCTGAGGAACAGGCTGGGATGCTGCTCCAGTCTCTGCTCTGACAGACATCTCATCCTGCTTGTTCACTAAATGGCACACTGAATTTACATCACCAACAACACAGGGAAAATCTTCTAATGCAATTTTTATATGATATTTCACCCTAAAGGCCCCATAAGCAGGGAAATTGTGCTGTTGTGATTCACTGGCCTGGTCTTCACTTTTACAGAAAAAAATAATCATGTCAAAGCAATTCAAATGTAATTTCTAAGTTATTTCTTGGCTGGCAAGAATGACTTAGAGAAAGAATTTACTCAAGGCTTTCCTCACAACGAAGAGCTTTGAAAGGAAGAAACGTTATTTGCCTGTATAAAACAAAATCACTTCCTGTGCCTGCTGCAGTGACGCTGGTGGAGAGCTTGTGCCCAAACTCATCAGCACAGCCAATTTAGCAACTGATTTGCAAGGGAAAGATACCTTAGTCCTGTGGTGTTAATGTCTTTACAGTGGGGGGTCTATTGCCAGCTTCTCCAAACTCATCAACACAATCTATTATTAATACCCAGAAAGGCTTTATAGTATCTTTATAGCACAAGGCAATGAAAGCTCTGTGGTGTAATCTGTTATCTATATTGCAAAAACATGTGAAATAAAACAAAACATAGACACTTCATAAACAAAATGTTTCATCTATTATATCTCTCTGCCTCCCCTGTATATAAAGCAGTGGGGTGCAGGAAAGGCATTCAGAGAGATTTGCTGTTAGACGTAGCACAGGCTCCTTTAAAATTCTATTTGTATTGTGACAAATTTTACACTGAATGAAAATTTCTGCTTCTTTCACTGAGACAGAAATATTCGAACATTTGCAAAACGGCTGTGTTCTGTCAGTAGAGCAAAGGGGGTGAGGTGTAAAATACAGCTCCCACACTCGTACAGGAAAACTCTTTGACAGAGGGATGAGCTGGCGGAGCCGCAGTGAGGATCCAGGTGCAGCAGGGCCAGGTGGAGGTGTGGGGGCATTGCCATGGCACCAGCTAAGGAATTGGTCTCCGGTAAGCAGCAGCAAACCCAAGTGCCCGCTGGAGGCAGTTATTTCTCTGGAAAGCACTCAAGAACAGAATTTGAGCAAAGTTGGATCTTTTCTTCTACTATTGATATGCATGACAAGATTTCATATGAAAAGCCCAGAATTACCCTACCTTTAGACCCTAGGAACAGACACAGTTAGAGAGATCATTTAGCAGCAAATAAATAAACACAGTTTAAAACTCAAGAAGCTTTTGTTTCAAATAAACAGATTGTGGCAAAGGTGGAACTGAGAGGGAAGCATGAAGCAGTTTTGTGTACTTGGTGCCTGTATGTTTGCAATACAGTAAGAACAAAAAAAGTCCTCAACATAGGGCTGTGTCTTATTTCCCAGATGCCTTTTTATGTTCTTTGCCGGTTGAAAATAAATTGTTCTTTTGTAGTGTTTGTCTTTTCAGTCCAACTGTCAGCTATTATTTTTCTATTTCCTCTTTTTGTCACTTTGCATTATTTTTGGTGCTGTAATTCCCATTTGTTCCCACTCCTATCTTCCTGTCTCCCATTGTTCCATTTTTTAATCCCCAGTTTTACTCTTCTCTGGCTCTTTTTTGGCCCATTCTCAGTAGGGTTTGAGAGAATACCCAGGCGTGACTCCCTGCTATAGCAACCACACCTCCCCAGGAAAGCCACAACAATCTCTTCGGGAGGAGGAAAGTCTTTCACAAGCTGGCAGCAAAAGTAAATCCTTCTTCAAGGAACAAGAAGGATTAGCAGGGAGCAGTGGGCTGCAGACTTAACCCTACCCTTCATTTCTTTAAAGCACCAGTCACTCAGAACCCTGCTGTGATGTACAATTAAACAGAACCCAAAAAAATCCTGAATGACACAAGAGCAGGATTGTGTAAAGGTTTAATTCCACTTTAATACCTTTCCAAGTTCAGAACTCAAAGATAGCAATTTAACCCAAGAATCCCCATCCGAGCATGAAAAGTTGCTACTTGTCTTACAAAAGTTCCAGCTATATTCTGCTCTAAATCGTGCTCTTTTAGGCTGACCCTTAATGGATGAAATTTTTCCCCCCCAATCATCTCACATGAATCTTTTTATAGTCCTCCTTTCACAAACTTTGCTCTTCTGATAAAAACAAGGGACTCTTACCAGAAACTCTAAAAAGGACCGCTGAAAAAGGAAAAGGAACACTATAAAACCCCAACACAAACCTCCAAAACTCAGGTAACTAAAGGTGTCTGCTGCCATGCCTAAGAATGGTAATTTATTCTTGTAACATGAAGTGACTCTTATTAAGCTTATGTCAATTACTTACTATTAATATTAGCATGGAAAATAAATACTCCTCTTAATACAGTGTTTTTTGGAGACTTGAAACATCTCAATCATTTTTTTTAAATTAAAGAACAGACGAGCTTTGTTGTTCTAGTATGGATGACTACCAAAGTTGCTCTATAAACTGAATTTTTAAGATTAGACACAGAACTATGAAGACCTCCTGGCTTCTGTAAGGCTAAATATGGTTGACAGACTGAGTCCTAAGACTCAGCTATCAGCATCTGTGTTTGTATTTAGGCTTTAGTAAACTAGATGCTCTAAAGCCATACAAAGAGATTTATCAGTAAGCAGGGCCCTACAGCACGCCCAGGTCCTCCTCCTGCCTCCAACGTCTGCACAGGTTTTAAGTTATTCCAGCAGTCAAACATTTATAACACAGGACACTTCCACATGTGTGAAAATGAAATCCCATTAGACACCAACAACATTATTAGGCATGCAAAGAGGATTATTCCTTTAAGCTCACAAGACTGAAAGGTTTGTCTAAACATTTTATTAACTTTTTCAGATTTTTTTTTAATTAAATGAAAAGTTGTAAGTAGGTCAAAGCTGAAATACTTAAATACTACTTAACTTTTGGTTAAGTATATGTATATATGCTATACACACAAAGAGAGAGAAAAAATAAAGATGCCTGCTAGAGAAAAAGTGTACAAAATCCTCTCATATCTTATCAGCACATTCCTTTCTTTCAGCAAGAAAATTTGTATGGCTTGGAATTGTTCTAGAAAAGCACCAAAATGTTACATGGCATCGCTTGGGGTTCCATATACGTTTTCAAAGATGAGATGCCTTGTTGAATATCTGGTTGAAAAGAAATCCTGCTCTGATTGCACTGTCCTTTTTACAGATCTGACAAAGCCCTTTTTCTCAAAACATGGTATTTGCCGAAATGCATTGAAATTTGCTCATCAAGAGCTCTGATGTTCTTAAGATCTTCTGTTAAAGAAGAACAAGGGAGTAGAAGCTGTGTCAGCTTTTTCTTCAAGTAAGTGAGATGCAAAACTCCTTGGAGAGCATCAGGAACAGGACTGGGTCCCCATTCAGGGGGAAGATGACTTTAGAACCGACCAGCTCCATCGGCAGTTCGGTGCTACGTTTCGGCATGTGTGGGTTGTTCACAGTATCTCAGTTTGTCGCTGGGAGGAAGGCAATTCTCTCTCTGGATCCCGCACTCGTCCCAAGGCCAGAGCAGAGGGCAGCGCCCGCCCGTCCGTGCTGGGCACAGCCCGGTGTGGCACTCACAGCCAGGGCTGCCCCGCGCCTTGCTCTTGTCACTTCACTGACAATAGGCGTTAAAATATTTAAGATTTGCTTCTAGCACTGCATGGAGCAGGCAGGAAATGTAGAAGCTTGGGTGTACAAGTTAATGAAATATGGTTGGGTGAGCATAAGCTCTTAATTTAGACAATAACAGTTACCGCCACAGCGTCTTTGTGTCCGCTTTATGAAAGTCATAAACTCTGCAAAGAAAAGCAGGAGCTATTTCACCCTGATGGTCTTTGACTCCCTCTCACTACCTGCTGGTGCAGTTAGAAAGTATCAACTGTCTTTGAACAGATTAGGACCAAGTTAAAGTGTGACAACATCTTAAGCTTTCTCCGCATGTTGCCAATGATTTCCAACTAAAGATGTTACCCTCATCACTTCTGCCACAATGATAAGAATCTATAGCCGGCTCGCTTGAGGAGATAAAGGCAGTTTAGCAGGAAGTATAAAGTACTCCAACTTGCTACGCTAAGTGGCTGGCTGTCCCAAGCTAGCTGAATTTTTCCTCTACAAAGCACAAAATCCTTATCATTAGGGACTTAAGCTGCTTTTTATTTTGAGACAAAAAGAATACTGTTTATTGGCATCCAACTCAAACCAGCTGTAAACAGTTGCTTTGATGAAGAAGCAGCTACAACTTCGGCGTGCCCGAAGGCACAAACCCACCGAATGCCAATCATTAAAGGAAGAATGTAAGGTGTATATAGGGTCAAAAGAAGGCCAAGGGACGTTTGCAACCTCAGGGATCTCGGATAGCTCGCTTTGCCTTTAGAACCAGTGGAGGAATTGAAGCTGTTCCGCCGTATGACCTCTGTCTATCTCCAGAGGCAGCTCTGGGCTCTCGGAGCAGCAGCAGACCTGCAGTGCGAGGCTTTTCTCCCCAGCACGGCCGGGGGAGCCACACCGTGAGCTTTGGTTTGGCAGAGCTGAGCGGCTCCAGGATGCTGCACCTCGTGGCACCCATGCAGGAGCCCCGCAGAAGGCTCTGGCACCTGGAGTCCTGCCAGGGTCCATAGAATCACTGATGTGCAGGTAATTTTAATTCTTCTTGTGACTTCTTTCATCTAGAAACACTTTACTGGTTGCAACATCTATTTAAATTAATATGGCCCACCAACAATTTTGGTCACAGCCAAACCAATGTGGACCCTTACAAAGTTAAGTGCCAGCTGCTCCAGGCAGCCCAGGGGATGGGCTGGCATCTGCTGCTGGCCCTCCTGCCATTCTTCTTCCTCCTCGCCGCTCTGCCTAGTAGACACTGAAGCCTCTCAGTTGTTCCAGGCTCCCTCCCACTCCCCATCCCTAGCACAGCATCAAATCTTCCCCAGAAAGAGCAGCAGCACAAAGGGTTTCGGCATGGAAGGGCGGTGCTGGCTGGTGGGACGTGGGGTTCCTGGTCCTTAGCAAGATCAGAGTGGCTTTTCAGTGGGAATTCAAATGCCGAGTGAACTCAGCTACCAGGCTGCTCGTGGGAACCAGCTCTCATTTGTGCCACGTGAGCTGGGATGTTTTATAGGAGCATGTTGCTTCTGTACAAGGCTCTGGTGCCACCAGAGATGGGGCTCCTCCAGGCACAGGCTCAGCAGCTCCTCCTCCTCCCGATGCGGAGAGGATTCACACCAGCATTACCAGTTCCTCTGGCAGAAACAGGGTGCATCTCCCGACCCACATCCTCACCCACACCACAAACAGATTCCTTGGGATCCTGACGACTTGGATGCCAGGCTCCTGACGGCTTGGCAGCCTCTCCCTGGCCAAATCTGTACCCAGCACCGTGCACTCCTGCTGCCCCCTGGCACAGCCACAACGGGAGCCAGGCTCTCCCTGTGCCCCTGGCACAGCCAGACTGTCCCTGTGCCCCCTGGCACAGCCAGGCTGTCCCTGTGCCCCTGGCACAGCCACAACGGGAGCCAGGCTCTCCCTGTGCCCCTGGCACAGCCAGGCTGTCCCTGTGCCCCTGGCACAGCCAGGCTCTCCCTGTGCCCCCTGGCACAGCCAGGCTGTCCCTGTGCCCCTGGCACAGCCACAACGGGAGCCAGGCTGTCCCTGTGCCCCTGGCACAGCCACAACGGGAGCCAGGCTGTCCCTGTGCCCCTGGCACAGCCAGGCTGTCCCTGTGCCCCTGGCACAGCCAGGCTCTCCCTGTGCCCCTGGCACAGCCACAACGGGAGCCAGGCTGTCCCTGTGCCCCTGGCACAGCCAGGCTCTCCCTGTGCCCCTGGCGCCTCCTCACCCACCACATCTGGGTGACATCTCCAGCCCGTGCTGGTCCCTGCCTGGCATCAGCTCCCAACATCCATGCAATGCAGCAGCTCCTCCCGAGAGCTCCAACATAACTGGAATTGCAGGTATTATTTTGGGCTCACATGACAGGAAAAAGGCAGTAGAAGGCTTGCAGTGCTGTTAGATTATTCTTTTCGTATTACATATGTAATGTTGTATAACTCTTTCTAATTTATTCTGCTAAGAACTTTTCCTATATAAAACCCCAGATTTTTTTTTTAAAGAGACAGTGGTTCATCTTTATTGTCACATTGATATCTTTATAAACTTACTCTAGTGATCTACAGGAAAAGCAAACCAGACAGTTCTGTATTTATGGGCATATTTTAAAAGCCTCTTATATTTAAGAACTGCATTTAGCTGTGTTAACTGTGAGTTGCAGTAATAAAGGCTCTGCACACTTCGATGCTAAATTAAAAAAAGTTCTGCTGTTCAATAATACATAGATGCTGTTTTTTTCATTACTCTTTAATATCATTTCCATTTAGTTTATAAATAATTGTAGCTAGCTAATGAAACGAAATAAAACCTGCCTCCAGCCCATTCCCTAGAGCAAACTAAACTCCTCTTTTTAAAGCTTCTTAATCACCGCCCAGTTCTTACAAAATTAGCATAGTAATGGGCTTTAAATTGAGCCTCTTTGTTTTTTAATTAAGCTCCCAGCAGGTAAAAATAAAACAGATTATTGAAGAATATGCCAACCCTAATAGCCTGCAACTCTTTTGACAATTAAAAAGATCCCATGTTAACCCTTTTGAGGAACCCTGCATGCTAATTAGTCACTCTGAGGCCCAAATCCATCAACATTCCATCCAGACACCTTGTAAAGTTAGGATGGCTGGTCCGTGTCCATCCCTGCCCCATTCCCACAGAGGTGAGGAGCCCTCGGCGGTGCCAGAGCCCACGGGCAGCCGTGTGCCAGGGCAGGCTGGCATTTGAGCTGCCTTCCCTGATGCTGGAGCTTTTGAGCTGCCACATCCCACGGGCAGCCGTGTGCCAGGACAGGATGGCATTTGAGCTGCCACCCCTCGATGCTGGAGCTTTTGAGCTGCCACATCCCATGGGCAGCCGTGTGCCAGGGCAGGCTGGCATTTGAGCTGCCTTCCCTGATGCTGGAGCTTTTGAGCTGCCACATCCCATGGGCAGCTGTGTGCCAGGGCAGGCTGGCATCTGAGCTGCCACCCCTCGATGCTGGGCAGTGCCACTGAGCTCCCAGCCCCGGGCAGGGCTCCCAGCTGCCCACAGCTCACCCTGTGCCCACCCTGTCAGCCCCAGCAGGGTTGGCAATGCCCCCTTGGAGCCTCTGCCCCATTTTGTGCAGCACAAGGAATGGGGTGCCAGCAGAGCAGCCCCCAGCCCAGCCCCGGGGCTGGTTTGGAGTGTGCTCAGCAGCACCAGGGCCCCAAACATGCCAGACACACAACGACAGAGTTTTGCTTAGCAACGTGGAGCTGCCTCAGAGGCAAAGGTAAATCCTGAGCAGAACAAGGGGGTTAAGAAAGTGCAGTGTTGGAGCCATGGACAGCAGAGAGTCTCTGGGAAAATTTACTAGACACTGCTGGCAGCCTAGAAATAGGAATAGCACTGCTCTTCCCTGGCAGTTCTGTGTCAAATATTTGGAAAGCTCTGTCAGAGTCCCACGTTTTATCTTCAATGTCTGCTCTGAGCATCAGTGCAAAGCGCTGGCTGCCCTCCACTTGCATCCAGCCAGGATGATGAATCACCACGGTTGGAAGTGTTGTGTCCATCCAGAAATGAAATCATCAGCATGAAAAGCCCATTCATTTCCACAGACACTGATCACTCTGCATCCTTCAGAGACTCCCAGCAAATGGGGCTGAATGCCCTTGTGTACCCAGTAAGGCCCTGCCTCGTCCCAGCAGCTGCAGGAACTACTGTCAGCTCCTGCTTTATATTGTACCTTACAGTGCAAGGGTCACCGTGATGGAGTTAGGGGCCCACAGAGAATCAGATTTAAGGGCAGACTCCAGCCATGAATATATGCTGCCTTCCTTCACTGAAGCATTTGGGAGCCTCTGCATTGTGTTTTCAAATATAAATGACATTTCATGTGTCTCTCAACTGATATCAGAAAAATCAGAGAAAGAAGGATGCACCTCGCTTACAATGAATACAAATTCATTAGGCAAAGACTTTCATTTACCCTCTGCACAGGGACAGAACTGACTTACTTTAGAGGGCACCTCTGGATCATGTTCTGATACAAATAAAAATTGCCAGCAGAGTCATTCAACGCAATGTAGGTCCATCACAAAGAATTCCCTTTCCCTGAGCTGTGCTGGAGATCACAGGCGATGTACATCAGAACTGCAGAGGCCACTGTGAGATGGTGGCGATAAGCTGAATTTCCAGGTGGGATCCTCAGTCCCCCCCACTCACTGCTCCCTCTGGGCCTGGCAGACAGACAGCTGATATGTACAAAAATGCTAATTCCTCCCGAGACCATTTCAATTACCAGAACCTCTCCCGGAATATATTTAGTTCAAAGCAAAAAGCTACAACGTTCAGAATAACCTTGCTATATTCCCATCACAACTTGCTGAGAGCAGCTGGAGAGGCAGTATTGGGTACAAGCTTCTCCATCCCTGAGGTTTGTCAGCTGCTGGTGGGGCTGCAAAGTCACTGCAGAAGAGCAACGACTTGTGAGGGATGCATTTCCTGAATTCTGGAAAACTGACTTTAGAGAATGCAGCATCCCCTGCACCAAACAATTGCACTCCCACCATTTTGTGCTGAAAGCTTCCCAGCCAACTGAGGACAAAAATTCCTTATGCATACAAGATTTATAAGACAGATTTCAAGTTGAAAAGTGTGTTTTTACATTGCACATTACACACCTCATACCATGTCACATGAAACAATATTCTATGAAACTCTGCTGCCAAAACCACTTTGGAAACATGCATTCACCCCAATGCACCTTGAGAATACAGAATGGTGCATTTAAAAATCCTTGAATCCCTCTGCCATTTTTTAGGATTTTTACCAAGCCCAAAGACATCCCTTACTGCATGAGGAACTCCTTCTCTACCGCAGCATCAGTCAAAATGGAAGAAACTTTTTTCCATATCTGATCCTGACTGGTTTTCAGCTGTGACTGTAGATGGAGCTAAAATGAGCCCACCACATTCTGCTCTGTGTGCACAGGCTGTTATCTCCACCAGCTCTGACCTTTTGCAAATGTGATCCAAAGTGACCTTTTAGTATTATTGCAGCACTAAATGCAGTTTTTCAAGTAATCCTCACTGGAGCATGTTCTACATCAGTAGCTGTTGTGCATTGGAGAATCCAGCCTTTCTGCTGTCTCGGGTTTATTGTCATGGCCATGTCTATGGGGCTGCACAATTTTATATGAACCTTATATGAACCTGGCATTCCTACTGCCAAGCCATTGGCCAGCAACACCTTTAAATAGGCAGTGCAGCTGTCCAAACAGTGCCTGGTGTACCTGGACAGCATAGAGGTGCTTGTTTACTCTCCTCCAGAATACACAGAGGTAATTATTCTGGATTTCATCACTGTCCATTGTTTTATGCTTTATATCCAACCTCTCAGGAAATCAGAGGAAGATATTATTTCCTAACAAAAATATCTGTCATCTGATTCCAGCTGGCAGCCTCAGCCTCCCTCTGCACCCCAAATGTGGGCTTTGGTTTAATGTCTCCTTGTCAGGCGTGTGTTTTATACTGGCACCGTGCAATATGATTTCTTTTGCATAAAGGAAGCGCCAGTGACAAAACTGCTCTCACCCACCCTTGAGGGTGAGGACAATCACACTTCCAGGGGCCTGGGGGGCTTTGCGAAGCAGTTTCCAGTTATGTGCCTGCTGCAGCCATTAGCACTATTCAGATGAGAGCAATTCTGCACCATTAGCAGCTCCACTTCATGTTTTCTTACCAAAACTTAAATGTAACTTGACAGCAGCAAGGAAAGTTACAGGTCAGGAGTCAATTCTTTTGGTCAGGAAGACACCATGTCACAGCTGTATGCTATGAAAACCTGTGTTTGCTAATGTTAATGTGATTAAATTTACCATTGACTAAATTTATAAGCCTAATTGAAATCTGATGCTTTCATGTGAGTAAATCAATACAAACAAAATCATTTGGCACAAAAATGCTAAGAACAAATGCAATCAGGTCCTCTTGCACACTCTTTAAGACACACATCTAAGCGTGATGACCGGTGGGTTGAACCACTGGAGTTGCAATCTCATTTGGAAAATATATACTAATTTTTATTTCCAAATTCTGTCAGAACTCTGAGAAAGACTCTGCAGGTTCGGTAGTTAATAGCAATGCAGAAATCAGCATTTTCCAAACACAAGGCTCTAGATAGATGCTGTGATATCAAGACTGTGTGAAATAGCCAGCAGTAAGAAACTCGCAGGCTGGCCAAGGAGAGTTGAGGTTTGTCTGTGCAGGAGGAGCTGCCCCGTGGCCGTGCCCCATGCCAGGGCTCGGGGGCACCCACAGCCCCCGGGTCTGCCCGGCTCGGTGTGAGCTGCCAGGGGCATCACAGAGGGCAGGAACGCCCGGGCTGGGCACCAAGCCCAGAGCTGCATTTGCCCTGGTGCTTTCTCCTGCTCTGACACCACACAATGCACTGGCCACGACTCTCAGGGAGTTCCATGATCCCTTGGATAAAGGAGAACTCTGGCTCTGGTCATTTCAAATGAACCCAGCTCTGAGAAAACCAACTACCTCTCAAGCTGTCATTTCTCATAGTGTGACAACTTGTGCCAGCCCATGGAGCACACATGCCACATCCTCCATCTTCCGCCTGACCCTGGAATTCCAGCAGTTTTTGTGATTCCCATTAAAAAGATCAAACTCTGCACAGTTCTGTGCATAAGGCAGAATTCTAACTCTGCGAACAATTCTGTAACTCTGAAAAATATCATTAAATTAAAAGCAGGAAAATATTTGAAGACACTCTTCAAATTTTTTCTCCTATTTTTAAGCAGTATTTTCCAACTTAATTTTTGCCTATCTTAAATTGCCTGAAAGAGAGAGAAGCTACCATGAATATTTTATTAGGCTTGGTATTACGCAAATTAGAGAATTTTGGACTTAACCGTAAATTACCTCTCAGCCCCTAGAGGACTGTTTCCATGATTTCCCACCTATTAAACACTGACCCTCCGCATTCTTCTGCTCTGGAGAAGCTCAGTGCAATTCCTGATTTGACCCTGTATGGATAGAGAGAGTGAGGTATGTTGGGGCTTTAGGAGCCCGCCTGGAGCGCAGAGCTCCTGTGGCTGCTAATAGAAGTGCAATTGTTTTTAAAAGCCTTCCAAAGTAAGTGACAAACAGCAAAGAGGTAGAAACACTCTTTGTACAAATCCCTCACTCTGAAGCAGTGCTTTTAATTGGGTTCATAGCACTGCAGTGGTTACTTCAGCAATTCTCACCACTCATCCCACAAATAGCAGCGAAACCCATAATCAATTGAAACTGAAATGCTGAATTCCAAGTTCTCTGACTTGCCTGTTCCTCCCTGCAATGTAGGAACGTGAATGCAGCAGCACCTATGTGCAAGCACAGCCCCAGAGTAATCATCAGCCTCCTGATGCAAAAAGGGGAAGGAAACAGAGAGGAATTTCTTAGGAAAATGATCATTACATATAATACACAGTTTATCTGCAACTACCAAACACTGCAGGCTGGATGAATCTCCAAGCTCTTCTTTTTGTAACACCCCCAGAACCAGAAGTATGATATGCTTAATTTAAACCATATTTCTGCAACCTCTAAGTGCTTTAACAGAGCTAGAAAGTTCATCTTCCTGTAGAAAACAATTTTATGTTGTTTTTCCATCAAAAATTCACAAGCACTAATAAGTAAACTGAAAAACTAGGTTACAAATACATTTGTACCAATGCATATATTCTTCCTTTCACCCACATTTTCCTGAGCTCATAGCAGATTTTCTAACAGCACATTGCAGCATAGCAAGATGCATTTGCTACAGGTATGTAACTTAAAACTGTTTGTAAGAAACATCCTAAACATGTCCCTTGCTGTAAATGTGACATCTTTACAGCATATGCTTAGTAAATGAAAGCCCTGGGAAAAGGAGGAAAGTCAGGATACCTCCCATATAACTGATTGTAAATTCTTGGGCACCAGGTTTATATTCTTAATAACCTACTAGTTAGACTTAGTGTGTCTGTTCCATCTAAGTCAATTTAAATGAGGTGTACCAGATACAGTACATAAAGTGTTTCATACTTGTGGAGATATGTTTAAGTATTGTTTCTTTAGGAAAATCTAATAGCTAGCTCCAGTTAATCACTGTCAGATGTTCTACATGCTGCAAGTGGTAACTTCCTTGACACAAACTGCTTTTAATCAGGAATCTCCAGCATATCTTGCACACATCTCAGACTGACTTTTGCGATACATTAAAAAGTCTTTAGAGCGTTTAGTTTTTGTTCGTGTTACCCTCGTCTACTCTTTGCTTTACTGTGTAGGAAAAGCCCTACATATAACTTCTTCTTTCCCTGGAAAAGGAGAATTCCGCAGGGTTTCATAAAAACGGGGCCACAAAGGCAGCCCCCGTGCCTCCCCCTCTCAGGGTTGTACAACCAGCTCAGAGAAAGCAGAGCCGGGCCCAGCCATGGCCGGGGCAGCGTTCCTGCTCCCACCCCTTGCCAAGCCTTGTTTGTACACAGGGCCTGGCGGGGAGCACGCGGGTGCAGCGCCGATAACAGCAGCCCCCAAACTCTGTTCTTTAACTTCTCTGACTCTGAAAAGGCAATCAAAGCCACCCCATAATGTGTGATTAAATATACGCAGGGGATAATCTCTCCTCCGAAAAGCTGGAGAAAAGGTGGTGTTGAGACTGGTTTGAAGTGGTCTCCTTAATAGAAAAGGACGGTCCCTTTCTGTGTACATCATGATTTGCTTTGGGATTTCTGTTGTGCCCCGTAAGCCTACAGGATATTACAGCAGCTTTTGTGTCGCTGGTGACCCAGCTGTTCATTATTGAAAAATTCCACTGCTTGATGCTAAGGGCAGGAAGGCTGACCCCTCATCTTATGGACGTTACTATCTTTCAAAAGATACAGGATTAAAGGGCCGAGCAAAATCTGGAGGAAAGCTATGTCTGGTTTTCTGTGTTTTCATTGTCTTTTGCTATATTGGCCCGGAGAGGGATGTTTGTACAGGATTTAATTAGTTGGAATCAGGCTGAGATTATTGTTGAGACTATTTACTCAGCAAATCTCCAGTCTGAGCTGGAGCTTGAAATGAGTCTGAATAAGAAAATCGAGGAGTGCTCAGCCTTACTGCTCATATTCTGTAAGGAGCAGCAAGACAGACGTGAAGGGTCTGCTTATGTGAGGTGCTGAATGCCCTTCATTCCCACTGGGATCAATAAACTGTGGGGGGAGCTATCATTATATCACATGATTGAGCCCTAATCAGCTATAAATAGCAAGTGAGAAGATCACAGAAGCCACCAGGGTTGAAGAACTTTTCCTACATTCTCTTGGGGAGCTACAGCACCAGTGCATGATGCAGCACAGGAAGCAAAAGAAGGCATGTTGCTATCACTACTGCAGTTGTGGGGTTTCATAATTTCATACAGATCAAATTTTGTAATTAATTTTAGAAATAGATTTCTTTTTTTTAACATACTTTTTTTTTAAATTAAATCATCAAGATTTGGACATAAGACTTGACCCATCAGCTTCAGTGGAAAAGAAAACATCACATCTGATAGATACAAGTAAGGTAGCTAGAAGAGCCATCAATAAGGGACAAAGCAAGGAATGCTGTTCTGTGGCAGGATGTGACATCTCTAGGAACACAACACATTCACTGCCTCGCCTAGATCAGGGGAAAAAAAAATCTGGCAGGAGCTTCCCTGGGATTCCTATCCGGAGCTCCTCAGCAATTCCAAGCCCTTTACTCTCTGCATTTCAGGGGGTGGGTGTTATTTCTTAGGGTGAGCAAGCTGCTGTTCATACTTTGCACAATCAACGCTGGTGCTTCAGGCCCCTGTGCAAAAGCAGCAATACTGACCAGGCTGCTGCTGGAGCTCTAGAGGGAGCAGAGCTGGCTTGTCCATCTACTCCTCCAGCAGTGCCCTTCTGTGCAGTGCTCAGGTGGGAGCCATGGTGATACAAAGCCTCCTGTCTCCGTTCCCTTTGGAAGACCTCTACCAAAATCGAAAAGAGCTGCATGCAGACACAAGCAGTCACTGTGCAGTGATTAGAGGAGGCACTAAGGTTGCTGAGAGAAGAAAATGTGTGGGGTCAGCTCCCCTTAGGCACAATACTCATCAAAAAACTGCCCCCTCTGGTTTGTTATGCTCGGAAATTTCATGAAGAAATTTTCCCCCAGAGCTGGTCACCAGGAGCTGGTCCTAAACACTAAAGCAGCCCCACAGCATTGCTGCAGCAGCATGCCAAGCTCGCTGGGAGGGCGCAGGCAGCAGAGGGCTCAGGCTGGGCAGGTTTCAGGTGGGGTGGTGGCTGGGCTGCTCTGGTTGCTGTGGCTCGGGGCTGGGGCTGCAGGCAGGGCTGGGGCTCTGCAGCCTGCTGGCTGCAGATGTTGCCGTTCACAAAGCTGCCCTCTGCAGAGGGGAGAGGCCCTTCCTGCAGCCTGAAGGTCCCTTGTTGCCTGGCTGCACGATTTCAGCCCAAATAATCTTGCTTTAAACTTTCTAAATTGAAGAGTAAGTGATACACAGAGAGCAAACATAGAACCACGGTGGATTCTCACCACATCAGACACCACTGATCGCCTGCTCCAAGGGACAAAAGCAGGTTCTTGCCCAGCCCCAGATCAGGAGGCATACTGAACACCTCCTCAGCCCCAGAAAATTAAGATCAAGCAAGGAAGTAGAATTCAGTGTTGCTCTTAGGTCCCAGCTGTGACTTTTTACCAGGTTTGAGCAAATTCTTGGCACTGGCTCAAAAGGCTTTTTGTGAGCAAGCATGTTGTCAGCATTTTTCCTTTAAAGACATATAACCTAAGGTAAAAGAATAAAGCTAGACTGAGATTTATGCTGCAGCTTTCTTCCCCCCTGCCCCCCACTTTGGTAAATTACTGATGTTGCTGCATCAGTCAGCTCTGGAGCTATGGGCATATGACTTCAAAGGCAGAGGTTTTCCCTTCCAGGAAAGAGGATGGGATGAACCTTTCCAGCACCAGGGCTGTGGATCCTGCAGCTGACCAAGGCAGAGAGGCATCCTGTCCATAGCTGCTGTGCAGCAGTGGGAACCTCCCAGACCCTTGCCAACTGCTCTTAACATGCCTGATGGATCACAGGGCCTAAGGAAATCATTGCCATGTTTATATTACATGGTTATATTATCTGCTTGCAGAAACCACAGTCCCTTTGTGCACTCAGACTCTTCCCCCTAAAGAAAGGAAGAAAATTTGAATAGAATAGAGCCTGAATAGCAGGGAGATGCAGCAGACAATGAACACGAAACCCTCTTTCAAATATTTTGCTGTACAAAAGAGCAAGTTTGCATTCCTCCTTGAAATACACTGTGAGCTTTCATAAAGAAGGATTTTTCTGAAAGTTCAGATTTTATAAAATTCAGAGTAAGGAAGAAGAGCTCCCAGCCAGCGCTTAGGGAAACTGATGCAGCTCTGCAGATGTGGGCATCAGGCTGCAGGAAAGAGATGGCAGGGCTGAGCTTTGCAAGTGTTAAACAGGGATCCCATCTTGTACAAGTGGGAAAACTTCATCTTCTCCAAGAGGCAAATCATATCCACCCACAGAATTATTGAGAAATTAACTAGGAAAGTCTCTTTGGTTTTTTAAGTAGTGGAAAAAAAGATCATTTTAAACAAGCAGAGGCCCTGCAAGGACCGACTCTTTTAAAGCAGCCATGCCCCAGAGGCTTGCCTAGGTGTGAGCTGCAGGGAAACTCAAACCCTTTTGTTTTAAACCTCCGAGGCACAGAGGGTGCAGGAACTCACGGCCTGTGAGCTTGTCTGCAGTCTGTGGCATGCACTGCCAGCACAGGCCCTGGCTGGACACAGCACCACTGGAAAATTACCCAGAGGAGGTGTGGGGATGGAATACCTGGGGCACCTGGGGGTTTAATGTGCTTTGCAACACACAGGTGGATCATGGACTCACAGCAGTACCTCAAGGGCAAACCATTTGAATCCTTTACTGGTGATGCAAACAGAGATACCACCAAGCACTCTTGGAGCAGCACAGCTCCAGCACAGCAGCTGGAGCAGCACAGCACAGCTCTATCTGCAGCCACAGGCTAAGGGGCATCAGACCTTCAGAGTCCTTTGGACAGCCAAAGCGCCCGCAGCACCAGCAGCGCAGGATAGCTGGCAGCATTGGGACGCCTTCCCTGGACAGCCGGGCTCTCTGGGCACGTTCCAGGGCTGAGGGCCGGGGCTGGGGGGCATGGAGGAGCCACAGTGTGGGCAGCTGAAGGACGGGGGGTCCCAGCATGGCAGCAGCCCCTGGTTCAGCAGTGGCTGGCCCCGGCGGCAGTGCCTGGCACAGAACAGCTCTGGCTGACCCAGGGGCAGTGCCTGGCACAGTAGCTGACCCCAGGGGCAGTGCCTGGCACAGAACAGCTCTGGCTGACCCGGGGCCAGTGCCTGGCACAGGAACAGCTCTGGCTGACCCAGGGGCAGTGCCACGCTCTGGCCCTTGCAGGCTGGTGCCCTGCACAGCCAGACAGAACACACAGAGCACCACCAAGCAGATCTGGGAAAGCCCTTCCCCCTCTCCCCCCTGCGCCCTTCTCTTCACAAAGGGCGAGTGCGTGGTTAAAAAGCCCTGATCTGATAGCTCTGTCCAGGCTGCATCTTGAGAGAATGGGCATCCAAGCTGCTGACAGCCCTATCAACTCATCCTCCCATGGACAGCAATCAGGGCCAGCACTTTTGGTGATTTATAAAGAAAACTGTTTTCACAGACACAACGTGAAAGACACAAGCTCTAGATTACCACCAAGATTAGCATGCAAAAATGTATTTGAATTTCTGATCAGCAGGAGGCTTCAAAGGGCCCAGGCTCAGATTAGCAGGTGTTACGTGAAAAAGGAGAGAGAGCTTTTGTGCTACAAAGTTGCGCCAGCAAAACAAATATGTCTTTCACTTTGAAGAGCTGGGGAGGAATTTGTGGCCATTGCCATGGAAACTCAACAGGCCTTACACTGCAAAGCCAGATTTTGGAGACAGAACTGCTCTTATGTCTGTATGCTGCTGAATACAACACGTCTTTATCAGAAGGCTGCTGAGGAAAATGAAATGACAATGTGACACCATTATAACACCTTTGTTTGCTTCAGCTGAATTTCCATTGTTTGGAAAAGGGAAGAGCACAGCAGGCACTTACTTTCAACAGTGGATCCCTTGAAACTACATTATTTAAAGAAAAAAAAAATAGAATTCAGAGGACCTTGATTATCACTAACATCTAAGTAAATTTTCTGGGCCAATATAGTCCCACCTAAAACCAGTGTAGGGAAATCTTTGGCTGTAGGTTTTAAAATTCTTTTTTCCACTTCTTTTTTCATTCATCCTGTCTCTGTATCCTAACTGAATGGCCTTCCCCTGAGGCACAAGACCCTGACTAGGTACCTGTGACTTTCCACCAAGCCAAAACAGGCTGAGAGGATGCTGCTGCTGCTGTCAGCAGCCCCGGCGCCCTCACTGGAGCTGTGACAAGGCCAGCTCCTCCCCAGCCCTCCAAACGGGGCTGTGCTCCACAGCTGGCTCTGTGCTCCACAGCTGGCTCTGTGCTCCACAGCTGGCTCTGTGCACAGGTGAGCTCACAGGGCCCTGGGGGCCACAGGCAGCTGAAATGTCCCCAAAAGGACATTTGGGGAGACAGGTCCTCCTCAGGGAGGGTAAGGAGTGTAACAAAGAAACTGGGAGTACTTGAAACCCAGTATACTTGCTAGAACATGCATTCATCTGTCTTAGATCTCATTTTTAGCTTCCACAACTCCTTGCATAAGAATACCAACTTCCTCTCCAGCCTGCCCCACCTTCTCAGGCTTCATTCACATTTGCAAGAATGCATTTTGCCCCGAGAAATCTGGCAGAAAATGGAACTCCTGTCCTTCTCTCCTTGCTGGCTACTTATGAAAAGACTCACAGTATTAAAAGCTAAAGAACTGGTTCCACAGAATTCCACAGAGATAAACACGAAATTTGGTGCAGATACTGCCTGAGTTTCAGAGCCATTTGCATTCAGCTAAGAGGGAGCAAAGGCTTCTGCTTCTCATCACTAACCAGTCGCATCCCTGTATACACAAAGTAAAAGGCAAATAACACTTGCATGCAAAAAAAGAAGAATGCTTTAAAATATTCATCCTTGGAGCATACTTCATATAGGCCAAGCACTTCCAAACTAATTAGGTACATCCAGGTATTTTTTTAAAGCTGGTTAATCAATATTTAGATCTTCCTCCATACCATGGCTTTAGGAAAAAAATATTCCTTCAAGTGAAGCATACAAGAAATATGCAAACACATATTTTATCTAAATAAAATAGAAAAATGCAGTCCTTACATTTATAGCCTATTTACATTTCTAGTTTAAAATATTTAAATTAAATATTTAAGTCCAAGATATATATGACACAATGAATATAATAAAACCAAACCAAATTAAAATAATTTCAGTGTATGAGTTGGAAATGCTCAAAGATTATTCTGAATGAAAGAAGAAAGAAATTTTATGATACAGATCTAGAAGTTGAGGGAATAACTTCCAGTCAAATGCCAAGGTTTTACACTGTCAGTTATGTAAAACAGCATAAGACAAGGCAGCTGAATTTGTAACTCACAAAACCCTGACAAGTGTGGTCAACCTCCTGAAAGCAGTAATTTATTATCAGAAATGTCACGCCTACACAATAGCCTTATTGTTGATTCATTAGGTAATTTCCCTTGAAGACCAGCTGTTTCTAGTGTGGTGGGATGAATAATGAGAAAGATATTTAATGTTCAGGGTACAAATGACAGACATAAGGAGGTTCTAACACCACCAGCGTCTCAGTGCCTAGGGCACAGCTCTGTTCCAGGGGGTAAAGGTCCTACACCTCCCACTCGCACAGAAAACCTCCCAGGTGTCAGATACGCTCAGAGGCAGGTTGCTGTGCAATACCTTCAATAGAATCAGGAGACCCATGTGATACGGCCAAGCAGGCCTTGGGCTCATTGTCACCTTCTATTTCCATTGACATGCCCCAGGGGTAGATACTTTCCCCTCCCAGCAGAGTCAATTTATTCCCAGGTGCATCGCCAATGTCTGCCACCAGTGCAGCTTGCAAAAGACAGTCCCCGCGGCTGTGCTCCAGGCAAGCTTTCATCCTGTTTTCCAGAAGTGCCTCTTTTTTAACCTTAAGCCAAGTACTATCTCGATAATAATTATTAAACTATAATTTACTACAGCTAGTAGTACTATCTTCTAGTTGTTTGGTTTATTTTTTTAAATTTTACACAAATACATTATTTGTCCCTCAAATGATCTCTCTGAGGGCTACTTCTCCATCATGTTAAGTAACACTGCAATTAAAGTGAGTTAAATTCACCAATAAGCAGACAAGCACCATGTGCTGTATGGCTGGTGTTCATTATGCTCAGTACATTAATGCCAACAGTTTGTCACTGCTTCTCCTGTTACAGCCACCTCAACTGCAAGAACCAGAAACAAAAAAGGAAATTTTGTCTAAAGGCTGTGACTGATCAGCTCTCTAATGTGCTCCTGGGGTACAAAGATCAGGTGGAACCATTTCTTTGCCTTCCAGGATGCATCTGTTTGCAACTCCAGCTGCCTGCGGAGAGGAGGGCAGCGCTCGGAGCCGCCGCGGCTGTGCCTGTGCTGGATGGAGCCCGGGCGCTGACACGCTGGCAGCGCCTCGCAGCCCAGCCAGCAGCACAACACAGTGCTGATGCACGGCCCAAAACTGCCGCTGACAGTTCCATAAAAATGAGGAAAATCGCCGCTCCCCACCTGGTCTAGTGATAGCTTAAGGTTTGACATGACGGAACGACAATTCAAGTTCTAAGGGCCTGTCACTTGCAAGTGTCCCTATTCCTCCTACATTTTGCTTAAGTTGCAATTATATCAACACTTTCAATTAGATGTGGCTTTAGGAAAATGAACAGAAACCTCAAACAGCAAACACACCTTCAGTATTTCTTTCTGAGGGCAGCTGCACCGACATGGCACTTCAAACATGATTGTTTTTTCAGTGACAGCGCTATATAAGGTAAATAATTTAGTAAATATCTTCCTCTCAGATCTTACTTGGCTGCAGCTGAGATCAAAATCAAGTTATTGTCCTTCTCTACCTGTGGGGGGAGTGTAATAAAAACCTGGATTTACAGTTAATCAGATCTGCTGACTTTGTGACTTCTGTCTGCATTTTAGTGCTGCACCACTTCTGAGTAGCTCCATATCCTCTGACATCAGAGGAGGTGTTCTCTGTCATCTCAGCCACACTGTAGTAATTCTGTTGCTTTTAAAAGTGTTCCTCTAAATCATATTCAATAATCTTATTATCAGAAGAAAAGATCTCTGAAGACCTTTTTCCCCTCACATATGGGAACGCTCGCCCTGGGTACAAGCTCCCCACTCTGAAGCTCCATGTCTTATCCCTCTTATCGCTCAGAAAGATGACAATGATTTGGGTGTTGAGGCTTCCGTTGGCAAGCTTTAAACCTTCCTCCATGTTTGAAATCTAATTTTCAGAGGGGTTCCTGTGATCCACCCCAGGGAGGATGGGAGTGTGGTGCTCCAGAAGCACCGTGCAGTCAGTGCTGTGCTCACTGGCCATTCTCATATCAACATAATCTTATTGCAATTAGCATTTAATCATGTACTTCTCTCCATCAAACATTTGTGATCGCCACAAACCCAACCCGAGGAACCTGTCTGCCCTCCTGAGAAGCCTCCCACGGCAGAAGCATCCCTTCTGCCCACGGATGGTGGGGCACACTGCGTTGGCATCTGCACATATCAGGAACCAGCAGGAGCTGAAGAACCTCTCCCTTGGCTCAGCAGTCCTACAGAGACACGAGCCACGACATCAACTGCTGCGACCTCACTGTGTTTGAAGGAGGGGACAAGACCCCTTTTACTATTTTTTGGCCTATTAGACTTCCAAGCCCAAACATGGAGATGTGCTCAGTGCAATTTCTCCATAAGGAAATTTATAAATTGCATCCCATGACAGAGTTCTGCCAGCAGAAGAGGTTTCACAATTAGCAAAACCTTGTTCTCTGCTCTGTTTTAGAATCTGATTATTGTTCTACATTTATCTTAAGCAAAGTGGCTGACAAATAACTGCAAAATAATGTGATAAAAACCATTTATAATGCCAGGTTATTCCAGGTCTTTCTCCCTAAGTATTTATGACAAGGTAATAATGCTGGTTATGCATTTGTCTGACTTTAAATTGGTTACTAACAGCCATGATGGATGAGGGGAAGGATCGCCTTATTCGGAAAAGCAGCTCCTGATTTCTGATCTCATTCTTGCAGGTAATGAATTATATCTAATTAGTAGGTTCAAAATCTAATCAAGAGGTTGTGATGTTGACCCAGAGCAGCAAAAGAGGGTGAGGAGGCCTCCTTTTATGTTTTTGCTTATCTTAAGTAAAGAATAGTTCATAAATACAGTCTTCTGGAGAGCACTGACTACACTGGCTAAAGATGGAATCAATTCTAAAAGTCACTGTTTCAGTTAACAGTGTAATGAAACTCATCTCCACAGATGTATTCTTTCTATTGGGAATGTAAACTCCTTATTCCCCATTATGGTCTATTTATTCTATTATTTAGGAAAAGTATGAGAAATTGTTGTTGTAAGCAAATCAAGCTCCAAGTGAAAGAAATTATTTTTCATACTCTGAAATATTCTGTGAGTTAAGAAAAATTTGCATCAGAATTCTTGAGAAACAAACAATAATTAAAAAAAATAAAGGAGCTGGAGTGGAAACAATTGTGCAAGGAATGGAGAGATTAAAAAATGTTTTTCACTTTTACATCATAATAGCTGCAAAGCAAACAGAGCTCCACTTCAAATTGCATTTTGTTCCTATAAGCACTATCTTCCCCACCAGAGACGGCAAAGTGAATATGGGAGAACAAAACCTACCCTGCAATTCAGTCAACAAGTCATGTTTGTTACTCTTGGCTTTCACACTTGACCTAAGCCCACTATTTAACACTTCAACCAGTTGGAAGGTACATGCGCAATGTTAATACCTATGCAGCAATTAATCACCTGCCCAGCCCTGCTTCTGCCAGTGATGAGCCTGCAGGAGGATCCATGGCCACAGCATTGAGCCCAAAGTGCAGAAGGACTTTTCACAGCTTCTCTTATTTTTCTTTTATGATTATTTTTATATGCTCTCTTAAAATCTTTTAAGAAGTCTCAGTTATGAAAATAAAATGAGCATTTAAAAGACAAATATCTTCTGAATTAGTCGTCCAGATGTATGCCGTATGGTTTACGTTCACAAAAAAAGGCAATATATTAGACAAGTTCTCAAGATGTTGTAGCTAAAGCTAAAATAAATCTCTGTTTTAACTGAAGTCCTAAGCAGGCCTACAATTTTCCTAAATATTGATCCAGTCTTTCTACCTTAAACTTACACGAGTCCTCAGTCTAGCAATAAACCTTGGTCTAAAAAGGACCAAATCCTAACCCCTTATTTATAATGAGCGGGTTTATCCCTGGCCACAGCAAGCTCCAGCTGAATGGAACCCCAGGAGCTCCAAGCCCAGCAGCCAGGCAAGGCCACCTTTGGCCACAGAGCGCCGGGGAAAGCTGGCAAGGCCAGGGTGGAAAGCGGTGTCTGGAAAGGAGAGCAGCAGCAGCAGGGAATGCCCCGGGTGCCCAGCTGAGCCCGGCTCTGCTGTGGGGCCACAACCTGCCTGGTGTGGGGCAGGTGAGCCCCGGAGCCAGCCCGGGCACTGGGCACTGGGCACTGGGCACTGGGCACGGCAGCCCAGCCTCGGCCTGGGCAGGGACAGCTCCTCCCGTGGGGCAGGGCGAGCTTCGGGTCCTTCCCAGGAACACGCAGAACTCGATGGGACCTATTGCAAGTGAAATCATCAGAAGTCTCCTACCAGAGTTGCTATATAACTCTGATTTCTTGTTCTGATCATAATTTGAGAATCTCTTCAGTGCTCGTGGTGTTCAGATCACTGCCCTTTCAAGGATGCAGTGCCAAGCCACAGACCAGCTTTGTGCAGTCAAACAACACAACGAGACACTTAAAAACCCCTAATGATTGCAAAGGAAGAGCTGAACAAGAGCCATCCAGGGCTTGCATTTAACACTGCTAAGACAATGCTACATCTTGATTAGCACGTCACCGAGAGGAGCAGGATTTTATGATTTTATTGTTTTATACTGTAGCACACATGCTCCCAGGTATTGCCTGCCCAGCTCACCTTGTTCAGGACACTGAAAACAGGTATTATTTGGGAAGAGAAGCACTTGCTTGCCAAGCAGACTAGTAAAATTATGGATTTATAGAGCTGTGTCTTTCATGTAATGAGGTTAAGTGACCAATTCCAACTACGCCTGTTTCTCAGGCAATACCAGTTTTAAAAGCTCATTTTTAAAGCCAGACAACTCTACTTTGTGTATTTACTTATTTATTTATGCATTTCCGAAGATCACCACAATATTTACTCTGTTATTAAACTCTGTGTCAGGCATTAATGGCCTGTAATTATCTTTGAAATTGGATTTGATGTTGCAAAGTTACATGGTACAGACAAGTGTCCTACTGATGTCAGAGTTTCATCATGAGAAACTGTTCTGATGCTGCAATTTACTTAGAAAACACACCTGCTGTGCAGAGCACATGAAAACAGATCAACAATGGGTCTGACTTAGAAACTAAACCAGAGCCCAAATATCCAAAATATGTATCTCAATCCACTTCCAAAATGGCCAGAAAAACTAGTTACCCATGCCCATATTCTGCTACTTGTACTTCCCTGCACAAGCCTACATGAACATATTACTACTTTTTCTTATTTAACAAAATGGTTCACAACATAATTCCACAAAATTAGCATAAAAACAAATGTTTGTGAGTGGTATTTTCTTTGTTCCCTTGAGCCTGGCCGAACTAGCATATTATATGTCATCCTTCCTTGTGAACAAATGGCTGAGAGCTATCGCCTCCAATTCCCCATTAAAGCCCTCGCCCTCACTCATTCTGTCTGCAGAGAGACCAGAGCCCCCCCAGCAGCAGAACCCGCTGCCATTAATTCAGTTACCCAGGGAATTTCACACCTTTGCCAGGCCCTTTACGGTTCTCATTTTAGTGCAACCTAATCTCCAATGGATGCGGGAAGCTGTGAAGAAGGGCAGCTCAAGCTGAAGGCAGCAATTAAATGATAATTAGGGCTTTACTTCATCTTGTGATTGATAGAGGTTCACTGGACCCAAACTGCATCTTGTCATGTGCTAATAGGCCTGGCAAGATACTGCACTGCATCTGAAGGATTTTGCCTTATCTCAAGAGAGATAATCTACTCAACAAGTAATCTCCCGCCTGTGGTAAAGTGCCACTGTATATTTACCAGGCCAGTATTCTTCATGGTTCAGCTCTGAGCAAGCCCAGGACTTCCTTAGGAGCAAGGAAGCCAAGGCTTTCCTTTGCTGTTTTCAGGCTCCTGGGCACCCAGTTCTTGGGTCTCCCAGAACAGCTGCTTTGTCTCCCTTGAGCTCACCCCTCACCAGCACAGACCCTCACAGGAGCCACCACCTTGGAGTCTCAGCCATGGGGAACTTCTGAAGCGTTTTTAGCACATTTCTGCTCCTGAGGACGCGAGCTGTCCCGCAGGCCTGAGCTGGGCCCTGCGTCCAGGGCTGCAGCTCCCACACTCCTCTGTCTTTTGGGCCTTTGTCAGCCCAATTACTTATTATAAACAATACAGTTTATCTTTATCAGAATCATTATCTAAATTGGCTACATGACACATGCTGTTCTCCTAACTGCACTCCCGGGAAAACGTGCTATAAAATCTGTGATTTTGTACTTTGTAATTATTCCTCCATGGGCTATAAAGCATTACTCTGGTGTTTAAAATAGGTATAGCTAGCATTTTCCACTCCTCAGAGTGGAACATTTATTCTACCTCAGAAAATAAAATGCAGCACAATATTGGTGCAATCAAGCAGAGGATTACTGCAGCCATGGCCCGGCTGCTGAGCTGACTCCACACACAAAGAGTTTCTCATGACATGCTCCATTTTTATTATGGAGTTTCTTTTTCTCTGAGCAAGACAAAGATGACCCAAGATAGTGTGAAGTGAAACGTGGCCTTAGCTGGCATTTTAGTCTGGAAATGATGAGGTGTCAACAATAACGGTTAACAGGATCATACTCCCAGTGCCATTAATTTTCTCTTTTCCATATCCTCCACATTTCCTGTTGTAAAAATGCTGGCCAATTCTCCCCTATTGCTGACTTTTGTTTTCCTTACTGTTTTGAGAAATTCCTCCTTCCTCAGGATTTCTAAATCTATTTCACACAGTGCCAAGCCAGCAGCTCTCCCCATGATTAAAACAAAACACTTTAGTTCTAAAGAGCAAAGACCTCACCTCCCATCTTGCACAACATGAGGTGTCCCTGGCCTCCCTTTTTAGCTGATTCTGCTTGCTTGATGCACTTTCAGAAGTTCAGTAACTAGCAGTGGAGGGGTCATGTTTGCCCTCAAGTTGCTGCTTTTCATGCTTGACATGTTTTTCTACTGTCCAGTCCCTTAGCTGCAACAGGGTCAAGAGGATGGAGGGAAGGGTGGGGGTTACAGAAAGGGTATTGAATTACACAAACCCCAAAAGGTTTCGGTTACAGAACGTATATTGTCCATGTCTGTTGGGCTTGTGAAGAAGTATCAAGTTCACCACATTCTCATTTAGGGACTTTGATCCTTTCAGTTAAAAAGAAGCTGCTGAGAATTACTCTGCAGAGCAAAGAAATGAATCAGTTGTACTCTCTCACCCAGCACTGAGGAATGCCAATATTTCTGTTAGCCAGCCCAATCCTAGGGAGATTTACCCAGCTGCAGAGAGGCTGGAAGGGGCTTAAGTCTATCAACACAAGCACAGGCTCCCCCTCCTTTCAGAAGGGCTCAAGCACCTCTTATGCTGCCTGACTTTCAGTGATGTGCAGCCCTTTACATGTCTCTGGGTTTGGGTATTTTTATGCTCCTTCTGCAGCTAAGGCAGCCATGGGAACAGCAGCCACGACTCGTGTCTCCTGCCCCCATCTCTCCTTCTCTAGGTTATCCATGATTGCAAAGGTATTCCTGCCCAGGTAATTTATTGGTCAGATAAAAATATATCTGGAATCACAACTCAGGTTTTTCTGCTGCTCTTTCCTGCTGCCCTAAGAAAGGCTGACATATCTCAAAGTCCTTTCATTCTCCCAGAATGTATGAAATTCTATAATTATCTTTTCCCATAGGAGTCCCTGGGGGGTTTTTTGCCTGGAATATATTTTTACTTATACTGACAATGTTTGGGGATTTTTTTCCCTTGCATTTACATTGGTAATCTTTGTTAATCTAATTTTTATGGCCTGGCAAGCTGTGATGTCCATGCTGGCCCTGCTAAATCAGGGAGACCTTATTTATATATGGGGTTTTTGTCTGCATGTACTAAAATAAGGGAGGCTCAGAGCCACCAGGTGTTTCAGGGTCCGTGCCTGAGCATTGTCCTGAGGGCAGAACCTAGTGATAGCCTAGCCAGGGACTGAGAAACTGCCATAACACAGAGCAGGGGAGTGTTAGAAACTGGCTTTCCCTTTGCAGTGAAACAGTCTGTTTCCTCTGGGCTCCCCCTGCCCAGGACACAGCTCTGAGCTTTGCTGGGGAGCTGCACGTCCCAGTGCAGCGCTTGGACTGAGTTTTAGAGATAATTTCAGTATTCCGGGATGCCAGGGAGCAGCCACATGGAGATCAACTCTTCTGTGTGAAGTGATGCTCCTGTGAATGGGGTCAGAAAGGACCCAGAACGGCATCATGAGGCGTTAGCTGATTTTTCAAGGGGCTCTGTTTTGTTGCATTAGCAATTTTCTACAGCATTAAGCAGTTTCATGGTACATTGTACTGCACTGCCTGAGATGGGACACAGACTATTGTCAGCCCAGAGAGGTGACAGATTTTAGACATCAAACATCAGTCATGCTGGACTGGAGACCAGCACAGAGCAGCAGCCATCTGCCATGAGCTTTCCAGTTCACCAGACCTGGTCTCCCTTCTCAGACCTGCAGTCCCATCAGAGCCCTGCTCCAGCCTTTTGGCAAGCTGCTGCCTTAGTGCCTGGGAAAGTCCACATCTTCATCAATCACTGCCTGGGCCTGTCTAACCTGTTCTCTCATCCTGCTCCTTTCTTTCATCCTTTCCCTTCTTTCTTCCTTCCTACCTTTTCTCTTGAAACATTCTTTATCTTCTTTTTCTTAGGGAAATTATCCAGAGATACTAACAACAAGTAGAATAGCTTAGACAATTGTATGGTCAAGAGCTTCCCTTTTATATGACAAATATATGGATTTCAATCGCTATTTCCAGTTAAATTTAAATTTCCACTTGTCTCTCGAGTCCTGTCACTGGTCACGAGAGCAAAGTCATTTGTACCTGCCCCTGTGCTTCCCCTCCTGAGGATGCTAAAGCCCACAGCAAGGTCTGATGTCACTCTCCTCAGCTCCAAAGTGCCCTGGTCTGTTCCTCATAAGAGTTCCCCTCCTGATTTGCTGGGGTGTGTTCGCAGGCCCTCTCTGCCCTCAAGGGAGTTGGCTGTTTCTCCCAGTTTGGTGTCATTGGCAAACTTAGTATTGTCCTGTGTCCAGGTCATTAATGGAGATGTTGAAGAGGCAAGGATGGACCCCAGAGCCCCTCCAGTGACCATGGCAGCCAGATGTCACCCCAGCCACTGGAACTCTATGCACTTCATCCGTGAGCCAGTTGCTCACCCATCACTGGTTATCTCACTCATCAGTGGTTATCCACTGTGAGATGGACTGTTTGTCCAGAAGGATTACATGAGAGTACCAAAAGCTTTGCTAAAGTCCCAACAGATTACATCTACTGGCTTCCCTTGGTCATCGAGGTGAGCTACCCTGTCATAGAAGGAAACCAAGTTTGACAAGCAGGACCTTCCCCATATGAAGCTGAGCTAGCTGTGACTGATGACTGCCTTGTACTCCATGTGTTCAATACTTTCCATATAATCTTTGCTATGGTTTTACCATATACCAAAATGCTATATTTCTTGCTGCCTTCTAGAAAACAACTTGACTAAATAGAACTTGCCAAACCCGAACTTCCCTCACAGAGCAATAGAAGGTTGCCTTCTTTGTTAATCTACAAAAATTTTCAAAATTGTCAAAGGACATAACAAGCAGCCCTCCCTTTTCCACCAGATTAAATCTGAGTAAAAGAACACATTAAAAATCATAGAAAAGTATACGTGTGAAGGAAGAGCCGTTCACTGGAAAGGGACACAGATAAAAAATCCCTGGAAATGTCATCATGCCCTGTTTGTAGATACAGCTGTATCCATATCTCTAAATTACAAGTGATAATGAGGTGTAAAGATTTTATCAGATACCTGGCCGGCTCAAAAGACCTTTAAGTGTTGGCTGGTGTAGTCTCATATTAGGTGGTAGAAATTCTGTTTTCTTTTCTAAGTGGAACATCAGATTACACAGGTCTTATTTCACTGCTGATTGCAGTCATCCACTTAACATCTTGACAGATATTCAAGAATGGAGCAAAGCTGGTGGTGCTGCTGAGTGAGGTGCACATCCATCCATCATCTGCTAGCAGATCACTTGAAGGGCCAGGCCTCATGTCATTAGCCTGCAGCACACCACAATTTGGTGGCTTTTTTTTTTTTTTAACTCATGCTAAATAGGTTTCTCAACAAATTTGGGAGGGCTTGTTAGTTGTCATTCCTACAAACCAAAACATCAGCTGGAACATCCTAGGCCTGAGCTTGAGTAACACAGTGGGGGTTTGATATATTTTCTGGAGATTACACAGCCGTGTGATGTTTTAGCCCGTTGCCGCTGCTCAGTCTGTGTATCACCGAGTGTTCTCCAAACACTTTGTTCCCTTTTTACAGCCGCACCACTCCTGCCCTGTCCTCTCCTGCACTCCCAGCCCGCTCGGCACCTCCCGAGGAAGAAGATGGGCTCCCAGCGGAGCCCATGGCTGTCACTGAGGGCACAGCAGAGAAGGGGAGGGCAGGACAGTGCTCCCAGCAGCCACAGTGCCCAGCACCCTGCTCAGGTCATGCCCCTGCTCCCATCCGTGCTCCAGCAAAGAGCCACTGCCTGTGATCTGATACCCCCGATCCCTGAGTGGCCTTCCTGCAAAGCAGCTCTCCAGAAGGGTCTGGCCAAGGATATCTCTGACTCCAGGTGACATCCATGCCACCTCTCCTGCACCAGCAAACCAAGTGCCAGCAGTGCTGTGACCCAGCACTGCCTCAAACAAGTACAGGACAAAACAGGGACCTGAGAAGGACTTCTGCCCCATTGAAAGAAATACGGCAATTGACTGTTTCTCCTCTAGAGGATCACTTGTGCTCTTGTCACTCAGAAAGTTCCGAGAAAAATCAAGGTTTTTTCGAGGAAAATCTATGTATGGGAAAGATTTGAGATGAGTTACAGGTGTAATCAAGGTTTGCCAGCACTGCCGAGTGCAGCACAAGGGGCAGGAGCACCCCTGTCACCACTGTGAGAGGCACTGGAAACCTCTGCATCAGTGGAATCTCACCCAGACAGCAGACAGGTCGCTCAGCCCAACACTGAAGCGTTTTGTGAAACACAAAGCTGAATGTCCTATATTCATTTCTTACTGCTTTTGGCACCTCATTCTCTCTCCTTTGTGACTCCTATTTTTCTGTCATCTTTTCTACTTGATTACATTGAAAGCAGAACTCTCTTCAACTTCTTTAATGTTCTTAAATCATAAACCACAAAGCATGTTCTAGTTCTGTCAGTCTGTAAGATGTATTACACAAACTGGACTTGTGTTCACCTCTGTTGAAAGACAGAAACAAATTCTTCAGCACTCAAGGAAAAGATTAAGTTCTTGTCAACATGCCACTGTGTAGTTTGACTTCACTGGACATCAGAGGACAGCGACGTTCCTCTCTAACACTGTTCTCTGTGAAATAGTCTCAACAAGGAATGAACTTATATGCTACCTGCCCAGATGAAACTGTTATCGCCCTCTCTGCTTTCATCTAACAGCACAAAAATGGGTTTGCTTCTATTTGGGAAACACTCAGTGAAATTATTAAAAGCCATGGATGAAACCATATAAAATAGATTTGTATTTTCTTGTCCCAGAATACTTGACATAACAAAGGGCATGTACTCCTTAATGTAAATAGATCACACTTGCACAACACTATTCTAAATAAATCTGGGGCTAATGTAGTTTATGAGATACACTGAGGAGGTTAAATTGTTTCTGAGTAGGTGGTTAATTAAAGGATTTATTTTGCAGTTGCAGAGGACCCATAACTCATGAGTTACTGCACAATAAAAGTGGTGTAGATGTGTAAAATAACACCATGATTAACTCCCCCAAGCCACTCAGCCCCACACAGTTTTGTGTGCCCCTTCATTCTGCCCATGGCCCCAACCCAAAACTCAACCACACTGTGGCTTGGCGTTGGGATTGTTGGTGGTGGTGGGCTTGGGTTTTGTTTTGGTTTTTTAGTGAAATAGATGCATCTGCTCAAGTGGTTGACTCAGGACTTCTGTGAGCTACAAAAGAGGAAAAAATATACATGGAGGATTAATTATCAGTCACAAGTGGTCTGGAACAGAAGAGAGAAACAGCCAGGAAAGACTTTGTAATATAATAACTCTCATTCTGTTTCTCTCTCAAAAGGTTCCTGAGGAGTTGTGAGCTGTATGGTGAAGCTTCCATCATACAACACACTGCACTTGTGTTTTGTTTGGTAAGGTCAAGCATCTGTTTCACCATTTCCTCAAAGTAATCTTAATATTTAATAGAAAGTGACAAAGAGGAAACGTGAAAAAATACAACATGGTTTTCCTTTTAGTTAAAACTCTGTTCGTTTTGGTCCATATTAAAAAATTTACTTTCCTATATATTTAGCCCTCTAAAATCCATGCCATTCGGCTACCAGCATTAATGATGTTAGGATGAATTATACAGAGAAATCAAATTTTCCATAGCATTTGAACGCCATTAAAATGCCAAACAATAAACTACCAGACTGCAAATTAGATCACTGGAAATATCAAACACATTGCGGTATAAAATCCATAATTGCATTTAGCGCTTTGGCTCCCAGGGGACAGGCTGCTAAAGATCATCACCGTGCCACATATGAGAAGCTATTGACAGAACGATAAAAATCGACAGGCTAACCAAATAAACACTGCAGGCTTCATTAAATATTCAGCAAGTGAAATTTGACTATCATGCGCCTTTTCCCCAGTAGATGTGTCGCGCTGCAGCGCTCGGGGCTCGCCGTGGCAGCGGCGTGGGCGGCTGTGCCCCGCAGGGCTCGCGGCCGCGCAGGGCACGGGCAGCACCAGCAGCTCCTGGCGCCATCAATAAACACACTGCAGCCCAGACAGGGTGATTATTCTCCTGAATACGTTATTAGTCTTGGCCCCGGGAATACCTCCAAAGACTTTAATTAGACGAAGCATAATATCTGCACAAGTTTAACACTCCTGCTAGGAGAACAGGGACATTTGGTCCCTAATGAAGCTGAGCACTAAATGGCCTCCTCTCAGCCCTTCTGCAGGTGGGTGCCTCAGCCACTGCAGGACCCTGACACCCTGAGGCAGGAGCACGCCCAGCAGCTCAGGCTGGCCAGGACTCCAGTGGGCACCTGTGTCTGAGGAGCACACAGCGTGTGCCACCCCACCAGCCTGACCCCGAGGCCAGGAGGCACCCATGGGCACAGCTCTGGCATGCTCATGTCTGCCTGGCTCTGGCCTCAAGGAAGGTAATCTGCTTTGTGCAGCTCTGTCTTTCACACCGTTAGAGACACACAAAAGAAATGAATGTCCCTGGCAGAAGACAAGATGGTACTAATTTTATATTTTACTAACCACTTACTTTCTGTTGCGTTCTTTGATCAATCGCTGGCAGGAAGAGCACTTTTGTGGCTTAAACACCCATTCTTTCTGGTGACAGTGAAAGAAATAGAGCTACAGGACAGTTGGTACAGGCAGGGGGCACAGAGCCGTGCCATGGTGCTTGTGGAAGAAAAAGGAACCCAAGTAATCCCAGTGTGGCCCAAGGAGTTCTAGAGCCCAACAGTCCTTGCTGCTTGTGGACCCAGCCTGGTCAAAAATGCTGAGATACGGGAACAGAGCTTGGTACTACATTTTTAAAATATTTAAAATATACTGTTGTATTTCTTGAAATTACATTGAACATTTAAAATCCTGGAATTAGTTCCCACAACCCTGTCAAGACACATTTTTGCCTGCTTGCATGCTCATGCATGCAGAGTGGCACACTTACTGCTGCAAGAGAAAAGAAAACAACAAAAAGGCTGCACGTTTCCTCACTCTGTTCCTACAGGCCTTGAGTCTGAAATTAGAACAAATAAAATGTATAATGCATGCTCTGGAAGCACCCAATAGGGTTATAAGCAGCCATTCCCTCTTCATGGAGAAAAAGTTTATGTAAATGACTGATGACAGTGTTATTGTGTGAGGAATATCAATGGAGTAATTACAGTTACATAGCTTGCTGCTGCACTGCTGCTCTAAGCCTGTGTTAATTTTTCACACCACTCCCCTGGGAAGGATCGCAGTGTGCTCCTAAGAGCAGAGCTAATAATCGGAGCTCTGAGCCACTGCCGCTGAAACTAGCCCCAAGGTCTTTCTGAGCAGACTGCTAAACACTGCCTGTCTCCCCAGAGAGAAGAGAACAGAGATAAAATGATTAAAAACTGCCAAATTGGACTGGCAATCACTTGGCTATACTGTCAGCCCAAGACAAGACAAATCTCAGTTATTTTTCCTTTTGTGAGCTGGAGAACAAGGCCAGCACAAAGCAGCACCACTGCTAGCAGAGCAGCAGGCTGACCATGTTCCAGATCCTCACCACTTCTGTGTCAACATCTACAGACTCAAATGATACATTAGTGATTTTATTTAACTCCAGCACAAATCCAGAATCTGAGAAAACCAAGTTCTATTTAGGCCTACTGGGACGCTTACTAGAAGTCAATTCCACTTGTTTGATCCCAAGAACTGAGCACATCACACACGCAATAACTACATCTTCCTCCATATGAGCAGTTCTTTGAGGTTGGATACTGCTGATACCATTTGTCCTGAAGTTTTGGACAAATGACATACTCCTTCCACCTCTACAGGCTGAGAAGTAGCACAAGGATTAAGTGACATATGTTGAATGTGTAAATGAAAGTAAACACACTTTCAAAGACTCAGGTGAGGTATCTGCACCTCAGCTGTGTGAACACTGTGAGACAGTCTTAAGCCACAGCTGATGATCAGTAACACAAGGCATCACTCCCTACAGGCTTGGAAGAAATACTCCATACAAAAAAAGAAAAGTAGCCACAATTAGCTGATCAACTAGAAACCAGCAGCCCACATAAAGCCAGCTTGCAGTCCTGACAAAAACCACCTCACAATGGTGCATACACCTTTCTTGGTGAGGGACAGGCAAGAACAACAGCGAGGATGGCTGTGGAGAACCCCATTGACCTTATGTATGGCTGGTCCATAAGCCCCGTGCAAGCTCAATTTCCTGCGCAAAACCTGTCAAAATCGGTCAATATCGCTTCATCCCCATAGAGGGGCAAAAGCACGGTGGCTAGGGATCTCTTCTATGGCCCATCACAATATTTTAGCTTGACTTCACTGCATGAAATCATAAGTGCAGGTGTCAGCATTTGTGTAACCACCTAGCCAGATCCTTTTCCAGAGCCCAATTGTCAAGTGTTATTAATGACAAGGATATTAATGACAAAAGTTACACCAGTCCAAACCTGGGGCTCCCCAGTCCCCTCCTATCTATCCACAGAGAGGGGAATGACACAGAGGCTTTTCTCCTATACCCCACAAATTCTCAAACATTTGTTTGTGATCAAACCATTTGTTTGTTATTAAAAATACTTTAGCTAATACCCTTCTGAAGCAAGAGGAAGAAATCTGGCAAGATTGAACACT
The DNA here is from genome assembly GCF_027579445.1 of Ammospiza nelsoni. Lineage (NCBI taxonomy): Eukaryota > Metazoa > Chordata > Aves > Passeriformes > Passerellidae > Ammospiza > Ammospiza nelsoni. Next base: position 11,804,182 of record NC_080652.1, on the reverse strand, counting down.
AGCAGCTGGCTGGGATAAACGGGCTACAGGAGGCAACTTGCTCTGATAAATCCTGCAATTTTTCCAGTTTTCACTGAAACATCAATTGCCACGCCTGCTCCCCAAATATCTCGTTTACCGGACAAGGACTGGAGTTTCCCAGAGATTAAGATGACCTCTGATCTCTGTTTCTGACAGGTCTGTGGCAAAGCCCCCGGGGCAGGGCTGCCAGGGCACCCAGCCCTGCTGTCCTGAGGGTGCCAGCCCTGCACCCGGGGCTCTGCCAGCCTCGAGACCTGCCCGCAGCTGTGCCCAAAACAAGGGCACTGCAAACCAGGGTCTGGTCCTCCATGCCCCAGCAGAGATTTGGAAATAGGAGATTTGGAAATAGGACAACACTGCAGGTGAAGGAGGGAGGGAAGCAAAGCACCCCCAGCCCAGGAATTATTTTACTCCATTTCCATTTCACAACAGTCCTGTTAAAATGTTGTTGCTTTCATCTCTCCAGCATGTCTGGGGTGGGTAGAAGGGGATTAATGACAAGCTGAGGGGTTCACAAGGGGAATGAAGGCCTGCAGCAAGCCCTCCTTTCTCCATCGCAGCGAGGAGCAGGCAGGAGCCGTGCCCCAGGGCTGCCCCACCTGGGGGCACTCGGGGATGGGGGCAGAGCCGTGCCCCAGGGATGCCCACCTGGGGGCACTCGGGGATGGGGGCAGAGCCGTGCCCCAGGGATGCCCACCTGGGGGCACTCGGGGATGGGGGCAGAGCCGTGCCCCAGGGCTGCCCACCTGGGGGCACTCGGGGATGGGGGCAGAGCCGTGCCCCAGGGATGCCCACCTGGGGGCACTCGGGGATGGGGGCAGAGCCGTGCCCCAGGGCTGCCCCACCTGGGGGCACTCGGGGATGGGGGCAGAGCCGTGCCCCAGGGCTGCCCCACCTGGGGGCACTCGGGGATGGGGGCAGAGCCGTGCCCCAGGGATGCCCACCTGGGGGCACTCGGGGATGCTCGGGCCGGGACCCCTCCCCAGCGGGGGCTGCTGACCTGGGCAGGGCAGCATGCCCGGAGCTGGACTCGGCACTGCTCAATCAAATCTGCCTCTGAGGAACGGTGTCCTCCGTTATTAAACAGGTCAGAAACAATCAGCTAAAAATGAGCTATCAGTGAAATAAACAAAAACCTGTCTCAGTGTTTCATCTGACATGCCTTGTAGGTCTACCACAGCTCACTTTGGCTGTGTTGAAAAAGCCCCATCCCTCTGTACAGCTTTGGTTTTCATCAGATTAAGGTAAACTGAATCCTTTTCACCTATTCCAAAACTGATCTTGCGCAGAGACCAGACACCATGACACCGAGCTCTGCAAAATCACATTTATTACCTCCCAGTTATCTATCAGTTAAAGCAAACAGTTCCTCTGTAAAAGAAGCTGTTGGGGAAAGTCTCTAAAGTACAGTCAGGAATGATACAGCCACATCTACAACCCCTTTACCCTCAGCTGGACACACTGCTATTAAATTAAAGAGAAACTATTCCATTAAGAGAATCTAAAAAGGCATGTACTTGCAGCCTGGAAAAGTTTAAGCTGCTGGAGCTGTCTGCAGGGCATTTGTGGAGTGGAAATGCTTTAGGCTGCTGCAGCTCAAGGATAGCAAGGCCAGCCTTTGTGGATGTGACACAGCCCAGATGGACATCGCTCACCTCCTAGTCTCAGTGTAACACAACCTTGCAGCCAGCTGACTGACATTTTCCACTGGAAACAGTGGAAACAGTGTTTGTTTCCTCATTTCCCCCACAAAAAAACCCCACTATAATCTTAACTTTGGTACACAAAAATACACCTTTTTCACGCACTAAATACCTAGCCAATGCACAGCAGAGGCATTTCATTTAGTTATTGTGAGCAGAGTCATATTGTAAATAGAAAAACAACTTTTTACTTCAGCTCTAGATCCAGATGCTTTCTCTGCTCTGCAACACTCCAGACACTTATGATTAAAAAGAACATACCAGGTATTACAACTATTAAACTGTTAGATACAATTTACAATGGCAATAACCCTCTTGTCGTTGGTCGTTCCTAAAGTTAACCAGAAGTTTGTCTGATATTTAACAGCTCATGGAGCAAATGGAGTTTGGGACTTGTTTCACAGAAGTTTGGTCAGTTATTTCTTAAAATCATTAGCTTTTGGTTTAACTCAGTTTGTTCAAGAAGGCAGCAGTCTGGCCCGAGTGAGGTGCTTCCCTGGCCTCCAGCTGCACCAGGAGATGCAGGGCTCAGCTTTGGCACAGAGCAAGGTGGGCAAGGCTGGTAGGACTGGCCAAAAGACAGCAGGAGAGCAACCATCCAGTGGTGCCGTCATTTTATAAGAAATTTAATAACTTTGCAAGAGAAGTATAAACCAGGAAAGCTGACAGTGCTCATTCACTGAAAGTAATGAAGTTTGACATATTTTTCTCAAGGATCACAGGTTATAGGCTCCCCTACGCACCAAGCAAGATGTTGTCAGGGTGGGTGTCTATCTTTCCCGGAAAATACGAACAATTTAAACATGTGAGAGCATGTTGAATTCATCATAAAGTTACTGTCATTTGTGTCCCTGCTAGGATGAGCACTGCAAATGCAAACCAGCCTGGCCTCAGGACACTCACCAGCATGATGTAGCTCTGGGAAGGATCAGCAAAAGCTGAAGATGAGAAAATGATCAGATTAACATTTTCTCACTACATGCCCCCAAGCTGAGTGTGTTGCCTGCCACCTCTGGCCAAATTCACCCAGAATTCAGCCCCAAGCTTCCCTGGATTTTTAGCAAAGGATCCCTGGGCTTAGTAATTCCAGCAGATGATAACAGCAGTTTACAAAACGTCTTAGCTTTTCTATTTCTGGAGAGCTGGTAATTTGGGGCTTGACACCACGTGCAAGTCCTGCCCGAGCAGGAGCCCTGCGTGGTGCAATTGCTTCCTGCCGTGAGGGCACGGAGTCTGGATCAGCGCTCACAGCTGACACAGGCTGGAGCAGACACCTCTCGGTGCCATCTGCAACCATTCCTCACCAGCTAACTCTCTCTTTCGGTGCCACGAGTGGTGTCAGTGTCTGAGCTGGATATTTTGGAATTATCTGGGAGGTGCAGATTTTATTATGCTAATGAAATAAGAACACAATAGAGCTCTGAAGCATGCAAGCCAGAGGCCAGGGGCAGTGCTAAAAACTTCTCCCACAGGAAAAACAGATACAAGGCTGGCTTTGAGAGTGGGCATCTTCTACACTAACCACTGCATTGTCAGAAACCACAGCTGTCCACCACATGAGCGAGCTGAGGCAGGCCTGGCGGGGCGTGCTGACAGGTCAGTGCCTGCAGCGGGTGCTCCCTGCAGCACAGGGCAGCCCTGCGCTCTGAGCTGAGCCTGGCAGCCCTGGGGGCACCGAGCTGCGCCACAGCTGCCCTGCCTGCCTCCCTGAAGGCAAGGGGCACGACGGCTCCCTGGCCACCCCAAACACGGCATTTACACACACGCACAGGCTTCTGTTTGGCACTTTACACGTGGCAGTTTTTACTGGTGTATCTTGCAGCACAGCATCTATCTGAGTCTGCAGAGCAAACCTCCAGCTGAGCACTGCACAGTGCCCTGGCTGGCCCCGTTTTTGAGGTGCTGTGCACGATCCCTCTCCTGACCCGTTGTTTGCCCTGTCATGCTCTTACAGCACATGCAGAACAGCTTGGGTCTTCCAGGAGAAAAAACACACAACAGGCCATTATTAAAATTAGTTTAGTAAACAATAATCAGAGGAATAGTTAATAAGCACAGCTTTGCTGTGTTAAGTAGGAAATTAGATCCACTGCCCCATTACTATTTTGAGTGAGAAAGCAATGATGCCTTTAATTATGCATAGTCTGCTTTATTTGAACTGTGTTGGCTGTTGTGAAGGAAATAATCAATGTAAACGCCTCCTGAGGTCGCTCCTGAGGCAGCCGTGAAATGAACTAAGTGAGCAGAGCAGTGCGTATAATCATATCAAGCAAATCCCCAGGTACCAGCCTGAGAAACACACACATATGATTTATACACTCTCCACAACTCAACACTGACACCCCGAGCCATTTCAACAGCAGAGCCTGCACATTGCTCTGAATTTTTACCTACACATGACAAGTCAAATTTTTGAAGCTGGAATTAATCCTGTGCATTTTAAAATTAACACAGCCTACCCTGAACTCTGTGGGAATCCTGCTTGATTAGAGATTGTGGAACTCAACTCCTGTTCAAAACCAGTTGGTGTTCTAGGGACCTTAAGCAAAACTCCCCAAATAATTTCTGCACACTAAAGAGGTGTGCAGAAATCTTCAGAAGAAGTTCAATGTGAAATAAAGTTTAGAACCAAACTCTACCGCAGTGAGAGGGGAAGGATTCAGGCAGGAGAAATTATCTTTTAATTTCTGCATTTATTTAATAGAGAACTTTTATTTGAATTTGTTTGCAAAGCTAATCAAATTTTTGTTTGTTGCTTTCCCCACTTTTGAGTTCAAGCAAACATTTTAATTACAAGTATCCATCTTTAGAGTTAATTGGCAGAACCTGTGTTATACCATGACGGAGAGAACACAACAGCCAAACGAGACTGGCTGTGTAGGCTCCTTCACCAACCACCTTTTGGTGACTGAGGTGCCATGGTAGGGTCACAGCTCCCCCCACCCCGCCCCACGTTTCCCTTCTGTGGAAGCTGCACCAAGAAACTTACTTTAAAACAAATAGAAAATGGAAAAAAGGGAAATTGTGTTGTGCTTCAGAGGATCACAGCTTGTAGGGACACCCTGTAAGAGTGGCCAGAGCGTGCTGCAGTGCTGCAGGAGCCCAGCCTGCCCAGAGAGCAGCACAGAGGGGTGGGCACTGCTCCCCTGCTCTCACAGCAGCCACGCTCCACAGAGCTGCCCAGAGCCCCCTGCCCCCAGGTGCCTCCCTTGGGACAACTGCACCCTCTCATATCCTCGCTCTCTGCTCGGCTTTCCCTCCGGGACTGCCCCACACAGAATGGAGCTCTCAGCTGCCTCATGCAAGGCCTCCTGCTCCAAACAGCCCACAGGGGAGTTTTTGTCCTGCAGTTAAACTTTGGGACACCTGCACCCTCTCATATCCTCGCTCTCTGCTCGGCTTTCCCCCCGGGGCTGCCCCATGCAGAATGGAGCTCTCAGCTGCCTCATGCAAGGCCTCCTGCTCCAAACAGCCCACAGGGAAGTTTTTGTCCTGCAGTTAAACTGCCAGGGAGTTTGTTCAGCACAGTTCCCCGCCATCCTGTGTCTGCCAGGGCAGGAACCTTCTCACAGCAGCACAGAGGGTCCCCAGCACACGCTGGAGTGGCTGTGCCCAGACATCTGCTCTGCACTCCACACACAGCATCTCTGCAGGTCACTCACTGGTGCTAAAGGGAGTTTGATCTTTCACTGAGACATGCGCCGGCGTGAACTTCACCTGAAGGAGTTAAATCAGCTTTTGCTATGGAAGCTCACATGATAAAAATAGAGCCTGCTGCTCCACAGTATCTGCACTGTGTGTGATTTAAGGGCCCTTACTGAACTACCCCGTGCAGCTTGTTTTGCTGCACAAAAATCATGTTTGTCAAAAATTCCTTTATTTCCCCAAGATTCATTTGAATAGGTGATGCTGTATTGGCCACAGAGGGAAAATAGAGCCTCTTTTTCCCAAATGTAAAACAAAAGCTTATGCTTCTTAACATTTTGTCTAGACATAAAAGTTTTAAGGAGTAAGAGCATATGGTGGTTCATCATTTTTATACAACCCATCCCTAAGCATGCTACCATAAATCTTTTAACAGTAAGTAAGTCTGAATAGAGGTATTCAAGATCACAAAGTAGTGTGTGTTTAGTAGTTTTGTGGCTTCAGACTTTTCAAGCCTGCAATCAAAACAGCTATGTCCAAAACATGTTAAAAATTTCCAACAGGAGACTAGGGGCTATTGTTTGCATTCTTTGATGGATTTGGCTATTCAAGGTTCTTAAAATTGAAATGCTGTAACGGTGATTCTAAAAAAATATATTCACCCTCATGTTTTCTGAAAGTTGGGTAGACACAGATTTGGGTACCAGGACCCTTTTTAAAGATTATTTGAAATATTGCTGATTGATTTTAGTTTAAAGGGTTTTTTTCAGAGGGCTGTTCTGGTCATCTGAAAAGGCACATCCAGTCACTACAGGCAGGAAAAAAGGAACTGGCATGAGCTCTGAGTGAGGGTCACGGCAATGACAGAGGGACTGTCACCTTACTACCTACAAGCAGCACTGTACATTGAGGATATGATCTTTTTGAATAAAAGGCAGAGCATTTCCCATCCCAGCCTCTTGCTCCCCCCCTTCCATAACATGTACAAGACATGAAAGTCCTCGCTCAGCAGTTTCTGAGCCCTGAGTGCCATGGGGAGGATGCTCTGGTCCCTTGGTGCCCATGCTGTGCCAGCAGCACTGGGCTCTGCCCATGGGGCAGCCACAGAGCCAGAGCTGCTTCAGGAGCTTTGGATGGGTTCCTGTCCCATGCACAGAGCTGGAGCACCCTGGAACCACTGTCCCCTCTCTTGAAATTGTACGGGCAGACGGGAGCAAGGTGCGCAGGGTGGGGAGTGCTGGGGAGGCCAGCCTGCCTGCAGGAGCACTGTCACTGTCACGGGTAGGCCAGCCTGCCTGCAGGAGCACTGCCACTGTCACAGGGAGGCCAGCCTGCCTGCAGGAGCACTGTCACAGGGATGCCAGTCTGTGGGCAGAAGCACTGTCACTGTCACGGGTAGGCCAGCCTGCCTGCAGGAGCACTGTCGCTGTCACAGGGAGGCCAGCCTGCCTGCAGGAGCACTGTCACTGTCACAGGGAGGCCAGCCTGCCTGCAGGAGCACTGTCACTGTCACAGGGAGGCCAGTCTGTGGGCAGAAGCACTGTCACTGTCACGGGTAGGCCAGCCTGCCTGCAGGAGCACTGTCACTGTCACAGGGAGGCCAGCCTGCCTGCAGGAGCACTGTCACAGGGAGGCCAGTCTGTGGGCAGAAGCACTGTCACTGTCACAGGGAGGCCAGCCTGCCTGCAGGAGCACTGTCACTGTCACAGGGAAGCCAGCCTGCCCGCAGGAGCACTGTCACTGTCACAGGGAGGCCAGCCTGCCTGCAGGAGCACTGTCACAGGGAGGCCAGTCTGTGGGCAGAAGCACTGTCACTGTCACGGGTAGGCCAGCCTGCCTGCAGGAGCACTGTCGCTGTCACAGGGAGGCCAGCCTGCCTGCAGGAGCACTGTCACTGTCACAGGTAGGCCAGCCTGTGGGCAGGAGCACTGTCACAGGGATGCCAGTCTGTGGGCAGAAGCACTGTCACTGTCACGGGTAGGCCAGCCTGCCTGCAGGAGCACTGCCACTGTCACAGGGCTGCCACCCCTCACCTGTGGGGCTGCACTGCTCAGGGGCACGGGGCAGTCCCACAGACTTCCCCTTCAGGCAGGACTTGAGGCTCACACAGCCATGAGCACATGTGCACACAAATACATCTGCACACGCTCACATTTTCCAGCCCCCTAAAGAAAATAAATCGCATGAGCGTTGTGCATATTTTAAACTGATACCCTGGGGGATTTTCAGACCAAAAATGCCTTAACCAGAAAACTTCATGTTTTCCTTGCTCTCAAAAACTCAGAAGAATTCATATACAAACGATGACAAATACTTCATTCAAACAGACAGTTACTCCCGGAGCAGAGGGAATAGGGCCAGCTCAAGTAGTTCGGATGGCTGCATGCAGCTAGGCCTTTTGCTTCAAGACCACAGGAATTGTTTATCACTGAGACTCTCCCAAGCTAATTGAAACCAGCCCTGACTTTTGAACCTGCCAGCACTAAAGAAACTTTAAGTGTTTTCTCCTACTGAGATTTGGCCTATGGGGACTGCTCATTGCTCACTCCTCAGTCGTTTTCAGTTCTCTTTATTTCCACCTTGAATGAATCCTTGAACTAAAAGATGCTTAAGCAATTCTCTGGTAAAATACTTCATTTATATGAAAATGAAATTTTGAGACCAGATTGCTTATTTTGCATCTTTAAGGACATTGAATGCAAGTTTGAATTAATCATAAAGGACTCCTATTATAAAACAGTTTCAATAGTTTGGGGTTTTTTGTGGTTTACAATTTACAAATGTAACTTACACAAATGGCATTTGCAGCGTACAGCACTTAGGATTTTCACAAGCTCTTGGTAGCAAAAATTTAAGTAAGGAGTTGGTAATACAGTCCGGTTAACCTGAAGCTGGTTTAACATTTTCTAAAAACAAGCTGAAAAACATTTCCGTCCAAGGGCAGACAAGCCTGGTATGTGTTGTACTGGGCAGGCATGCCGGCCTGCCCTATGCAAATGGGAAATTAATTTCATCCAGTACGTATCTTCATCAGGATGCTGTTATAACAGGAACACCAGTGTCTAATGCTGCCCTCCAAAAAACCACTTTGGAAACCATGATGTTCTACTGCTGACACACAATCTACAGCCTTATCATTGACAGAGAAACAGATACAGGTCACAGCACCAGATTCTGGCAGCCTGACATCCCAAGCTTGCTTCCAGCCTTCCTAATTCCCCCAGGACACTGTTTGGTGCATCACAGATTAAGTCAGGACAAGCAGGCAGGCAGCAGCACATTTATCTTCTCTGCAAACATCAGTTCCAAGTGAGATTCCACAGATAAGACAAGTTCATTCAAATTCATTCATCTGAGAATAGAAACCTAAGCCAAAACTAACACGCATTTTATGCTTATTTACAGACCACCAGAGACTAAAGGATTCACCAAGAAATTCACAGGTACCTTGTCTGCAGCAGCAGCAAAATGCCACAACTCATTCTCCTGGGAGGTTTCACCACACACCAGCCTGAAGTTCAGCCTTTTCCCACAGCTCTTCTCCTCCTGTGGTCCTGCTCCTGGTGCTGAGCTGACCTTGGTCCATGCAGCAACAAGGAGGGCTGTCTGTGCCTGGTGCTGTCTGGACAGATGATCCACCTTGGTACCACAGCAGTCAAACAGCTGCAAGACCACAGGCCCTAAGAAACACTTGCAACGGGATCGCATCAGTCACTTCTCGGCACTCTCAGCCTTCAGCACATTTATCTGCCCAGAAACTCAGGGTGCCCCGAAGAGCAGCACCACCCTTGTGCCTGCAGCCAGTCCAGACCTGCAGCCCAGCCCAGCCCCCAGGAAACAGCCAGGGTGGAGTTGCCATTTTCAAACTTCTGGGGGAATTGGCAGCAGGTGAAGCCAGCAATAAGGAGCTACTGCCCTCAACTGTGTCTCTTGAAAGGAGAGGCACAGAGGCTCAGGGAAGAGTAATAAAATGGTCAGGTGTTTCTCACCAGGATGGTTCTAAGATGCACTCATGATACTCTGCTGGATCCCTTGTTTAAAGTCCCTGCAAAGATCACCTCCGTCCCTGACACTTTCTGTACATGATGCATTCATTGCCTTGGTATATGGAATACAGCTGATGGCTTAGAAAAAAGAGGTGAATAAAGTTTAAGCTTTTGTGTAGGTTGTGTCCAGAGGAAGTCTGTGCCCACATGTTGCCAACTGATAAACAATCAGCAGCCAGGTCATGTCATAAGTGAATAAGGTAGTGATGATGTCAGTGAACAAGAGAGAATAAAGCATTTTCTCAGTGAACACATCATGACCTTCTGTAGAGAAAAGGACAAAACTCTTTTTTTTGTTATCTACATTTTTCCAACCTTGCCTCTTGAATGTGCAGCTGACAGTCTGAGGACCTCACCAAAAGAGTACACAGAGCAACAGAGGACATGCCTGTCCTCATGGGAAGGACAGAGTAAACAGCATATGGCAGACAGTAGTCATAGTGCTGACACACGGTGAGATAATGTTTGTGTCTGGAGACTCTAAACATTGAGACATTTACCTGCTAACATGAGGGAGGTGAGAGGACTATGTGCCTTTGAGCTCCATATGCCCTGAGACTCAGCCACTGCAGCAGGCACTGCTGGAGCAGCAGCTGGGGACACAAAATCATCCACAGGTGTAACGGGGCTCCAGTGAAAATGGGTGCATGGGCTGGAGCCTGTGGGTGCACAGATATGGCTGAACCAGTGCAGGCCCTGTGCTCACAGCCAGTGTCCTGTCCACTCTGCTCATGGACAGCAGACACAGGTTCAGACAAGGAGCCTCCTGGCCGTCCCCCTGCTCACCTCATGAGCACCTCTCCAACAGGCTGCCAGCAGCGCTGGTGCACATCAGCAGGAGTTACAGCTTCCAGGAGCTCTCCAGACCACAGAACCAGTATTTTCCACACATGCCAATACTTTCCAACTGTGGGTACTCCTTCTTGACAGGATTTGGGAATGCTTGGGGGCTTTGGATTCACTCCTGGAGCTGGAACAGCCATGTCAGCACGGCACTGTGCCCAGGCTGAGAAATGTGGGGGTGTAAGAGTCAAGTTTATCTGGAAGTGGGACAGGGGCTACAACAGCTTGGGAAATGCTGACAGAGGCTGTTTGACACTCAACCTGTCCTGAAGAAGCTTCAGGAATCCGGCTCAGTATCATGCAAGCATCAGCCTGGCAGGCTCACACGTGCACACCAGTTATTTCCCCCAGGACCGAAGCAGCAGCAGCCTCCCATCAGCTTGTGTGTGGGAGCAGTCCTGGTGCCAGCGCTAATCCAAGTGGAGAGTCACCCCCAGCTGGCACCAGGCCAGCCTGTTCAATCGCCTCCTCACCCCACGCACCCTCAGCCTCTAGGAAGCGAAGAACTCTACACTGCAATCCTGCTCTGGCTCCACTGCGGGCACCTGTGCCAGCGCAGGGCTGCGTGTGCCACATCTCACAACGGGCAGCATACAGCCCTTCCCCTGCCAAGGGGATGGCACCTCCATACCACGTGTGAATAGTGCCACACAGACCTGAGAACAGTGCCAAGAGGCTGTTCATTCCTCCTTCGTGGGACACACATTAGTGTATGTTATCTTACAACACTGCAAACAGCAATTAGGGCTCAATCGCCTGGTCCTGTGGAGTGGCCTTCGCCTGCAGCCGGCAAAAATTGCATTTGTGGGCTGCAAGTTTGTGGATTAGGGATGTGGGAGACATTAGCTCTCCCCTGCCCTTGAGAGGTGCACACCTTCACCACCCTGGAGACCATTCTCACCTGCGACAGGTCCCATCTGCACCCTGCGCCACACAGATGAGTCACCGGGCGAGCACCCGGGGGCCGGGGGGATCGGGGTGCCCCGCAGCGAGGACGCTCATCCGCCCACTCGAGGCTGCCGCCGCCGTGCCCAGGCTGCTGCCAGGGGAGCGGGGCGCCAGCGAGCGCTCCGGGGGCTGCAGGGGGCAGGGGAGGGGGTGCGGCCCCGGCTCCTCCTCCGGCAGCGCTTTAAGAGAAGGTTTTGGCTGCCGCTGCATTCTGTGCGAAACCTGATCTTGTCAGCGTGCGCGGTGAGCTCCTGCATGCCTACCGCGGCGTCGAGCCCCGCGGGCCCGGGCGCAGCAGCAGCGGCAGCTCCGCTTGGCGAGCGCTCAGCTGGGAGCGGGCCAGCTCCGGCACCGCGGCCGAGAGCACCCGCCGAGCGCCGGCCTGGCCCCCGGAGCGCTGCCCCGGAGTCCTGCCCCGGAGCTCTGTCCTGAGCCCTGTGCTCAAGCCCTGTCCTGAGCCCTGCCCCGGAGCGCTGCCCCGGAGCTCTGTCCTGAGCCCTGTCCCAGAGCTCTGTCCTGAGCCCTGGCCCTGAGCTCTGGCCCTGAGCTTTGTCCCCGAGCCCTGGCCCTGAGCCCTGGCCCTGAGCTCTGCCTCTGGAACTAACTTGACATCTTTGGATCGGTGCTGATTTGGGCTGAGCTGCTCACCACCACCAAAACCTGTTTCTATTAATTTAAAACTATAACACATCTTAATTATAGCTATTAAAAGCTACTCTATATTTATACTTAATAACAGCACCTTTACTGGGGGCTTGAGAGTTCATGCTCATCTGACAGCCCTGCTCTGGGAGATCTGAGCTAGATGGAGTTGCAAAAATTTTGCACTAGTTTTGCTCTGCATCAGTCAAAGTATTGTAGATTTACACTATTGCCAGACAAAAATTTATATGTGAAAATGGGAAAATGCAAATCCAACCTCTAAAAATCCCACCATAACAAAATCTGAATTCAAATTCCTGGCACAAAATATTTTCTTTTAGAAATCCTTTCATTTTTAAGCAAGAATCCATTCCAGCCCACGTGACTCTCGCTGGCAGCCAGCTTAGCACTGCTCCCTACTGTCAGTCCCAAACCCAACAGGAATTTACAGCCTTTCTTCCACTCAACATTGTCACTGAGCAAATTGCAGAAAATGAACTGTGTCCCTCACCACAATTACTCTGTCTCTCTTTCGCACATTTTCCATGTTCTAACCCCAGTATTTGTACTCTGGTCATTATCCACCATAAACCACTGCACCCTGCATCCGTGTGTTGCTTTAGACAACCTCTATTCCCAACTATTCCAACTATTAATCTTACAATGCACATTGTGAGATTAATTTTGAAGAATAAACAATAATTTATTTATTTTGCTTTTCACAAACACGTGTACCAGTAAAGCTTAATGGCCAGCCCACTTCAGAAGCAGGATGCAGAAGCATATTGAAAACAACTGCTTTAAAATAAAAAGCCAAGGGAAATGTTTTCCCCATTCCCCATTCACAGGATGCCCTAACATTCCTCAGCAAGGGAGTCGGGATCATGCCCCTGCCTTTGGCCACTTGCTTCCTTACGGTGCAAGTCTGTGACCTGTCTGGAGGAGCAGAGATGGTAAGAAAAAGAGAGAAAACTGTACCCAAGGTGACAACAGAACAGCCAGATCCTCACGTCTGCCTGCTGAGCCTCACTGACACAGAGGATGCACATGGATTCACTCCAAGGGGAGATTCAATTAGTTCCCAGCTCTTGGTGCAGCAATTGGCTGAATGTGGCTTTATCCTGCACCTAAGTTCTGTGGATCAGCTAACAGGACAGTGTACCCTTTGGGCAGGAAGCATGGCATCAACATTTCCTTTTTTATTTTCCCCCTCTGCAGCACTGCAGTTTGGGTGTTTCAGCTGCATTCCAGTTCCTGTTCTGTACCCAGTCATCTTGTCAGGAATTCCTGCAGAGCTAAAACACAGGATAGCTAAAACACTGATCCTGAGCTGTGACTGACCCCAACTTGATAGTCCCATTTTTTTCACGGAGGATTAGTTCATAAAAGATTCCACAGCTCCACCTAAAGCTCCTTCCTTTCTGAATTTCCTCATGATGCAACCCATTGAAGTTTCAGGATGGCCTTTATTGCAGCATATGCTGAGGCTTCAAATGTAAAGCAACGTTTTGAAAAGGCAGCATCTGTCTGCAGGCAGGAAACCCCTTTTGTTGCCATATTGAACTCTTACACATAGAGAGGGACGCAGTGCAAGCAGTAAACTCTTGATCTTCTCTCGAAAGTCTCTACTTTCACTTATCAGCCTGACATCTCACAGTGGGGCCACCTGAGCAGACGATGGGGCTGGCTCCAGGGCTCGCAGACTGCAACCAGACCTCTGAGGGATGGAGGTGGCCAGCTCCCTGGGACCCTCCAGCACAGTTCAAAGTGACACGTTTCAAACAGCCCTCTGCTCATACCCCATGGCCTTCAAAGCACAAACAGCTTTATTGCCTGGAGCAGGGTGAGGATCCGCTCAGGGATGTGCGGCGGTGGCTGAGCCAGGGCAAGAGCGCTCGGCAGGGACCTCTGCATCCTGTGGCTGTTTGTAAACGAGTTTAAAGCGACTCCTCTCTTTGATTTCTGACATCCCATTTCTGCCAGATCTTTGCAGTTCTCTGTCAGAACTCACACACAAAGAATTTTGAGCAGAAATACAGTAAACTCCCATTAAAAAAAAAAAAAAAAAAAGTTGAATAAATAGATAAATAAATAAAAGCTTCCCAGCAATTGGACTCTGAAGTTCAGGATGAAACTTCTCTGAAGTAGAAAATGAGTTAACACATAATTAGGGGTTTTCCCAAAGAGACTGAATAATTTATGGAAAGTTACTGACATGTTCCTGACATGTTTGGTCCGGTTACACCTTTGCAAAATATTAAGCTGTGACATCACAGCACCAAAAGATGGTGTTTTCAAAAAAATCAGCTATTGTCAAGCAAACAGAGCAGAAGCTACAGAAACTGCTAAACTTAGGCCATTTTCCTAAATCACTATTTTATAAGAGGAAAAGGAAAACATTCCTAGCTGTGTGCAATGTGTGCAGAAGTCACAGGATCCCACTTGTAACAACTTTCCTTCCTTGTCACAGCTCAAATTAATGGCACTTGGGAGGCAATGAACAGAACTGGAGTGCTCTGCCCAGCTCCTCCGGCAATTCTTACACAAACTGTTCCTAGAGCAGAGACCTACTCACCACTGGCCAAAGAGTCACTCTGTAACCAAACAGACAGATTTTCCAATACTGATAAATGGATTAGTGGACCTCATATTTTGCAGAGACCTGCAGGAAAACAACTGTCCTCAAACAATGTGAGGGTGCAGCTCTGTGTGAAGACACAGACACTGTTTATCTAATAGCTGGAAAGTTTACAAGAAAACAGCAAACTTCGTGCTGTGGTTGTTGAACTGAAGTAGTACTTTACTAGAACCAGGTTTTTTCGGTAATTTTGCGGTTGTAACAACTATTTTCTTTACATACTGCTATAGAAAAGGGACTCTTTTTAACTTAATTGAAGACACTATCAAGAATAAATATACTGGGGCTTTTAATAAAAACAGTATGAGGGGAACATTCAAAGCTAAATAATCAGAAGCAATTTGTGTTCATGAGCAGAATGATGTGTCATTTTTTTTCCTTGCAATGCTCTGTACTGGATCAGTTTTGAGACTGTGGCAAACTTTAAACCTATCTTAAAATAATGAACAGCAGTGAGGGTTGAAGATAGTTTGAAAAATACACTGGAAAGAGAAAACATATGCCACAGAGTGTGGTGCAAAAGTCATATTTCATGCATGACTTTAGAGAATGTTAATAAGGATTAGAACCATACTTCAGCAGAATAACAATCAGTCAGAGAAGTGTAATTAATTTTTCTTTAGATCTCTGTTAGACAAAAATACAGGAGAGATAGTAAAGTTGCCGATAGAGTTTGATCCAGTGAAGAAATACAGCCCTTAAATACTTGTTGCAATTGTACACTGTAACTGCACTGCAGTACATGACTCATTTGCTTTATAGTTGTTGATTTTATAATATTATGAATCCAAAAATATTTTAAAATTCAATTTTTTTTGCTTTGGCCAATAAATATGATTAAGATAATACATCCAAAAACATATGTACGCTGTGTATGTGAGACATATGGAAAGCAGATGTGTTCTTCATTTACATATGACCTAAAAAAATCAGCTGATTACCAGAGATGGTACTTTGTGGAGTTGTTTTGGAGGCAGAAGCATTGTTGCTAGCTCAGCACCATTTTAAAGTAGGCAGCTTGCTTCTCTTGTGCCTGAAACCCCAAAGTCAATGCAGCAGATTGCATCCCCGGAACAGTGATCATTTGGCTTCACACAGAACAGCCCAGAAATGGAAAACCAAGGTCATTTGTTTCTAAACACGATTGTTATTGAAAGCCTCTTTTTAATATCTTAAGTGCATGTTCCAGCATATGCTTACAGAACTCCAGTTATGCCTGTGACAACGTTCCTTCAACCGTAATGACAATAAAGGCCATGCTCGGATTCCATCATAAGCCCAACGCAGAATGCCAAAGTCAAAAGGCAAAACTGTGTCTGTCCCACTGGTGGGGAACCACACTGAGGTGGCAGCCACCTCTCCAAAATCACAAAGTAAATTTTATCACAATCACAGATCATGGACGTGACTTTTTAATCAAACCCCCTGGGATAGAAGTTCTCTGGGGGTCAAGTTCTGGTTTCATTTTTTTAACTATAGCCAATAAGAAAGCAATAACTTACCATCAGATACAAAAGGCCCAAAAAATTTGGCTCTCGATAGCAAACACAACCAAGAAGCATGTTCCCATTCCAGTTAGCATCAGAAGGCAGAGCTGGGCTGCAAAGGGGAGCACCAGAAATAAGCAGTTCCTAAAATTTTTAAAGTAAAACATTATCTATTCTTTTCCTCAGCAGAGGTGGTTCAAACGGCAGGGGGGACTGCTGGAGCAATGAGACAGCTTTTCCAGAGCTCAGGCTAATTGAACGCACCACTGATAAATAAACACACATTTTTTCAGGCAGGCGTTTGTCACAGTTAGGAAATTCTCACTCTGCTGCCAGGCTCCAGCTTGGCAGTGTCCAGGGGAATTGTTCCAGCCAGAGTGGCCTCGGCAGCAGTGCCAGGATGCAAAGCTGCTGCTGCTGCTGCCCAGCCTTGCCTGCTCGGGGCCCCAGCAGCTCTGCTGACTTCACCACCCCTGCTCCATCCCCTCCTGCGCTGGGCGCAGGGCACACCCTCCTCCCAGCCAGGAAAATGTCAGGGAGACCTTGAGGAGCCTCTGCACTCCCCCAAGCCAACAGGCAGCTGTCTACATTTTGTGAAACAACCAACCAACCCAACAAACAAATGAACACCCACTATTTTAAATTCTGTGTCCCGTTTTCTCACTGCAGATGTATTTCGAGATTTGCTGCTGCAGAAGTGGCTGCAGCACACCCAGTGAGGTGAGCCCAGCCCCATTGCTCAGTACCCTGGCAGCAGCACAGGATGGGGCTTTCCTCCGTGGCACCAGCAAAAGGTGCCCACTGTCACTTCCAGCTGTGACAGCGTGAGGTGCTTGCACCCACGCCTACCTTGGTGCTCTGGGTGGTCTCTCAGGCATCTCACTGTGATTCCTGCCTGGGAATAAAGCCATCCCCAAGCCCTGTGAGGGCTCTGGTAGCTAAGCCCTGCAGTGGGCTGGCAGGGCTCGCAGCACACACAGCCCAGCCCCACCACCATTGCTCTGGGTGCCCCTGCCCCTGTGCCACTCATGGGGCAGAGCAGTAACTCACTTCCCAGAGGGAAATTAAAATCCCACCCTGCTCATCAGAATTACCTAATGCAATAAGCACCAAGATTCTTCCATTATAGACCCCTAAAAATGCAATCCTGTGAAATGTGATAACATTACACCAAGGAAAAACGGCAGAGAAGACCCCAGCCCAGAGGCTGTTAGGGGCATTTTCTCATCTTCCTAAGAGACCTCATGATCTGAAACATCTGCATTGTCTTACACTGGTCATCAAGACCCACTGTCCCTCTGAACTCCAAATGTTTCCCTTCTCTGCTGCTTGATGCCTCCCTGGGTCACAGGACCTGGCTCACAAATCATTTCAGCCTTCAGAGGGGGCTGAGAGTAAGGCAGGGAGTCTCTGAAATTCAATCCCCAAAGGGAGTTTTTTGTTGGCTTTTTTTTTTTTTTTCCAAACAAACGTTATTTTTCTTTAAATGAGAATGCTGTAGCATCAAGTGCTGTTAATGCAGGAACACCAGTGCAAACTCACTGTGGGTGAATGTTTTTTCCCTATTTACTGATCCTCTTGCTCAGAGAAGGACAGGACACATCAAGGAGAGCAAGAGGAGCTGTTCTGTGTAGTGTCAGGGCACACAGTGAGGCTTGGTTCCCTCTGGAAGATGCAGAACGTGTTTATTTCCTATACCTTTCTGCAACAGATGTGTTCAGTGTTAGGGCAGGACGCCCCAAACTGGCACCACAGCTGGCGGAGCCCCGAGGAGAGTGGTGAACAGCCCTCATGGTCAAACCTGGGATACTAACAGGATCTCAGATGCTTTCTGAAGTCCCCTTTTCTGACATACACACATCTTCATACCACATCACTTCTGCTTGCATGTAACACTTCATATCTGTTAAACACTCCGGGATTTTAGTAAGGCTTTTCCCAATGTTTTGATTCCCTTTGGGGTTTTACTGAACCTTCTCCCCAAGCTCACCCTGCCATCACACAGTCTGCTCAATTCACCTATCAGTTAATTGACCTGAGAAGTTTACAGACACTGATGGACTGTACCAGCCTCGCAGTTTCCAGGGTACATAAGGCTCTGTTCAGCAGAGCAGCTCCAGCCCTGTCCGTGCTGCGGGGCCACAGCAAACTGACACCAGCTTGCGCTCCCGAGATCCCAGCAGAGCTGGTTGTTCAAAGCAAACATGCTCTGCTGCAGGAAAGCCGCAGCCTTGCAGGTTCCTTTGCTTTTTAAAAATGAGGTTCTGTGTGTGCTCCCTTTCACACTTCATATTGGCAGCTGCTGGTGCTTACAGTGGAAAAACAAACGGAGGCAAAGCAGCAGCGAATGGCTCCGCACACCCCAGACATGGGAACGTTCCCATCCCCGCTCCTGGGGCAGCCTGGCCCTAAGGAGACATGGGAAGAAATTGTGTGTCGCAGCGATAAGCGTGCCTGGGACAGGCCCCAGCCTGCAGGAGCCCCAGACAGGTCGTTCTGCAAAGGACTTTGATATCTGCTGGAGCAAAGTGCCACAAGAGAGGAAGCATCTGCCCGGGATGGGATGTGAGCACCCACCGGGGAGCAGGAGGTCGCCAGGAGCCGGGGCGGGGGACAGGGAGGAGAAAGGGGAATTCCTGGAGGATGATTTCTTAAAACATTTAATTAGCACTGACTTTTTACATCTAAAATTACTTTTTAAATGTGCATAGAGATGAAAAATACAGAGGAGCTGGGCACGCCTTCTCAAATGAGGACTGGTGAGTATTGCTGACAGAACCAGCTTGTAGCAGATGAGTTGGAGGAAGTTTGATGCAGTTTCTCTGGCAGTGGTGCCAGGCTGGATGAAAAGAAAAATATCTTAAAACTTTCCCATTCCATTGCTTTTGATTACAACTTGAAAAAATACTTCATGCAAGGAAAGAAGTAATTAATTGGACTATGCCCCAGAATGAAGCATTCTTTCAAAATTTCCCAGACTTCTCTTTCAAGAATTACAGCAACCAGTATAAACTTCACAAATCCACTGAGGAGGCAACTCTTCAAATACCTGTGGTTTCCCACATTTTCCAAGGAAAACAAAAAGATTTATAGTTTCTCATGTTAAATCTGAGGGGCTAAACTTTGAAAGATGTACTTGCCCACCTGCTGCACATGTATTAGTTCTAGCTGAAAAGAAGTCAATAAAAATGGAGAAAGAAGAATTTGCAGAGCTGGTTAAGGTAATAAGATTTGTTTCAGAGCATCTGATCTTTAGACTAACAGACTTCCAAACAGTTGGACAAGTAAATAAAGCACCACAGGGAACCGCTATTTGCAATAGGTTACCGCAGGGATACGCACAAAGGAATTCCTGCAGCTAAGAAAGAACTGGAGCTATGAAACTTATAATACCAGTACTGGGATCGATTGCTGACTTCCACAACATTGATCCTGTGCATCTGAAAAGACAGGGGGTTTAGTTCCACTTACTCTTTTGCCCGGGTGCAAAGTTTGAAGAAGCTCAGGGAGATATTTCACTACACGGTCTTACAACACAAAGGAAGTACTTCCTTTAAAGGTCGTACGTTCTTCAGAGAAATAAAAGCAGAATATAAACAGAATCAGCCAGCCTGCAAATGGTGCTGCCATGTCTCTGGGACGCTCGTGCCCTGCAGACACACGCGGTTTGCCCTGGCAGCAGCGCGGGCAGGGTGCAGGGTGCAGGGCAGGAGCGCGGCACTCCGCCAACAAAGCGGCCCATGTCCCATGTCCACCCAGCACCAAGGGGGTGGAGGTGACACTGTTGTAAGATGCCATCTGATCAGAACTTCTTTTCTGTGCCTGACATGAATAAGGGGATTAGGACGGAGAGTTTCCGTGAGCTCACTCTATCGGACAAAAGGCCCCGAGGTTTAGTGTCACACTGCCTGATAAAAGTACAGGAGACTGTCAATCACAGGCTCCTAGGTACTTGTGTCGGTGACATAATCTTATTAGAAGATAAACCAGCAAAATCCTTTTCATGATGAAACGTTACATTTAATTGCTCCTTGGCTTTTCTGCTTTTTCTCTTATTCATTTGTCCATTTAACTTTTTTAATGTTTGCTATTTCAAGAATATAACAACACGCAGATGCCAGCCATCCCCACCAGAGCTACGCTTCGAATACTTGAACAACCAAGGGGGCTGAGGGATGGTGGTGTCTGGGCAGGAGCAGCACAGGTTGTGATCGTTTAAACAGAAGGTCAAAAGAGTTACTGAATTAATTAGCACAAGTGCTCATGCACAGGGATAAAGTTAAATGTTTCGTCACTTGGTTTAATACCAAAGAAAGCTGACAAAAAGAATAAAACACGGTAAAGCTCAGTCTCTGTACAACAAAGGGACTTTTAACATCCCCTTGCAAGAGCAAATCCATATTAGCCTCAGTAATGTGACGGTTTTGCTTTCAGATTGCTTCTTTTCAGTTTCACAAACAGGCAGCTGATGCTGAGAGCATGAATCACCTGAGAATGAATCAGGAGAACCTCCATGGAGCCAGGAGGGCCAGGTCAGGGAGCGTTGGTGTCTGCACCCCTGCGTGCCCTCGCAGGCTCCGGGCCCCCCGTGCTGTGCTGAGGGCTCGGCCAGGGGCAGCTCGGGGTCAGCCTGCACCACCCAGGCCAGGGCGGCCAGAGGAGCCCTGGCACCACAGCACCCCCCAGCCTGAGGGGGGCTTGGGGGGGCACCCACAAGCTCTGCACAGGCCTCGCTCCTCGGAGAGAGGAGGACAACAGGACAGGACGGGACAGGACAGACCCTGAGGGCTGGTGCAGAGGAGAGGCTGCACTGCTGCTGTCCCTGGCCACAGCAGCTGGGTCACTTGCATGGCTGTGCAGCCACTGTGTGAGCCTACACACGTGTGTCTGCCCTGAACAACAGGCAGGAGCCAATGGGTGTGAAATTCCACCTGAACGTGAGAAGAGCTCCCTTACTGCACGGGTGAGCACGCACTGGAACAGATTGTGCAGGCAGAGCGTGGGGTGTCCCTCCCTGAAGATATTCCAGAGCTCCCTGGATGCAATCCTGAACCCTGTGCTCTGGGATGGCCCTGCTGGAGCGGGGAGGTTGGACCAGGTGAGCCCCCATGGTCCCCTCCTGCCTCACCACCCTGTGAACAGCCAAACCCTCGCCAGTACAGTTGCTGTGCCCCAGACTGCCCCAGAAAATGCCCTGGAAGTCAGCGATCACCTACCAGGCACCCAGTTCTTCAACCAGCTGTGTGTGTAACTTCTCCTTGTAAATTGCACTCGAGGAGATTGAGCAAAATTAGCCAACTACAAAATGTGGGAGCACAGCCCAAGCCAGAAGCTTTGATTCTCAAAATATAGATTTTTAAAGCATCATATAATTGTTACAATTAATACACAATAAACATATTGTCAGCAAACAACTAGTGCCATTTAGTACTATGGAGTTCCACTAAAATAAGCTTTATACAAAGCACCTGAGTGTCCATGTTATCCAAAAGATTTAGCTCCACAAATGTGAAATGTTAAAAGAAAAAAATGAATTCCATTCATTTTATACATACTGTTCTCTATTTTTTCCAAGTGCCTGTTGAACTGAAAACAAACTAGCACTGGGATCTGAACTGCTTTGAGAAATTAAATGTGTAACTCTCTGCCACAACTCAGATGATTATAAAGGAAATAAGTCCTCCAGAGTTCTAGAAAATCACATTTTCATTTAAGGACTAACAAAAAATTATCTGACAAATGCCTTAATATTTTGTTTGTTTAGTGAAAGTTCACATGAAAAATTGTATGAGAAGGATCAGAGTGGCTGATGGCAGAACAGAAACAGCTTAAAAATGTGACTTAACATTGGTTAAATCAGTGGTAGTTGATGATTTAGTGAAGAGACAATTGTTGCCTTGCTGTGGTACTGGTCACATGTCACTGGCGTTCCACAAACACTCTACCAGCAGAAATCCAACTCCAGCTTTTGGCAGGGCAATTTCAAAACAGTGCAACATATTATAAATTAATTATCTTGCTTACTTTTTTCTCCCAAAACAATAGTTTCTATATTACGGATATTTACAAAACCCTTTGTTAAATTTTTGAACATTTAATCACATTTCATACCTGTCAGTTCTATGTTCGACTCCAGAGACTCCCATTAGTACACCCAAAAGCCTATCAACAACATCTGCATGCAGGTTATTTGCTCGGCACCCAAACTCCTCTGACGTTTTTTCTGAAATCAACAGGAGATGCAGAACGAGTTCAGCCCCTCTCAGCCCCAGTGCTGGTGACCCCCATTTCACGGCTGCAGGGTGACCCCTGGAATCAAACTCCTACAAATGAGCGGTTCAAACGGTTTGAAGCGGCAGCAAGGGAAGAACCATGGGTGAGCTCAGTGCAGAAATTTATTTTTACTGATTGAACTTAAGCAAATCCAAGGAACAATTAGGAAGTGCTGTCAACTAAAGCCTGAAATCTAAGCAAGTCGCCATTCAAAGCACAGTAGGCCCTTATAAACAGTTAATCCACGCAGCTGCAGTAGTTAAAGCAAACACACTGCCCTTCACTGCGCCATCAATTACACCTTCCCAGAAAAAATTACACAAACTTTGTAGGATTTTTCAGAGAGAAGATGGATTCTTTTGGAGACTTGAGGTCAAGGCTGGACTGTTTAAAGTATATTATTAACAAATAAACATTTATTGCAAAAAAACCCTATAGGCCTTTGGGGAGGAAAACAGTGTTATTTTTGGCATCAAATGACACAAGCCATTTATGACATGAATGGCTATCACCAACAGACTGATGAAATGGCAAATGTCTCCCACTTAACTTCCCTTGGCTTCCTGAATAAACTTTTTCAAACACTTTTTTCCTTCTGAAATGGCAATAAACTCCATGTAATTTTGGTTTTCTCTCTGTTATAGCTATTTCAGGATCTGTAGGTGGAAAGGGTTGAAGGTACTTCCAGACTGAAGCTGAGGACTCCCCAAAGAGCGGTAAGGTGATGAAAATCACATTGTTGAGATCCGGGGCTGTGGATTGCCCTTGTTTGTGTGTATTCCTGCCTGAGTGACAATGTCCAATTAGCTTTTGGATGGTTGAGTGAAAAACCTGAGGTTTAATTGTGGCATCCAACAAATTGAACATTACAAAATTGAATGCATCCGCTACACACTCAGACATAACCCTGCCAAAGCATGAGCTGATTTTTTCAAGAAAAAAGCCACAAATGGGACAGCCTTCAATTACTCAGTGTTCAAGGGACATGAATGAAGCCAAGATGGTGCCCTTGCCTTGGGCCTGTTTTCCAGCCTTTCTGCAGGACACGTTGGCCAAGTGAGCCCCACTGCTGCTGGCACTGCATGCAGGCAGCCGGGCCAGCCTGGCGTGCAGTGGGACCACAGAGCACCCACACTGGCTTTGCCAGAGGATGCTGCCAGCCCTGCATCGCCCAGCCCGCCTGTCCCCTCTGTGGGGAACGGCAGCAGGATGGGGAGGACGCTGCACGGGGCAAGACTGCGCTCCCTGTAATTGCTCTGCAATCCCTGGGGATTCTCCCACATAAAATTAATGCAGGCGCCATCACGACTAATGTATTCTACACCCAGAGAGCCATGCTGGGAACCAGCCCCAGCACGGGCTGTGAGATCCAGGGAGCTGGGGGAGCTGGACACCCCAGAGATCCTCAGCCACCCCACACAGGCCATGTGTGCCCCTGCAGCCCCGGCGCGAGACATGAACGAAAGCTGCTGCTGAAACACAAACTCTGCCGCCTCCGTGGAACTTTTTTCCACAGCAGCTCCGGCCAGGAGCAGCCAGGGCTCAGCGGGAATCCCTGGTAGTAGGATCCGCCTGCTCCTCCATTACCAAAGAAGCTGTCAGTGCTATTAACACTTTCTGCTCCCATCAGCTAAATCACTTGTTTTCTTGCAGCTCCAAGCAGTGAGCCTGGCAGGTTCAAATGAATAATGCCATGCAGAGATAGCATTGCTGCAAGATTACACTGCCATTTCTTCCCTCAAATTGTTTTACTCTGTTTGTATTTTTGCACTGTTTGCACACTTAACAATAACCAGCCTCACTGCTGGCGCTAATGTTCATGCAGGATCCCACCACACTTTCCATATCGACTCCAGCGTGAGTGGGACCTGACTCCACAGGGTCCAACCCATAGGGGAAACTTTTCTTATTGCCAGATGAAGCCCATGCCAAAATCCAACTGCGAAGATATCTCATGATATTAAACTGCAACTTCTGCTTAGGGTGGGTGAGAAGCTTAGGCCTGTGAAAAGCCCCAGAAACTGTGGTGAGCAGCTCCACTGAGCCCTCACTAGCCACTTGCTGTCAGGTAAACTGACCTTGCATGACACTGCAAGCTGCTGCACGCCGGGGCAATTGGCTGCACTGGCACTGCTGGGAGCAGGGATTTGCTGGCCCAAGCTCCTGCCCGGGGCCTGTCCAGTGGCAGTGCCAGCCCCCCGTGCAGGGAACGTCCCTGGCTGCTGGGGAATGCACTGCCAGCCCCAGAGCACTCGGGGAGATGGCAGGACTGACTCAAGCCTGCAGGTACACACAAACGTGCACAGAACAGATATTTAGTCTGCAAACCATGGTTATTAACAGTGGGGTGGAGGGGGGAGGAGGATCAGCTCTTCCTCTTCTGGAAGGTCAGAAATGCTGGAAGAGCAGCATACCCACCTGCCCAGGTAACCTGCATGACCCACCCCACGGAGGCAGGGAGCACCAGTGCCAGCTCCCCCGTGCCAGCTGCCATCCGGCCACCACAGCCCGTGGCACTGGACCCTTGTGAGCTGCCAGCCACACCACCACAGCTCCATATCTGAACACCTCATCCTGCCAGGACCTCACAGGTCAGACACCATGTCCTGGGGGCTCGGTGTTCGAGGAGAACTTGGCCTTTCTCAGTGAGGATCTTTGGCACGTATGGTGCCACCCCCAAGGGCCCCGTCCCACAGAGCTGCCCGACCTCGGCTGCAGCTGCATGAGCAGAGCCAGCACCCTGTGAGCTCCTCTGCTGGCGACTGCAGAGCTGTGCCCATCAAAGGTCCCCATGCACAGGCTGCACCAAGCTGTGCCCATCAAACGTCCCCATGCACAGGCTGCACCAAGCTGTGCCCATCAAACGTCCCCATGCACAGGCTGCACCAAGCTGTGCCCATCAAACGTCCCCATGCACAGGCTGCACCACACATGCTCCCTCACTGACACACAAGGAATGCACCAGAGCCAGCCTCTAAGAGCAGCGGTGCCTCTCTCTATCTGAGTAATCCCAGGATGTAAATAAAAATGCTTTAAAAATATATTCGTATTTTCTTCTACAAATTCCAGCTTGCCTGCTCCCTATCATAATACTAACATGATGAAAGTAACAACTGCAAAAAAAATACTGATGTAGACAATTATTCTTTGTTTGGTTTTGTTTTGTTTTTGTCATCGGTGAATGGTGATTCAGGTTACACCAAGGAACGAGCATGTGAAAGTAAACTTCCTGACAGCTACCAGGAGGATTTGGTCCTCAGCATGTGCACATAAATCCCATCAGCTCTTACTGGGAGAGTGCACGTGCACTCTTGTACATTATAAATAAAACACTGATTGCAGTAAAATCAAGAGCCAAATTCCCTCCTTTGATGAGCGAGGATGGCTCTCACTGAAGCCAATAGGAATTGCATGTTCACAAGTTCATGTCAATGTTTGCAGGGAAAATTTTGTGCATATTAAAGAAAATATTATGTTTTGGAAGCAAAGAAATGACCTCCATAACAAGTGTTCTATTTGCCTGTTACAGAAGAATCAGAGCACAAACACCTAACAAGTCACAAAGAAATCTGCTATATCTTATTTATGCTGATATCAAGGGTATTTATTCAATTTGTGCTGCAGCAGTTCTGCTGTGTCTGTGAGGAAGATCGCTGTAAAATTTCAAACCCAGGAAAATAATGAACTGAAATTAGTCATATTAACAATCCCTTTACTGTAATACAATCTCAGAAAAGTCTACTTGTTGGCTGCCCACAGGCAAATAGTTTTTGAAAGGCAAAACTCCCTCCCATTCAGTGGGAGCGAGGTGCTGAGCAGGTGGGCCAGGCTGGGCTGGTGGTGCACTCAGACCCCGTGTGCCTGCTGACCCCAGCACTGCACCTTCCGGAGACTGCAGGCACTTGGTGCTCACTGGAAATATTTCATTTTAAGGGTTTTCCTTCAAAGTGATCTGCACCAGAAGTGCCCAACATACGGCACGTGGTGTTTGTGTTTCTGAGGCACGTTCAGCGCACGAACAAGGCCGTGGCAGCACACACTTATCTGGGTAGTGCTGGTGGGGTAAGAGGAGACGACAGTCACCAGCGATTTGTTTTTGAGCAAGCAGAGGCTATTTTGCCAAATGGCTGTTTGGGAGCAGCCTGCTGGGCCCAGGGGCAGGAGCCTCTCCTCCCAGCCCGCTGCGGGGCTCAGCAGCCATGGCCAGAGACGCTGCAGGGACGCCGAGCAGCAAGGCACCGGCAGGGCACCATTGCTTCTAAGAAGTACAAGTCTAGCTAAAGCATGTCCAGGAATGCAAACTAAACGTAAGTTGATATGTAAAAATAATTTTTTTTTTAAAAAAAAGGAAAAAAGTTGAGTAGCTGTCTCAATTTTGTATTGAATTTGAAGAGGCTTCTAAAACAAGTGAATAATTTGCCTGAACAAGACACTGAAGATTCAGATCTATATTAGCATGCATGTTAGAAACACTAACACTGCATTTCAAACAAAAATTCAGGCTCATTTTACCTTATGAGTATTTTCATCTTTTTTCTCTTTTATACATTCTCCCCTCAGACTCAGAAGTCTAGCTTGACTTTCACCATTTAAGTTAGATGTGAAGCTGTTAATGTATTTTTTTTACTTAGCTACTAATGGAGAAAAGTGATGTCTCTTTCCCAAATGTAAACAGTGCTGTTAATGTTCCACTGCTGCAAAATGAGGTTGTCTCCCTTTTACATTTTATAAAATACCATAACTCAGAAAACATCTCTGCTTTCTAATAAATTCTAAAACTATTTTATCAAAAAGATCAGTTTTCATTCATAGCTTTGGCTATACCAAACCACAACTACAGAGTCCACAAGGTGGATATTCAGTAAAAACTTCCTGCCCACTTCATTTAGTTATTTCAATTCACCTGGAGAAAGGAAAATTCTGTTCCTAACTGTACCCATTTATCTTGAGACTCTTCTAGTTCCCTTGTTTGGCTGCTGAAGACTCAGCTGTTGGGGCTCACAACACATGGTTACTTATAACTAATCTTGTCCTTTGTTTTAAAACAAATGTGGAAATTTTATGTTCTGCAATGAACAAGAAACTGTCATTTCTTTATGAGTCAATCTGTGCCCTGTGAGTAATGTAATCATCCCAAATCATGCCAAAAGCCCTTCCTACCACACCAAACCATCCCAGAGCAATACCTGGTTTGTTTACCTTTACTGCAGATTGCTGATCAATTCACTTCACCGTTTTATTTATTTATTTGCTTGTTCATTACCTCACTTGAGCATTAACACGACTAATCATGTGCGGAAAAAACCTGTAGGCAAAGAGAAGAATTTTCCTGTTTTTGTGAACCTGTCCCTCGCCTTGCACACCTTCTGCAGAGGACACAGCAACGGCCTTTTCCCAGCTTGCTGGGGTTTGAAATCCACAGCCTTTCTCTGACTCTGCATTTTATGCAGCCTGGTCCAGGCTGGCCCAAGCCGTGTAAAATCCATTTCTCACTCTGCCCTGGAGCGTGGCCGCGGCGCTCACCCTCGGCACGGCCCGAGCCCCGCGGGGCGCAGGAGCCCCGCGCACACCGAGGACGCGGCTCTGCTCTCGGCCGCGCGGAGACGGCCGGCCCGGAACGGCCCCGAGCAGCCGCCCCTGCGAGCCCGGCCCCGCTCCCTTCCAGCCGGGAGGGCCCCGCTCGTCCCCGGGCGCCGCAGCCTCGCCAACTCCCGGAGCTCCAAAGCTCCAAACCTCCCAAAGCTCCCCCTGGCCTCCACACCGAGCGCAGGGGGCTCAGCTCTCCTCCAACCAACCCCTTTATCTGCTGCACTCGCCATTCCCGAAGAAAGAGATATTGAATAAAATTGAATCAGCTCCTGTTGCAAGCAAGAAAAAGCAGATTTAGCCTAAATCCAAATTTTATCTGGAATTTAAAAAAAAATAAAAATCACAGCTGTATTAGGAAAAGCATACTGCATTTTCTCTCGAATATTTCTGCCCAGATATCTGACCAAATGAAGCGGCCGCGGGCTAAACCTGCCCCCCCCGCCCCCCCTTTCAGGTTCACCGGAGCAGTGAGCACTTCAGGAGATATCAGGCTTTACAGCCTGCTCCAAAACGGAGGCAAGTGACAGGGGTGTGTATTTACCACTGAAACACACTAATAGCCTAATTAGTTTAAAAAGAGACATTATGAACCAGCTGTTTCATCATGATATATTATTGATAGTTGGAAAGGGGATGTATGCCTTTGAACTACCTCAAAAATTTAGACCCAAAAATAACAGACTCAGTTTCTAAACAGAATGCAAAGTATTCCTGTTTGTTATAATAAGTGAATTTTTTTTTCAATGTATTTCACATCTATGATTTTTTTTCTCATGCTAGAAGTAAAGCATTATAAATTATACTCCTGTTAATTTAATTGCATATGGCCTATACTACACAGAGATCTTCCCTATCGTTTTCTGTCACGGATCAGTGCAAATCGCGTCCTTGCATTGCAGTTATTTTGTCCAGTGTTACGGTGCTTGCAGCAGCACACCAAAATGTCTCCCCAAATCCTGAACACATTGCCTCCCAGACCCCGGGCAGCGCTCGCAGCCCGGCCCGGCCCGGTGCGGGCTCAGCGCTGCCGAGGTGCGGCGGGGCCAGGGCCGGGCCGGTGCGGGCTCAGCGCTGCCGGGCCGGGCCGGGCCGGGCCGGGCCGGTGCCACCCGCGGGGTCTCAGCGCTGCCGGGCCGGGCCGGGCCGGGCCGGTGCCACCCGGGGGCCGAGCCCGGGGGACCCGCGGGGTCTCAGCGCTGCCGGGCCGGGCCGGGCCGGGCCGGGCCGGGCCGGTGCCACCCGGGGGCCGAGCCCGGGGGACCCGCGGGGGCCCGGCCCCAGCACGGCCACCGCGCTGACGTCAGCGGTGCAATAACAGCCCCGCTTCCTCCGTGCTCCCGCCCGGGGGCTGCTCCGAGATCCGCAAAACTCCGATCCTGCTGAGGACTCTTTATGGGGCCGATGAGAGCGATGGTGCAGGGCCGGTGGGGTTTTCAGAGAAAATGCCAGAGTATTCCAGTGACTTGGAAAAGCATTTTTAGTGGATGACATAACTTTAATCATTACTCCATGTCCTGGGCATGTGCTTAGGCTACTCCTGTCTCTAAGTTTCACCTGGTTTCCGTGCTGTTTCCTAGTGACCCGCACGCAAGGACCAGCGCCCGGCCAGCACGGGGCGAAGGCAGCCGGAGGGATCCCGATCCGCACGGTTCTGCCGAGCTCACAGCGCTGCACGGCTGCACCCACGAGCCGAACAGATCCTCCGTTAAAAATAAAACAGCAACACTGGAAACGCATCAAATCCTGCCGTTCGCGGATTGCTGTTGTCCGCTGAGCACGCAGCAGAATCCGGGAGCTTTGGTCCCTCCCGCACCGGGCTCCCACCACATTCCACAGCCCGCGTTCTGCGAGAAATAACAGGCACAAAACCGACAGACACTCACTGACGGGAAGCTTTTGTTATATTTTGAATCTAAAACGCGGCTGAAGTGAGAAACATCGGCCTCAGCGTTCCGCTCGCCTGAAAGCATTCCCAAAATCTGGAGGGGCCAAGGCTCCCCCAGCCCCGGGGCTTCAGGGGCTCCTTTCCTCCTGCGAGGGACGTGTTGCTCCGTGCTGACTGCACGGCAACACCGAGCCCAGCCACCGACAAGAAAGGACCCAGAGATGAAGAGCAGAAATACATGGTGGGTCTTTTTAACAGCATCCAAAAGTGATGCTAAAACGATACCTGACACATGGAAAAGAACAAAAGCCTGAATATTTCTCTTTCTCACCCTAAGCAAAACTTAGAATGCATTAATGAAAAATATTGACATAGCGACTGTGGGTGTTTGCTATCTGGTCCCCTGAATAAAAAGCTCTTTCAGAGCCTTTATTTCCAAAACTTAAACAGGAATAGAGATCCTTCTATAAATTATATGCACTGCTTAGATATGAAATACATATCCTGGAACAGTTATTTTTCATAACATATATTTTTTTACTATCAGCAAGGACTAGGGCAAATCACTATATAACACTGGGCAGTGAGAGAAAAACAAACCAGAAAGCCACAATCACACACAAAAAAAATTAAATCACAAATGGAAAATAAATGTATCATTTATAAATGCTAACATTTTGTAGTAGAAAGCACTGTTATGAGTGATACAATAAGTAAATTCATTTAAGCAAAGAACCAAAATGCAACTACCACAAGCCTTCTATTTTTGAAAAAAAACAAAAACAAAAAGAAAAACAAAAAGAAAAAAAAAACACCCAAAACCATTAATTCTGAAGGTTTCAATTTCTCAGAAAGCAAACTTCTTTAAAAAAAAAAAAAAAAAAAAAAAAAACAACAAAACGCCAAAACAAAAACCCACAGTGTAAGGTTCCAAAAGTGGAGCAATTTGGCAAAGTTCTAATTAAAATCAAAGACATTCTGCTTGACTGGGGCTTGTGAAAGCCAGCCTTCCCTGGTGACACGGCTCTGGGTTTTTTTTTCTTAAAAACCTTGCCATCAAATGCACCTGACCCTCAAAATCCTAAATTTTAGCAAAATAAGTACTTTGCATTAACTCAAAACATCAGTACGTACTCATGCAAGTTGAATTCCTTCTTTAAAAAGAGACCAAAATACATGCCCAGCTTATCCCACTGACATACTGATGATATTTTTGTGATAAATTACATTTATCAGGCACCTCTGACTACTTCAAACTGGGCTTGGGCTACTAATCCACCTCCCCCAGGGTTTGCTGTAACATTCCAAGCATAAGGGTAGCTTCCCATAGCCAACATTTTTCTTAACAAAATAAAAAGAAAAAAGAAAAAGAAAAACTGTTTTCACCCTTCCCCCTAATGTGAAATGCCCTCATCCAAGGATGGGCAGCAATCATTCCTGACCCAGGGAAAGGTGTAAGGTCTGATATCTGACCCATCAGAAGCTTGCTTTCATTAGAAAGATGAGACACCATTTTCCCAAAGATATATACACAGCACTTGATTATAGTCCTGGGAGTTCTGGAGAAATCTGACCTTTTAAATTACATTACTACGTACAGAAAAATCTATTTAAGGCAAATTTCAGGAACTGAAATATTTAAGTAAACTTTATTCTCTCTTTTTAAATTTTTTTTTTTCCCAGATATTTGTAAATAGGACTCAGGATAACAAAAAGCATCTGATGTTACCGATCCCTGTCTTGCTGCGCACGGGTTCCATTCCATCTCACTAGCCCAAGGCATTCTCTCTGAGCACACGGGCATTCCCACCCCGTGTTCCACCATCGGCCGTGTCCTCTGGCTGTGGCTGCCTCTCTCAGCTCGCTCACGGCTCCACTGCCCGGCCTGAGGGACGGAACTGACCCTCTGCACTGCACAGCCCAGGGCCACTCGCACGGACAGACAGCTATTTTTATCCTTTGCTACCATAAACGAATATTTCTCCGGCTCTGAAAGGGCACACAATCCGTGTCAGCGCAGTTTCACATGTTCGCTCTTTTGGGCTAATAAAATCTCAGAGAAAACAAATTTTGATTTACCGTGTCTCCCCTCCCCTTCCCGCGAGCCGCTGCCGCTGTCAGTCCTCGGGGGCACACGCAGCAGGGCACCATGTCATGTCACACTAGGTGCTGGGATTCAACAAAGGCCAACATGTTGATATCTTTTTATTGCTCGGCAGCCTGGTTACCCCATTTTCCCCCTCTACAATTGGACACTTTTGGTAATACGGGGAGTTCTGAAGCAGCAACAATTCTGTTTTCAGTCAGAAAAGTGTTTTTGTTTTCCAAAGCAATAGTCTCTGATCTTGCTTTTTAGGTCACTAAGTACAATTCTTTATTTTACAGAAACTAAAGTTGGGAACTTTAGAGAGTACATTTATTTGCAATTAATGTAAATATTTACATTGCCAAATAATGCTTTTTTAGGTAGCCTAAAGACTATTCGACATTCTTTACTAATTAAAAAAAGTATCTAAGGTGTTACTACCTATAGAAAAAGAAGTTTCACCGATCTCCAACTACAGCTACCACAGGGTGGTTTATTTTGCGTAGAAATGCAAGGCAAAGCCTGTGGACGGGGTCCCTAAACCGGGCACGAGAAAACCCTGAAGGTGCCGCAGCCGCAGCCCCACAAGGGCGGGATGGATGGCGGCAGCCCGCGGGCAAGCCTGGAGTTATTCCCATGCACGGTGCCCGGGCTGCGGAGAACTCTCTGGGAGCTAGCGAGGGCTGCAGCATGAAATAACATGTTTTGTTGTAATTCCTAAACAGGGGGACATTTATCTGGGCCATTTATACAAGAGTTATAACCCTCACAATATTTATACTCAGCATGTCATGTTAGCATTTACTACCCGTTTCCATGGAGATGGATTTTCATGCTGTAGCTATGAAATGCACATTGTTGCCACTAAGCCACTTCAGGCCTTTCTGGATGCCTGCTGAATGCCTGACAAAAGTTGATGCAAACCAATAGTTGTTGTTCTTTGTTTGTTGCCAGACTTCTAGCAGAGCCATATTATGTCCTAGTGATTGAAATGCCCATGTTCGCCCCCCTCCCGGCACAAAAAGGATCCTCAATTTAGGTGACAAGCATGAAGTGGGCTTCTGCAGGGGAGGGCGGCCCGGCGCGGGGCCGGGCTCCGTCCCTGCGCGGGGCCGCGCCGCGGCGGGGGCCGCTCCCGACAGCGCCTGACATTTGGGGATAAAGCCGCAATAAGAGAGAGCGCGGGCAGCGCCGGGGCCGGGGCCGGGGCCGGGGCCGGGGCCAGCCCCAGCGCCGGGCTCCTCCCGCCGCCGCGCCGCTCCCTGGGCCGGGCCCCGCCGCGCCCGACGGCCGTTCCACCGGGCCGGCCCGCGGCAGCGCAGCGACGGCCCCGCCGAGCCCCCGGGCCCGCCGCCGGGCAGCGGCACCGGCCTTTCTGCGGGCCTCGGCCTCTCGGAGCGGCCCCGGGGCGGCGGGCGGGACGGGACTCGCGGCGGGCGGGAGAGAGCCGCGGGACGGCTCCGAGCGCGGCGCTGCCCGCGCAGCCCAAACCGGGCCGGGCCGCCCCATCGCCGTCCCGTCCGACGGCACCGCACGGTACCGGACCGCGGCGGGCCCGGGGCGGGAGGCGGCCCTGCCGGGGTCGGACGCCACGGCTCGGTGTCTTCGGTCCCATTCGTGCCCGCCGCGCAGCCCACGCCGGGGTCCCCGCTGGCCGTGGCCGCATCCGTAGCCGTGAGCCCCGTGCCGGGCTGCCCGCTCCGCCGGGCACGGGGCGCGGCCCGATCGGGAACACGCCCCGAGCCCGCCGCGCGCCCCGGGCCGGGCCGGGCTGGGCCGGGCCGGGCCGCCCCGGCGGGACCCCCGCCGCCCCCCGCGCCCTTACTGTTGGTAGTCCTGCTTGCAGTAGAGCTTGCGGTCCCGGAAGTAGCAGCTGGTGGTGAGCGCCTGCTGGCACGCGGCGCACTGTAGGCACTCCTCATGCCAGGAGGACTCGTTCACCCGCATCAGGAACCGGTCCGAGATGGGCCGCTGGCAGCCCTCGCAGACGGCCTGGTGCTGGCACTCCGACCCTGCAACGGCAGACGGCGGCGTCAGGCGCCGGCCCTGGCCCCACCTGGCCCCGCTCCCAGCCCCGACACAACCCGGCCCCGCTCCGCAGTCCCCGTCCCGGGCAGCGCAGTCCGCCCGGCCCAGCCGGTCGGTAACACCGAGCTCGACGGCTGCATGCCCCGCACATGCCGGCGAGACAGTCCCGCGCCCCGCACGGCTCAGGGGCTGGCCGGCCACAGTCGGCATCAGGCCGGCCGGACCCCTCGGAGCTCAGCCCCGGGCACCGAGCGGTGCGCGGGACCGCTCTCGGTGTAGTCAAGAAGCGACCGGCAACTCACCCAGCAGCACTCCCAGCGTGGCCGGCCCCGAGCGCAGGGGGTGGTCTTCCATTTTAATGCCGTCCAGCATCTTGGCGCAGTCCGGTGGGCCCCGCGGGAAGCACCTCTCCAAGGACTCGGGACCCGTCGCGATGTCCATGAGCGGCGGCGAGAGGCGCTGCCGGGCGGCGGGGCCAGCTCAGCCCCGCGTCGGGCCGGGCGCGGGGACACTCTGCGGCCGGGAGGAAGGAGTCGCTTTTATTTTTATCTGGAAGACATGAGGAGCGTTTCCTGCCCGGGCTTCCAGAGACGGGGGGCAGAGGCAGGAGCCGGCGCCGCCGCCCATGGGGCCGCCCCGCTACACGGGCGCGCACATGCCGCGCACACGGCGCCGGGCAGCCGCGGTGTCACCTGCTCGCCGGCAGCGCCGGACCCACGCCCTGCTTGGCGCGGAGGGCCCTCCCGGGGCGGGCCGTGCCGGGCGGAGCGCGGGCGCGGCGGGCCGGGCGGGGCAGGGGCTCCCGGCGCTCCCAGCCCCTGAGCCGTGCGGCGGCCCGAGGAGCCGCGCCGTTTAGAGCAGGGGCCGCGGCGGAGGAACACACCCCCCGGCGCCTCACCCCTCCTCAAACTTGCTGACATTTGAACTCCATTGGTGCGCGGCGTATCGCTGCGCCGCGGTGATCCGTCTCCTCGACGTCAAATAGTGCCCTGGCCCCGCCGGGCCCCCGCGGCCCCTGAAGCGCGGCGGCGCCCGGGGCGGCCGGCTCCGTGCGCCCCGGGGCGGCCGAGCGGCGCGGGCAGCGCGGGCCCGGGTCGCGCCCCCGCGGGCCGCGGAGGGGGAGAGCGATCTCGGCTGCCGAGGGTGGCGGATGAGCGGGACCCCGGCCGCTCCGCTCCCCGCTCCGCGCCCCGCGCCGCTCCTGGCCCGACGGCGGCTCTCGGCTCCTGCCCTGTCCGGGGTAGGTAGCAGCGCGCGTCCAGCGCCGGGCCGCGGGCAGGTGGCGGCAGGACCGTCCCTCGGGGCCCCGGGACCGGCGGGGACGCGGCTCTGTCCCGCGGACGGCAGCGGCGCGACCGGCCCCGGCGGGCACGCGGCACCGGGGATCGCGCCGCGCACGCCCTTCCTCGAAGGGCGGCTCCGAACCGTCCCGCCGGGGCTGCCAGCGGGAGCCGAGCAGCGGCCCGAGGGCTGCGGGTGCTTCTGCGGCGGCGGAGCCCGTGCCCGCTCCCGCGGCAGCGCTGCCCGCTCGGCTTGGCCGCCAACGCTTCTGAACCGCGGGCTCGGTGCGGTGCGCGGCGCGCCCGTGTGCGGGACAGCCCGCGCTCCCCGCGCCGGGATTCCCTCTGAGGAGAAAACCGACGGGAAAGGGACCCTGCATGGAGCGCCGCACCCCGCGCTGACGGCTCCCCTTTCGTGTTTTGTTTTTTTTTTATTGTTCGTTCGTTTTTGTTTGTATCTTTGTTTGCTTTTTTCCCCCCGATACCGTTAAAAATCTAAATATGAGGAAATGAAAATCCAGAAAGGATTCTATGTGGAGCTTCTTAATGTGACCTGTGATATGCCATGACCCTGTCAAGAGAAGGAGTATATTTTGTAATGCTCCTAAAATATTGATACTTAATAAGCAGGACGAGTGTTTACTTAAATTACTTAATGCTTTTATTTTGTGGTTCTTAAGATAAAACTTCTTTTTAAGCCGTTTTCGCAGGGAAAAAATCTTTGATAGAAATTCGTCACTGTGTTTTAGTAAATTATTTTCGAAAAGGTTTTCAGTAATAGAGCCTATTTGTTTTTGTTCTAGACGGTAGAAATCGGAAAATCTTTGTCGTTAATGCTGAAAAAATAATATATTATTATTTAATTCTGAGATCAAGATAAAGGCTGCTAAGATTTCACAGTTCAATCAGTGGCGCAAAAGCTGATCGTTCACATTAATTTTTTATGTCCGCTTCCTATTTTTGCGTAAGGTTTCGGAGTTCTCCATCACACGGGTCTTCCATCAAATTATCTTCTACAACTGCGTGGAAAATTAAAGCCCCTGTTTCGCAGAAATTTTCATAAATTCTGACTATATAAGAACAAGAAAAAAAAACCTCCTCAAAACCCAACGAAAAGGCATCGCTGAGCAGCGGGACCGGGAAGCAGAGCGAGAGCCCCCAGCCCTGCACCCGCAGCAGTAATTCCAGCTTTGTTCGTGGGCTTTTACTCGCAAATATCACATTAAAGGTTTGTTGCTTCTCTCCGTGTTTGTATACGAGCACTGCGCCGGGTAATTGTTATCCCCGCTCCTGCCCCGAGAACAATTCGATGAGGTGTTATATAGGTTTATATAATGCTTTTAACGAAAAACGAAATGCAATTAAAACACCCACGCGCAAAACCATCACAGAAATAAACCCTAACCAGACTAAGTAGCCCCACCTCCCCGCGGCTTCCTTCGAATTGTCCTTTTATTTGCAAGGCAAATCTCTTTGTTTTGAGTTAAATTTGAGAGTCGAACAAGTAACGCAGTCGGTCCCAATCCTTCCCAAACGAGGCAGGAGGAAGGAACCATCGGGATAACTAACAACGGCCGAGCCTTGTGCACCGACTGCCCCACCGGCCGCCGGCCGCGCCGCCCCGTCCCGGCTGCCGGCCCGTCGGTGCCGCCCGGTGCACGCGCTCGCGGTACCGGCGCTGCGGGGAGCGCCGCGGGACCCGGGGCGGGAGCGGGAACGCGGGAGGGCCACGGGCGCCTCCGCACCAGGGACGGGGGCGCCGGGCTTTCTCCGCAGAAGCGTGCGGTGCCGGCGGATGCGTGGGCGTCTGTGCAGGCTGTCTGCGCACATTCCCGGCTGCCGGGACGCGCGTTCTCCCCAGTAGCGACGGGCACCGCCCGCTCCCCTGCTGAGGCGGGTGCCGGGCGCTCCGCAGGCTGCTGTTCGGTGCTGGCCGTGCGGTCCGGTGGCGCGGCCGGGGCAGCCCCGGGCGGTGCCGGTGCCGGTGCCGGGGCCAGGGCCGGTCCGGGCTGAGCGGGGCTGGGCCGGGCCCGGTGCCGCCGCGGCGGGGCTCGGGCGATGCTGCCCCCTGGCGGCGCGCGACGGCACGGCAGGGGCTCGGCGGGCGCGGGGTCAGCCGGGGCGAGCGGGGCTGACCGGAGCGGGAGCGGGGCTGACCGGAGCGGGAGCTGCGCAGCGCCGGGACGGCGGTGCTTTCCCCACCTGGACGGGCCGGACAGGCCTCCAGCCGAGCGGTGCGCGGCCGCCGGCCCCAGCCCGGCGGCACCGCGGCAGCGGGGCGGGAGAAAGGCCCTGGGCAGCCGCGTGCCAACGGCTCACCGCGTCCTGTTCTTCTCCACCCACAGCCGGACTCCGCAACTCGCTCCCCTGCGGAGCCCCGGCCTTCCCCGCTCGTCAGCGGCCGACGCCGGCGCACAGAAAAACGCCCGTGGCGTTCGGGGAGCCGGGGCCCCAGGCTGCCGGCACGGAGGACAGCTGCCTAGCTTCGGCACCGGCACGGAGACCGGCCCTCGGGCGGCCTCATGGCCGGTTGTCCGCGAAGCCTCCCACAACAGGGGGCTCCCCAAGCTGGCTCTGCAAGTCCGCAGCTCCGACCGTGCCCCGGTGGCGGCGCCCGCCGCCCGGTGCTTCCACGTCGCCGGGCTCTCCCCCGGGCGCCGACGAGCGGGCAGTCCCAGGACAGGGCCGATTTGGCTCGGTAGCCCTAGCGGAACGGCCCCGGCCCGGGATGAGCCGCCGCCGCCGGCGCACGACGGTGACTGATCCAGCCCGCGCTCCCCCCTCGGAAGGATGGATGTGAACGAGCTACTAAGTGTAGTTACTAATAACAATAACAATAAATTATCGGACTGTTGCTCGGTAATGCAAACAAATGTTCCGTGAACCGCGCGGAGTCTCCCCGTGCCTCGCAGCAGCCCCACCGGGACCGGCCCGTCTGACGAGCGGCTGCTCCACGGCCCGGAGAGACGACCCTGTTCGCCCGCGGCCTCACGGAGCAGGTGACAGGGCCAGCGATCAGGGACGGGGTCAGCCAGGGTGGCCGATAGGGAAGGTGGTGCCGGCAGTATCAGGCAGAATGCGGTCGGAGGCCGCGCCGCGTGAAAAGCGGCGAGCACGGAGCCGGTATTTTAATTAAGCAGGACCTCTTTGATATAGGCCGCTTGATGCTATCTATCTCTGCTCTCTGTTCCCGTCACGACAGCATTGGGGTAGGAAAATTGCTGAGCGAGGCGGGTCAGGCAGAGCGTCGGTGCCGCGCCGAGGAGCCGGAAAGCCCCAGGGAGCGGCGGGCGCTGCGCAGCGCTGAGCCCCAACCCCACCGCGGTGCGGTGCCGCCGAGTGCCTTTTCGGGGGGCCTGGAGGAACGGGAGCCAATTTACCATGATTAAAGGCACAGGCGAGGAGGCGCCACGCATTTGCATGCGCCTTCATCTTCCCTAAGTGGATTTTTGAGGGCAGCGCGGCAGACAAGCTCGGGCTCCGCATTCCCTCCGCCCGTGGAGCGCCCGTCCTGACGGCCTCGTGGCGTGGAGGGCTCGAGCCCCCCGCCCGCCCCAAGGAGCCCGCAGGACCGGGCTCGGCTCCAAGGCCCGGCGCGGGGCAGCTCCGCCACTCGGCTCCGCGCTGTGTCCGCGACCAACCCGGCGCCCGGCACGGCCCGCAAGGGCTGCGCCCGAGGCGGAGGCTGCTCCTCATCCTCATCGGGCTCCCGGCTCTCGCTGCCCGCTCGCATAGCTCTAGCGCGGGCCGTGTTACTGGCTCAGCCCTGTCCCTCACCCGCCCTGAGCCGCAGCGACCCAACGGGCCGGGCCGGGCCGGGGGCGGCCCCGGGACAGCAGCGGCGGCCGCCGGGCTCGGCTCCGGCTGGCACCGAACGCAAGGGCTCTCTCTGGCCGCTCGCCGGGGGCAGGGACCCGACGGGGCGGGCGCGACGAGCCCGGCTGGCAGCAGCGTGTCGCGCACATGTGCCCCCGCGGCGACCGATGCCAGGTGCGAGGCTGGGGGCAGAGTTTACCGCCGGTCTCTGACGGCTCTGCGGGTTTCCCAGCCCAGGGGGTGTGGGAGGGGTCCTTTCCCGGTTCAGGGCAAATACCTTCGTTTCACTGGGAAATTCAACCTCTCCTTGGAGCTGGATCCATTATACGGGTTTAATATCCGCTCTTTTACAGCTCAGTGTTGTAAAAGGCAGCAGCCAGGTCTGTGAACTCTGACATGTGCGCCCGGGGGGGCTGGGGGGGAACGACAGGACCTGACGGCGCGGGGAACGCCTGCGAGCGCAGCCTTTCATCTGCCGAGCCTCTGCACCGGCCCCGCCGGCCCGAGCGGGGCGGGGGCGGCGGCGCCCCCCACCCGCGCTGCCCGCCGGGGCCTCGGGGTCCCTGCGCGGCCGCGGGGCTCGGCAGCCTCCGAGGCGCGTCCGGGGGTCTGGCGGGGCCCCGCCGCTGCCGGGGAGCGGGCAGAGGCCGTGCCCGCACCGGCGGCGCTCCCCGCACAGACACTCGGCAGGTGCCCCGGAGAGAGGGCCAGGGCCGAGACAACCAGCGAGCCGGTCCGGGCGCTCCGGTCCCGGGGCTGTCCCCGTCGGCGGGACGCGCTTCCGCAGGGACACGCTCGGCAGAGCCGCGTCTCCCGAGCTGGCGTGAGCGGGGCAGTGGGACGGGAAAGGACGAGAACGCCCCAATCTTCTGCTTTTTCTCCCGAGATTTGCCAGGTGCGTGGAGAAGCCCGGGCGGGGGCACCGGGCCAGGGCTGTCCGCGGGGCACGGCGAGCGCTCGGCGCCGGCCGGGCGGCGTCGGGAACGGGGCGGGAGCCCGTTCCGCCGGTTCGGCGGCTGCGCGGGCTGTCCGGCAGGATCCCGGCACCGCGGGACCCGCCGCCCCCCGAGCTCTATCTGGGGCTGCCGGGGCAGGAGGGCTGCCCGGGCCGGGGGGCGCTGGGAGCCGTCGGGCCGGGGCGGCGGGGCCGCTCGGGCTCTCGCCAGAGGCTCGGCTCCTCAGAGCAGGAGGGAGCTGGCAGCTCCTCTGCTTTTCCGAGGCGCTGCGGGATCGTTTCTGTAGGTTTAATCGAGGAACCTAAATACAGCTCGATTTTCAGGGGGAAAGAAAAATAACAACAAGGAGAAATCGTTTCCTTTTTGTTCCGGGAGGCCTCTCCGTTATAACTAATGTTTCCCTGCGCCGTGCCGAGGGGAGCGCGGGCCGCGACCGCCCCGAGCCGCTCTCCTTCTCCCACCGGGGCCGCCCCGAGCTCCGCGTAGGGCCAATGAAGCGCCTGGGCCAGGCAGGAGCGCGCAGACACCGCGCCCTCTGCGCGCCCGCGCAGAGCCACTGCCCCGGCTCTTCTTGAAAAGAGACATGAAAAAACGCGTTGGAGAGGAAGAGGAGAAAAGAGAGGAGTGGACTCTGCCTGCAGACGACGTCGCTTTTACGTAAAGAAATGAGCAGCAGGAGCTGCAGTCAGGGGTGACGGCGCTGCAGCGGCTGCTGAGGCTCTCCGGAGCTGCCTTTGTCAATAGAAAACGATCACTTACAACGGGAAAAATCAAAAGCCGCGCGAGTAAGCAGCGCTGTTCCGAGCGGAGCGCTCCGCTCTGGTTTATATTAGCGATTATTGTGCTGTCATTAAGGAATGCAGGGGTGGAAGGATTTGCTTCGGGACTCGAAACACACACGGTTCAAGAGAGAAGCAAACCGCTGCAGCCTGCGTGCCGCACAGAAAGCGGGGATAACGCTGAGCAAACCCCGAGAGAGGCTAAGGGGGAGTCGGGGAGGCCGTCCCTGCTGCCCCCCAGGTCGAGCCCAGCCCCGGGGCTGCTCCTGCCCCGCTCCCCTCAGACCCTCCTGCTCTCCAGCACCTCGCGCCGGGCAGCTCGTCGCGCCGAGCGCTGCGTGGTGCAATTCCCAGCGTGGGATTCCTCACCTGCTGCCAGCTGATCGCTCGGAAGACGCACGTGAGGCTGCAGGCTCTTCTGGCAGCCTTTCCTTGTCCTCTCTCTCCTTTTCTTGCATATCCGAGTTACCTGACGTGCTAGGTGCTGGCACGGTTGAGCCTGGAGCGGCTCCTGGAGCGCTCCGGGACGCAGGGCTGCCATGGCCCCTGCCGCGGCCGCTGCCCGCGCTCCTGTCCGCGGGCATGGCGGAACACGGCTAATTTCCCCTCCCATTATAAATAAGCCCAGCTTATTGCTTACTATTTCTATTTATCTCTAGTAAATTTATGTAAACTCAGCTGCGGCACCGAATTGCTGAGGATTCCCTTTCCCAAGGTCTTTTCCTTTAGGATCACCTCTGATCCTACGGCTAAAAAGTTATCATGGACAATAAGCACTTTCACCCGCAGCCTCAGGTAGCCAAGAACACGGGTCCACATGACACCCTTCCACAACACAGACATGCTCATCTCAAAACGAGGGACCCGCATATTTTTCGCTGGAGTCGCGGTGATCGATTCTTCCTTAATCGAGACGTTTTGGTGTCTCGGGGCTCCACATGTAAAAACGGGGATAAAGAGTCAGGAGCAGGGTCCCCGTTCCTAGACCAGTTTTGGCTTTGCCCTTTCCGTAGGGATTCCCTGGGTATTCCTGAAGTTCAGTAATGGACGGGGAAAGATGTTCCCCAGGAACAGACAGTTTATGGGACACACGCGTGCCCGAACAGTCACATTTACTGCAGATTGGAACATCCTTCCAACCTGGATGAAAGGGACTGCACAGAGGGAACCGAAAGACCGTATTGAGAACTTCAAAGTGTGATTTTCGATGTGGTCCCCGTGGATATGAACACATTCGCGTTTTCAGTCGCGGTCACCTGAAAGCTCTGTCGGGAACAGCCTACCACCCTCGCGGGAATGATCTTATGCTCTGGACGAAGCGAGCTCCGTTGCAAAAAGTGATTTGTTCAATCACTTGCCCACATAGAACGAGTTCCGTGCGTGCTCAACTCCTCATCTTTGCTTAAACCCGATTTAGAAAACAAAAATCCCCCAACCCCTCAATCCCAAGCAGCCCATGATATATACTGATGGATAAATGCATTTACACTCCTGATTCTGGCCGCGGCAGAGGGGCACCACAGCCGCGCACGGGCTGCGCTCCGCGGCCGCGCACAGCCCCGCGGCGGAACCGGCCCCGCTCCGCAGCTCGGAGCGCTCGGGCCGCGGGGCTCTGCAGGACAACGGGCAGCGGGACAGGCAGGGGAGAGCCGGCCTGCGCCTCTGCCGCCGCGGCTCCGCACCTGGCCCCGTGCAGGCTCCGGAGCCCGGCCGGCCGTGCGGGACCTGCGCTCCTGCCCGGCCACAGGGCCCGCATCTGCTGGCACACACCGAGCTCAGAGGCTCCGGTATCAGCAGCACATGAGCTCCCGGCTCCTGCTCTTCATAAGCGCCAAGGACAAACGCATCGCCCATAAACGCCGGGCACGCCGAGTCCGTGGATGCTTTAGCACATGAGCGACGTGAGATCGCTCCGGGGCCGAAGCGAGCCGCCCGAGCGGCGCCCGAGCCCCGCTGTCCTCGCCGGGGAAGCCGAGCGGTCACCGGGCCGGGCTCCCCTCTCTCCCGCGGGTCTCTCCCCGCAGAGCGCGCCCAGGGCAGGGCTCGTCCTGCCGCTCCCCAGCGCCAGCGCGCAGCCTGCAGCGCCTTCACAATCCCGTTTCTGACACCTTTTACGGTGGAGAATCCTTTCCCTGCCTTTGTGTGGGAAGCAGGAGTTGCAGTCAAAAATGTTAAGAAAAATTGTGGTTAATTAGTAAAATAATACATTTAAACAAGACATTAATGAGATATACTGTTATTAATACGATATTAAGACGCTACTGTTAAATGGGAAAAAAACGGGTGTGAAGTTTGCAAGATTTTGAATTTTCAATTCTCAATTCTACAAAAAAAATAGAGAGACGTTGCAGGTTTTCATTTTGTTGGGGAGTCCTAACGCATCTCTTCTGCCAAACCAAGAGGTATAGAGGGCAAAACAGGGCACGGATGAAGAGGAATTTTCAGGGTAACATTTTGTTTCCCTGTGGCAGGTGAAAGACAGATAGAACAGTTGCTATTGGTGGCCAAACAGAGTTTTCAGCGTTGTGAGATATAGAGCTGAAAATATCGTATTCTAAGCAAGAATGTGTGCTTCTAAAATATAATTATGTAGGAAAAAACAGAATTTTAATTTCAATTACAATTGTTCTATGAGAGACAGATGTGAGCTGCGAAAATGTTTAAAATGTAGCTCAACAATGAAAAAAGAGATATTAAAGAAATATGTGCCACTGATGGGATTTGATTGGCAGGTTGTATTAATTACAAGACTTTCACCTCTGAGACTGCTGTTCCAATCCAGACAATGTCCAGGGAAAACAATTTAAAGTTTGTTTATATATTCTAAAATTATATAAAATCAAGTAGGCATCTTAAAAAATAAAAAGGAAAATAAAAAAGAAAATTTTAAAAAGAAAACAAAAGGATGAATTTCACTACAGTGAAATACATAAAAAGAAGCAGCTGCTAGCACATACATTTTGGTCACCATCCTACAACTCCGGAATATTTACAGTTGCTACTACATGCAAATTGTATCTGTTGGATCCATAATTTGGAATGAAGTGAAAGATGTTACCCAAATTTCTCTCACAGGGCACACCGAGACCTGCACTTCTCCAGCAGGTGGAGGTAGGAATGCTGCTCATTGTTAGTGAATTACTAGAAATAAAATAATCAGCGAGGGGAAGGCAGTTCCAGTAGCGCTAAGCCAAGGTGCTCAAAATTCATAACTTAGCTTTAGAGAGCTTACAAGAGCAGTTTAAAAGCACAGGATCTTAAACCAGCCTTTATTTTCATTCCTAGTGGCTAAAACACAGGGTCCTTTCTGGTCACATTTGTAAGTTTTCTTTGCATGCAGAGAAAGCATTTTCTTAACCTTACAGCGCTGCTCGGGATGTGCCTGCGTGCAGGAGAAGCCAAACTTCTCTCTGCCGAGCATCCCAAGCAGATCTGCCCAGACGGAGCGGAGACATCCCTGCCCACGGAGCCAGAACCAACAGTGACACCTGCATGTCCAGGGCAGCTCCTGGCTGCAGCAGGGCCCCCATCCCATCCCATCCCATCCCATCCCATCCCATCCCATCCCACCCCATCCCATCCCACCCCATCCCATCCCATCCCATCCCATCCCATCCCATCCCATCCCATCCCATCCCATCCCATCCCATCCCATCCCATCCCATCCCACCCCATCCCATCCCATCCCATCCCATCCCATCCCATCCCATCCCATCCCATCCATCCCATCCATCCCATCCCACCCCATCCCATCCCACCCCATCCCATCCCATCCCATCCCATCCCATCCCATCCCATCCCATCCCATCCCATCCCATCCCATCCCATCCCATCCCATCCCATCCCATCCCACCCCATCCCACCCCATCCCATCCCATCCCATCCCATCCCATCCCATCCCATCCCATCCCACCCCATCCATCCCACCCCATCCCGAGCCAGGGGGGCACCAGGGCTC
This sequence comes from Ammospiza nelsoni, assembly GCF_027579445.1. Classification (NCBI taxonomy): domain Eukaryota; kingdom Metazoa; phylum Chordata; class Aves; order Passeriformes; family Passerellidae; genus Ammospiza; species Ammospiza nelsoni. Next base: position 11,759,559 of record NC_080652.1, on the reverse strand, counting down.
TCTCCCTTCGGTGCCGGGAGGGGCTCACGGGCTCTGCCAGGCTCCGAGGGCAGCACGGACCGCGGAGAGCAGAGCTGAGCGCTCAGCTCAGGGAACGGCATTCCAGCCCTTTCCATAAGAAAAGGGTGGGAACAAAGAGAGGATAAGCCATTTATTTAGAGCCTGAAGATTGAGTCAGAGAAGCTCTTTGGCCTGAAGCTTGCCCCAGGCGTTAGGGCACCCTCCCGCACGGCAGCGCAGCACAAGCAGCGGCAGTTCCAGCCAGAAGGGCCGGCACAGGACAGCAGAGCAGGGCAGCCGCAGCCTGCAGCCACCCCTCTCCGGGGCCTCAGCCTCTCCGGCTGGGGCTGCACCCCGTCACCAGCACCGTCACAGCACCCTGTCACCAGCACCGCGACAGTCACAGCACCCTGTCACCAATATCGTGACAGTCACAGCACCCTGTCACCAATATCGTGACGGTCACAGCACCCTGTCACCAGCACCATGACGGTCACAGCACCCTGTCACCAATATCGTGACAGTCACAGCACCCTGTCACCAGCACCATGACGGTCACAGCACCCTGTCACCAATATCGTGACGGTCACAGCACCCTGTCACCAGCACCGTGACGGTCACAGCACCCTGTCACCAATATCGTGACGGTCACAGCACCCTGCCACCAGCACCGTGACAGTCACAACACCCTGTCACCAATATCGTGACAGTCACAGCACCCTGCCACCAGCACCGTGACAGTCACAACACCCTGTCACCAATATCGTGACAGTCACAGCACCCTGTCACCAATATCGTGACGGTCACAGCACCCTGTCACCAGCACCATGACGGTCACAGCACCCTGTCACCAATATCGTGACAGTCACAGCACCCTGTCACCAGCACCATGACGGTCACAGCACCCTGCCACCAATATCGTGACAGTCACAGCACCCTGTCACCAATATCGTGACAGTCACAGCACCCTGCCACCAATATCGTGACGGTCACAGCACCCTGTCACCAATATCATGACGGTCACAGCACCCTGTCACCAGCACCGTGACGGCCACAGCACCCTGCCACCAATATCGTGACAGTCACAGCACCCTGTCACCAGCACCGTGACGGTCACAGCACCCTGTCACCAATATCGTGACAGTCACAGCACCCTGCCACCAATATCGTGACGGTCACAGCATCCTGTCACCAATATCGTGACAGTCACAGCACCCTGTCACCAATATCGTGACGGCCACAGCATCCTGTCACCAATATCATGACGGTCACAGCACCCTGTCACCAGCACCGTGACGGTCACAGCACCCTGCCACCAATATCGTGACGGTCACAGCATCCTGTCACCAATATCGTGACGGTCACAGCACCCTGTCACCAATATCGTGACGGCCACAGCACCCTGCCACCAATATCGTGACAGCCACAGCAGCTGCCTGCGGAGGGATCCCGAGCGACATCTCGAGGGATCTGCATCCTGTGCCTGATTTAGGTAAATGAAGGCAACCGGTTTGCAAAGAACAAAGGTGTGTTTGCAGCAGAAACACCAACTACTGAAGCACCATCTCGATGTAAGAAACAGCCTCCATGTCAAAATGGGAGTGGGAATAAATAAATCTGCACTAGGGCAATATTTTGAACCGTAACCCCCATTTCAGTCTGTTCTACATGTTCTATGGCTAGGCATTTTATGTGATTTGGATACAACTCCACTGGTACATTAAAGTTTATTGGCCTTGAAAACAATGGCTGCATCACTACTGATAGAAGACTTGGTGTTACACTGTCAGTGCATATTTTATTTGATCTCAGTCTTAAATAAAACTCAGACCTTTGGACTCCATACTGAGTTGGACTTTAGCCTTTTCCTGTAATTATCTCGTGTCTTGTTAACATTTTATGAGCACATCTGCTTAAATAAACTTACTTGATGCGCATTTGTTTTGGCTGTAGCCTTCTTCATAGGATGGACGTGTTTTTCTCTTTGTCTTGTAAAAGAAATCAAAATAAATCTGAACAATGGGACTGTAAGGGGAATAAATTTAAATATAGGGTTTGTTTCATTTAACAACTGTACAATACAGTTGAAATCAAATATATCTGACAACATTATTCATGAGGATTTAATATTTATGTGCTAAGCGTAGAACATTCAGGTAATTACAATTCTAAAGCATTTTTTTGTTTGCCAGTTGCATTGACTGATTGACACTGGAGCAGCACGGGCACAATGTGTTTGTAGAAATGGACTGTAGAAAAGGCCGGAGTTTTAAATCTTTTTAAATCTATGATTTTTATTCACCTTCTGAGTACTTCCAGAGGAATATAGTATTTCCATATATTTTCCCTGCTTGCATATATGTTACTCATTAGTTTCTGTCTCTGCGTGGTCACAGCACAGGGAGAAGTGGCACGGAAGGAGGGGGCCTGGCCAGCCCTGCCCAGGCACCTGCCCGGGGTCTGTGAAGGCAGAGCCCACTCCAGGCCTCCTGCAGCCACTTCTCCTCCCCTTGCAGCCAAGGGACCCCACAAACACCCCCAACCAAATAGTGCTTCAAGCATTTATTAAACTGTACAGATTGAGTGCTCTCTGTGCCTCTTTAAAACATCTGATTCATCTCCTTTGGGTCTGTTGGCGCCTTTGGACCTGTACTAAAAGAATTGTGTGAGAACCCAGAGCTGCCTGCAGAGCGATGCTGGCCCTGCCATGCCCAGGGCAGCCCCTTCCCGGGGAAGGGACACAGACAGGTAAGGGCAGAGGAAGAAGGGAACAATGTTAAGTGATTCGTCTTTCTCAGTTCTTCCCATACAATGTATTCCTGGCGAGGAATTAAACCTCAGATGCTGAAAATAAAACAAATGAAGAAACAGAAAGAACTGGACTGGATTACATCTTGTCTTTCTCCATCACCTTTCTCCATGTGATGTTTAATAGAACTCGGAGCACACAGAGATGTATTCATTGACCACTAGAATGCAGCAACTTCCAAGTAAACAGCATCTTCATACAGCAACATTCAGCATGAGTTAAGCCCAATTAAAAACATTAAACAAGGGAATGGTTTATGAAAGTTGCAGGGAGGGTTCAATATGGTCTCATTCATATTTTCCTGTTTCAGCCCCAGTTACTGCCCCTTACACTGCTTGAACTGCTCGAGGCATGCAGGTGCCAACTGCCCCTGCCCTGCTCTGCGCAGCCATCCGCTGCTCCAGGGCCAAGCCAAGTTCCACCTGGCACAGGGGCACAGGGACATTGGGTAAATGCTCTGCTGGGCTCTGCTGGGCTCTCACCTGGGCATTCACCCACCCCCAGAGCAGCCAGGGCGAGATGGGGCAGCTCTGGGTGGGGCAGCTCTGGGTGGGGCAGCTCTGGGCGGGGCAGCTCTGGGCAGGGCAGCTCTGGGCGGGGCAGCTCTGGGCAGGGCAGCTCTGGGTGGGGCAGCCCCGGGTGGGGCAGCTGTGGGTGGGGCAGCTCTGGGTGGGGCAGCTCTGGGCGGGCCAGCCCTGGGTGGGCCAGCCCTGGGTGGGGCAGCCCTGGGTGGGGCAGCTCTGAGTGGGGCAGCTGTGGGTGGGGCAGCCCTGGGTGGGGCAGCCCTGGGTGGGGCAGCTCTGGGCGGGGCAGCTATGGGCGGGGCAGCTCTGGGCGGGGCAGCCCCGGGTGGGGCAGCTGTGGGTGGGGCAGCTCTGGGTGGGGCAGCCCTGGGTGGGGCAGCTCTGGGCGGGGCAGCCCCGGGTGGGGCAGCTGTGGGTGGGGCAGCTCTGAGTGGGGCAGCTCTGGGCGGGGCAGCCCTGGGTGGGGCAGCTCTGGGTGGGGCAGCTCTGAGTGGGGCAGCTCTGGGTGGGGCAGCTCTGAGTGGGGCAGCTCTGGGTGGGGCAGCTCTGGGTGGAGCAGCTGTGGGTGGGGCAGCCCTGGGTGGGGCAGCCCTGGGTGGAGCAGCTGTGGGTGGAGCAGCTGTGGGTGGGGCAGCTGTGGGTGGAGCAGCTGTGGGTGGGGCAGCTCTGGGTGGAGCAGCTGTGGGTGGGGCAGCTGTGGGTGGGGCAGCCCTGGGTGGAGCAGCTGTGGGTGGGGCAGCTCTGGGCGGGGCAGCTCTGGGCGGGGTCAGCCCCGGGTGGGGCAGCTCTGCCCCCCAGGCAGGCACAGCCCAAGCAGCACAATTGTGAGCAGCCATCGGGTCAGTTAGTAACTCTCCTGCACCAAAGCCAGAGGCCATTGTGAGCACTTGAGATTTTTTCCATTTCCCCTGGTTAGCAAAGTGTTTTCCCCCAAAACAGATATTAACTATACCTTACACCGAGCCAGCACATATTCTAGAGTGTGCCTTGGGCAAAGTGTTATTGTTCCACATCCATTGCAGCAAGGTTTGCTGAGCACACAGCACCTCCACAGCTCGGGGGGTGCGTGGCCCACGGTTAGAGGAGGCAGCCTCCCGTGCACCAGCCACACTTGCTCAGACCAGAGGGCCTCAGAGCAAGCGTGTGCCAGCCCAGCACAGAGCACAGAGCACGAATGCCACCTTCCCTGCGCCTCCGGCCGCTGCCGGCAGCCAGGCAGTGTCTCTGGCCTGGGCAGGGGGTGATGGCAGCAGGGCTGCGCCCTCCTCAGCCTGCTGCCCCGCAGCAACACCCCCAGCGCAGCCCTGGGCACGCTGGGGATAACTCTGCCCCGCTGAGACCCTTTGCAGGACTCACAGAAGAGGAAGGAATATTTCAGTGCCCAAAGCCCGATTGCCACCTCCCCAGATTACTCTCCTCATCTCTCAACTTCCCAAAAAAATAATACAACTATCCTCTCTCCATTCCACTATATACTTCATCCCTCAAGATAAACTGCCTCCAACTTGTTACTTTTCCAAAAGTCACCGTTTTCCACTGGGTATTGTGCTGGCAGAGCTACACATAATTATTCCCTGTATTACCTTCAAAGCATCAGGAACTAAACGAAATTTTTTTCTTAATCGAGTTAAGTCAAGCGCTAAAGCTGCACCGTGGGAGAAATGCCGCAATCCTCAAACCTTTCCTTTCTCGCTTGGCTCCATCTACCGCTGCCGCCGCAGATTGCACACGGCCGAGGCCACCAAGAACCGTTTAAAGGCTAATTCTTCAAGAGATTAGGAAAAGGGCTGCTATGAAGGAAAAGACAAGTGGTTGTGTGTGTTTACCCCGCGGGGTTTTTACATCAGAAGTGCGAAGCAGGATAATCCAGTGGAAAGTGAGCTGCTTCTCGCTGAAAAGCATTTTGGAGCCAGTTTAATAACCCACTATGAGACCACACATCAGAATTGTGTTTATTTAGGGAGCTAATTGAAACGGAGCCGGAGGAGGAGCCGGCATCGGAAGGGAGCGCAGCGCAGCTCGGAGCGGGGCGGGCACCGGGGCGGGCACCGGGGCGGGCACCGGGGCGGGCACCGGGGCGGGCACCGGGGCGGGCAGTGCCCGCGGGCGCGGTGGTGCCACAGGGGCGGGTTCGCCAGGGCAAGGATTGTTTGCTCGAGCCTCCGGTGATTTCCCCGGCCAGCGATGCGGGGCTGCTCCCACCAGCGCTGGCGCTGCCTGCCCCCTGCATCCTCTGCTGTGCCAAGGGCTGGCCACAGAGCCGGGCTGTGCCCCCTCCCGGCACCACCGGGCAGAGGGAGGGTGCCATTTCACATCTGGCTCGGCTGAGCAAATCATTGGCACTGTTTGGTTGGTATTTTTTGGTCTGTGCTGGAGGACACTGTAAGATTGCTTCTACCAAAGGAAAAAAAAAGTGATGCCAGATTGCAAAAGCCTGGCGTCACATAAACTTCAACAAGCATTTTTGGGCAAAGTGCTGAAATTCTTACTCAGCAAAAAGCTCCAAACCAGGCTCTTAAAATCCACTCAGGTGGCTTAAAAGCATTAATGTCAATAAATAAAGTTTGAGTTCCTCGTGCCTTCAGAGCAGCACGAGGGGCACTGTCAGCTCTGGCAGTGAGAGCAAGGCCTGGGCTCTCAGTGCAGGCAATCCCACTGAGGCTCCTGGGACGGCAGCTCTAAAGGCTGGCTTGAATGCCACGATGCCTGTGATGAAACCCCAGCACTGTATACAGGCAGGTCACTGCCACATCTAAGAAAATACTGAGTACGAGTGCCATGAGACAAACAGCTGCATTTTGCCTTTTATTTTCACTTTGGAACAGCATTTTGAGGCTCATATTTTGGAGAATTTTGTTAAAACCTTTGAGATGAAGCAGCCAGTGTCAACCAGCTCCCTCCACTACGGGGCAGATACTCCAGGGTAAGGCTTGCTCTACTCACGTTAAGCTGATAGTGCAAGTAGAGAAGTCTTTTCCCTTTTGGTTTAAATGAATCCTTGCCACTTAAGTTCATGTTTATTTTTATAATATGGGCTCTCTGTCATTTATTGCTCCCAAAGCGACTCCAAATACCATGCTGGTTATGAGGGAACCTGGGAATATACTTCTGAATTGCTTGTGATTTATCCTGGTTCTGATGCACGTAATAACACAGCTCTTCTGAAGCCTCTTCAAGGCTATTAATTATTAATTTCTGTACTTTGTGTTGCACCACGTGACATTATTGTGGCTGTGGGTAGGAATTACTGGGTCTGTGTTCCCCAGTAACGGCATTATCATTGGGAATTTCATATTTCAGGCTAACTGCTGAATGGCTTTGGAAGAGCCTTAACCTGTCCCCAGCAAGGGGACACACGCCATGTAAAGCAAGATCCGTGGCAGGATCAGGATGCTGGGGAATGCGGAGCCCAGGGGGCAGGTGAGGCCAGCAGCAGCTGTGAGGACACAGGGCAGGGGCAGAGGGGAGATTTGCTCTGCAAACGTGCAGCGCCTTCCACCCTGCCCGGGCCTCAGACCTCGCTGTGCCTCCGACTAAAGGTAACACAAGCAGAGAATGACCCCACACAGAAGCAGCTTTTCATTCCTCAGTGCCAGGTGCCAACTGCTTTAACCTCATGTAACTCCTTGGAGAAGGCAACGGATCCAAACAGGCAATAGCCCGAGGGTGGCCGTGTGCCCACCTGTGCCCACCTATGCCCACCCGTGCCCACCTGCACCTACCTGCACCCACCTGTGCCCTCCTGTTCCCACCTGCACCCGCCTGCGCCCACCTGCGCCCACCCGTGCCCACCTGCACCCACCCGCGCCCACCCGTGCCCACCTGCACCCACCTGCACCCACCCGTGCCCACCTGCACCCACCCGTGCCCACCTGCACCCACCCGCGCCCACCCGTGCCCACCTGCACCCACCTGCGCCCACCCGCGCCCACCCGCGCCCACCCGTGCCCACCTGCACCCACCCGTGCCCACCTGCGCCCACCCGCGCCCACCCGCGCCCACCCGCGCCCACCCGTGCCGGTGGGGGCTCGCACAGCCCCGCACACGCGGTGCCGCCAGGCAGCCCCGCAGCTCCCCAGCGCACAGAGCCCTTGCCGCGGCTGCCCCACGAGCTGCAATGGGTCTGCGCCTCTGTCCCGCTCTGCGCTTGTGCGGCCAGGTTCCCTCGGCAGAGTCAGGGATTCTCCCGCCCTGGGTGTGCATCCTGCCAGGGGCTCTGTGGGGCCAGACCCTGCACCAAGGTGCTGCAGAGGTGGGTGCTGCAGAGGTGGGTGCATGCACAGGACCCTCAGCAGCGACCAAGGAGAGCCTTCCCTCCCCCTTCCTCCTCAGTTACTAAATCTGTTTAAACTAGGGGAGAGGGGTGAGGAAGTGAGACCTTTTGGAGAAGTCACATAGAGTTTGTTTTCCTTGGGGGTTTATATCAACACTGGTCTTGACATTTTGCCTCTTATTATGTGTGGCTCTTTAAAAGGTGAAATAATATTTTCTTTTGCTTGAGAAAAGGACAAAGTTCAGACAAGGCGCTCAACCCCAAATCATTTTCTTCTTTCCCAACAGTTTACACATTGTCTGTGCTATGCTTCTGCATAAAGCAAACAGGAGAGTGGCAGGGAGACCCAGCTGCCCCAGGCCCACCCTGCCCACCTGTGCCTGGCACCCTGCACTGCTCCACGGGCAGGGGGAACGCCGCCAGCCTGCCCCACAATGCAGCTTCTGACTGACTGACCCCAGCAGGGCTCAGAGTACTGCCCTCTGCAGTATTTTTGTGTATATTTAATGAAAGGTGATAGAATTTGGGATTGTTGCATTCAGTAGAAAGTAAATATAATGCTAATTTCTGTAGACGCAGATCATGGGGTTATAAGCGCAGTAAATCACTCATTTGCAGAATTATTTTACCCCAATATTTAATTGCAACCTAATAAATCCACATCATGTAAAATCAAGTGAAAACAGACCTAATAATAATCTGCAAACTTCTGATAGTAAAATGGGATTTTTCTGTAACACAGGCATTTCTATTTTAGGCAGGTTTTTTTTCAGTGTTCTCTTTAGAAATCCATTTTACAGACAGTCAGTCTTCAAGCAATATTAGCCCATAAAACACATATCCACAAAAAGTTAGCAAGTGTGTTCTATAGTCACAAAAGTGTTGGTGATAAGGAGGGAGCACTGGGGCACGCTGAGCTCCGAGGCGGGACGGGGAGGTCGCCCACAGTGCTGGAACCTGCTCACAGCACTGACGCACCAGCACTACCTCAAACCAGCTGTTCAAATGCTGTAGGACATGCCACAGACCTCTGACCCACAGGTGAAGAGGGAATGAACGCAAATCACAATTTCCCAATTATTTGGAGGTGAAATGTGACACTGCAGTTAGTGCTCACCAATCAGGCTAACAAGTTAGCTGAAACTTTATCTTGCTGTACTTAAATTACTGGGAAATCATCTCGCAGCCCTGATGGAAGAGATACCAGCGCTGCCCTGCTTACCCGAGGGCTGAGGGTCACTGCTGTGCAGGGGGAGCAGGAACTGCAGCCGTGGCTGCCTTGGGCAGGGTCCCGGGCACAGCTCGGGGCTCCTGCAGCGCTGCTGGGGCTGGCACAGAGGGTGGGTGGCACCTGAGCGCTGCCCGTGTGCCCCTGCAGCGCTGCTGGGGCTGGCACAGAGCCCTGTCTGCCCTGGCACAGAGGGTGGGTGGCACCTGAGCGCTGCCCGTGTGCCCCTGCAGCGCTGCTGGGGCTGGCACAGCCCAGCCTGGGCACAGCTGGCACCCACGGCTGCCCCGGCAGCTACCCAGGAGCTCGGGGGCGCTGCTGGAGCAGTGATGGTGCTCTGGTGGAAGGCTGCTGCTTCTCTGAGTTTAACAGCTTATGATAAATATGGTGCATGCTGTCAGGGTAAGATTTATCCTTTCCTTTCATTCTACCAGCTGTCAAACATGTTTGATTTTTCTCAAGCTTTGAGTGTTGCAGGAATTTAGCCAATAAATACAACTGATGATGATTTTCATTCTAGTTTCAAGCATCTGCCATTCATAATGAAGCCTGACTGAAAATGTAAGAATATTTTTAGTTTTAAAATGTGTCAGAGCCTTGCTGCAAAAGATGGTGTAAGGCGTGAGTAATGAACTTATTTAAAAAATCAAGGTGTATCAAACTCCATAAAGCCAAGTGGGACTCCTCCCCAGAGCTCTGCCTTGGCTGTACCCGGTGTGCAGAGCACGGTGCCTCAGCTGTGCTGCCCGGGGGACAGCCAAGCCTTTGGCTCTCTCTGAACTCCTGTGCTTTCATTGTGTCTCACTGGCAGTGAGTGACTCCCTGCCCTGAGAATGACTCTAGCACACGGTCAGAACTCACATTTCCTTCAGACAGCAACGGGGAAGGTGCAGGAGCAGCTCTCCAGGTGGTGGCAGGAGTAGACAGGACTGCTGAAATTCAGTTTTCTCTCTGTCCATGAGGCTCAGTGGGCAGTGGCTGCTGAGCTGCTCAGCTGGGACTGTGGGCATGCAGCTTGTGCATGGCACAGCACCTGCAGCTCCACAGGCACACACAGCCCGTGTGCCCAGGGAACCTCCCTGAGCCCTGCTGACATCGCCCCAAGCAGGGCTGGGTGCTCGGACCTGTCCTCAGCTCCACGAGCACAGGGGGTGTTGAAAAGGGCTTTTCCCAGAAACTGAGGCAGGCAGGAAGCTGTGCCAGGGAGCAGGGACTGACTCTAACTCTCCATCTGTGCCACTGGGCAATCCTGGGGTGGGCATCCCCTCCTGGGACAGGACAGAGGAGGTGACAGAGCTGCAGGCCTGAAGCTGCTGCTGGCTGCTCTTGTGCCTGTCTTAACTCCTGAGTGTTTAGTGTATGGAGATGCAGACAAGGAGGATCGGTGGCTTTAGGAATTCACTTGCTTTTACCCACATTAACCACCTCTAATCTCTTGGAGAGAATTGACATTGACAGGACCGAATTGTCTGATAATAAATTTATCAAGATATTAATGATCACAGCTTCTCTGTGTACTACTTGGCAAAATCACTACAGGTCTTCCTATTAGTTGGAACTGCTATCCATTTAGGGCTTGCTTTGAAATTTTATCTTTCCATCTTGTTTTCTGTTTCCTCCTTTTTTTTTTCTCCCTTTTTTTCAGAGACCTCATCTGTTTGCCAGCATTCTCTGATCAACATCTCTCATGTGTTTCCCATTAGGGCTATGATGTGTCTAGCCATTTTACTTCTCCTGCCCTTTTAAGTGGTGTCAGTCTTTATGCTTTGCTACTAGTTGCCTTTTATCTCTGCAGTCTCCAATTCTCAGCGCACATCATTACCTAACTCTTGAACTATCTTTTCCTTGCTTGCTATGACAAACCTCGGGGGCCTGTGGCAGGCCCTTGCAGGATGTGGATAACGATGCCTGGCTGCCCGTCAGGAGAGGTGGCTTTCCACGGAAAAACAAAGGTCCTGGTTCTGTGGCCTCCTGGACAGGGCTGCAGTTGTGCCTCCCACACACCTGCGCTGTCACTGCCATTCCCAAGGGAATTGCAAATGGTCCCCCTATTCAAGGGACCCAGGAAACCTCCTCTGCAAGCGCCTGGAACACCACAGGTGCCATCTCTGCTCCCTGCTGCCCACCTTCCCCAGGGCTCGCCAGGCTCAGGCTTCAGGAGCCACAGACACCAAAGTGGGAACTGCAGCGAAGGCACAGAGCTGCTCTTTTTCTGGCTGGGAGAAAATCTAGTCATTACTCCTCGACAAAAGCCAAAGCTTTCTATTTTTGTAAGAACAAGAGTAAGTGAAGCAGAAGGAAGCAGACAGGTTCTTTGCATGGCTGTTTTTAGTGGGCAAGTGCTCTTGAGTGTGCCATGCCTCTGGCATTCCTCACAAAATACCACGGGAAGGGCTGCACAGTGACACCAACAACATGAGAAATCACAAGACAGTCCTCATTTTTCGAGTGCAAAGTGAGTGATAAGTGTTTAAGAATTCAGGCCCGTATGCTGAACCAGAAAGGTGTTCCAGCTCAGTTTTCCAGGGGGTATGAAAAGGATTTCCTGCAGTGTGGTTCATTCAACTCACTTTTCATAAGCTAGTTTTCAACAACATCATCCAAAAGCCATTAGTTTCATTGTACGTATCATGCAGGGTTATTTAGTAGGTCAGGAGGAAAATTTAAATGGACAGGTGCTTTAAATTACAAGATGGTGGAGGTGGTTAATAAAAAAATACTAGAAAACATTGGTAACCTTATTTCGGGCTTGAAGTGGGTTCTGTAAGTGATGGGAAAATGGCTTGTAGAAACACTGAGACCTGTCAGAAGTGGTAGTTTCAAAATGCATTCAGGAAATCAAGCTGCTCCCCAGAGATCAGCGCACGCTTCCCAGACATTATGCACCTTTAAAACTATTTATTTCCTCTTGGATATTTGCACTGTGGGTGCAATTAATTACATCGTGCAAATGTCCTGTATGTGCGACAGAGAGAAACCTCAGGACACTTGTATTTCTTGTCACAGCCTCAAAGGTGTGAGAGCCACGAGGGGCTGCCCCAGGTGCCTGGGGAGAGGCTGAGCTGCTCTGTGCCTCGGGCTGCAGGGAGAGGAGGAGGGAGCAGAGAGACTGTCTGGAGCTCGGGGTGCTTGGCCAGAGCCTGCAGCCCAGCTGTGCCCTGCTTGGAGTGCCCACCCGGTACCAGGCTGTGTTACAGCCCGCCCTGTGCAGAGCCAGCAAAGGCGTCTGGCAGCTGAGCATCAGAGCCCTGTGCTGGCCATCAGAGCAGTGTGCTGGCCATCAGAGCCCTGTGCTGGCCATCCATACCCTGTGCTGGGCATCCATACCCTGTGCTGGCCATCAGCACCACCCAGACCTGGCAAAGAGCCCCAGCAGTGGCTGAAGGAGCTGCTGCCACCCCCCAGCTCCGTGGGCAGGCACAGCAAGGGGATCCAGCACCCAGAGTGCAGACACAACACTCAGAGCACAGCCCTGGGGTCATTCAGCACCCTGGGACCCCTGGGGCCACAGCCTATATTGCTGCCCTCGCCCAGAGCTGTCCTCCACCTGCGCACAGGCTGAGCAGGGCGGGCACAGGACAGGAGGAGATGGTCACACCCAGTCCCACCACACACAGCAAGGGCTGGGATCACCCACAGGTGCTGCTGGTGCCAGCAAGACAGCTCAGAAGGAAAGGAACAGCACAAGGGAGAAAAAACACAAGGAAGATTTAACAGGGAGATGAGGAGGATTTAATTATTTTATACATTAGAGGCTATTTATTGAGATGTCTGCTGAAAGATGAGTGCTGTAATGGATTCATGTATGCAGCATGTGAGAAGAGTGAGTCTGGTTTGTATAAACATTCCCCAACATCACCACATCTTATCTGATTTCTTTGACTTGGAGATCAGGCAGGAAATCTAATGGGAGTCAACTGCTTTCCAAGATGCTTGATACTTCTTAATTATTCCAGGTTGTAACCATGTCAGCAGCCAGAGCAGAGAAGCTTTGCTATCTATTAGTCCCTGGCCAAGATCAGACTCTTCCTCTGTTCCTGAGGCTCAGGGAGAAAGCAGGAAGGCAATTAAGCAGCAGGAAAAAGCTGCTCGGTGCAGTGGGCAGCAACAGGGAACAGGCAAAGCGCTGGGGGCATGGCTGGAGCCAGAAGAGCAAAGGCTCCAGCTCCTCTCCTCCTTCCCACCCTGCCCGCACAGCAGTGCCCGTGCTGGGGCAGGAGCCTACTGCACACACACCAGGATGGTCCCAGGCCTCCCTCCTGAAGAGAAGCTTGTTCTGTTTGCCTAAAGTCTGCTTTACCACAGCACAGAGAGGGGAGCATTTGGAACTGGTTTGATTGTGCTGCTCCAGCACAACTGAATCTGGCCACCTGAGACTGACAGGATCCAAACCTGACACTAGGGAAAGACAAAATGCACAGGGTCACCCAGAAGGGAACGACAGGAAACAGAAGGAGCAAAACCTCCAAGTTTTTCTGCCTCGGACACCCTGCTGATGCAACCTCAGATGATGCTGTGCAGCCAACATTTGGGCAAGAGGATGGGGTGAGTGTGGGAGCCCCACAACAGGTTGCCTGCTCTGTGCTTCATTAGCCAACTCATCTTCTGAGACTGCTTTGGGCAACATGACTCGCAGCCAGTGGAAATTCCAAGATGTTTCTTTTTCCTCAGCATCTTTCCCCATGTGCATAGCTTGCATGCCAGGGGATGAGCTGCTCTACCCAGATGCTTTCCTGATGGTTTGGCTCCCAGACAGGAAGAGATTGAACAGCGTGTACCAATGCGCAGTGAAATCCCAGGAATGGGCTGCTGCAGGAGCAGGTGATCTCTGGACTTTGGTCTGCAAAACACGCACGTATATCTGTTTGCTCTGGCACATCTGGTGTGCTTTCCTTTCCAGCAAGGAAGGAGGGAAGAGTCTGTGGGATACCTCTGCTCCCTGCAGTGCAGTAACATGCTGTGATGCAGCAGCACCTAAGTTGAAAACTGATTTTACACACTATCAAAATGGTGTCTAAAATACACCTTTTGTACCCAGGGAAGAATTTAGTCAATTATGGTGGGCCACATCCCTCTATTGCCTGGTAATTGGAGTCCTGGGGGCACTGGGAATCTGTTTGAAACCTGAACATACAGCCAGGTTGTGAGAAGTGCTGTGATAGGATGAGTGGGAGATAATTGCCATTGAGGGTTTTATGATTTGTGTGGTAAAACACACTTTAGAAACCAAACTGTGCCTATTTTATCGACAATAGAAACCTATTGAAAAAGCAGGGATATTAAATAGTTGAGACTGGCAGAGTTTGGGCTGGAATCTGGATTTTGGGTCAGAGGTTTTTAAGACTGGAGGCACAGATGCAATTCCAGACGTACCCCAGCACTGTTGACAAGCCCTGGGTGCCATGGGCAGGGCAGGGCAGTGTGTGCCCCCAGCCCCTGAGGGGGTGACACCCACCCGGGCACGGAGTGTGGGCACAGCAGCTCAAAGCTCCCTTGGGGCTGAGTGAAAGCAGGGCAGGCTCCACGAGGGCACGGCCTGAGCACACCCTGAGGTGCTCCCAGTGAGCCTGAGCCAGCCTGGGATCACACATGTGCTCTGGATGGTCCTGGCATTCCTTTAGCGTGCTTACAGTGCTTGTACTACTAAACCACAGCTTCCTTCTCCGAGGAAAATAAGAGTATCAGATATTTCTCTGACTGAACACAAGCACGAAAAAGTTCTCCCTCTCCACTCTAGTAAAGTAGCCTTAAATAGGAGGAAAGACATGAAATAGTAGCTGCTATTTCCCTGATTGGTAAAAGCAAACAATCAACAGAAAATTATTTTTTCACCGTACAGTTTTCCTCATGAAAAGAGGAAAGACATTAGAGAGTCCTTCCATTTTCTCTTCTCTTTCTCCCCAGAGCCCCTTGACCTGGGAAAGGTTTTTCTGCACAAGGTGCAGGGCAGGTGAGAAATGAGAAGGAAGGTCAGCAGCCACACAAGGGGAACAGGCACCTGCTGAGCTGACAGGACTTTGTTACCCATAAAGCAGATTTTGTACAAGACACCACCATGTCTCTCTTATTCCATGAGTTAAAATCATGCCTGTGAAATGTTATATTAAATGGATTGGGAGGAATTCACTTCAGTAAAACTTGATGAGAGCAAATCTTGCAGAGTTAGGTGTTTGGGTGTGAATTTCCTGTTCTCTTGGTGCCTCTCTTGTTTGCACCCAGAGCTGAGGCTGTGCTGGGCTGACCCAGGAATTGTCACCTGCCTGCTGTGATAGGGTGAGAGCCAGCAGAGAGCATCACACATCCTCGGGGACAAAGGGCCCAATCACCAATCTGCTTCTCAACCCACCTTGCTCAAGAGAGCCCCAGACAGAGAACCTGAGGGCACTCAGGTTTGGGTTTGTGTTTCAATAAAGAAAACTCCAAAATTACAAGGAAGGATCAGGTGAAATCAATGAATTTTGCCTGGTTCTCGTCCAAAACCTCCCAGCCACTTGAGTCATACCAAACCTCACACAGGTTCACCAAGAGCTCACCTGGTTTCCAATTTCATTGGCAATGTTCTGCATAGCTTTGCAGCAATCCCAATTAAATCCAGGGGCAATCCCTTGTGAAGCCCAAGGTATAATACTTCTGCATTCTGCCTTTTTTTATGCCTGTATCCAAACAACTGCCAAATCGAGGCATCTATGAGTATTGGAAACACTTCAATTATTTCAGGGTACACACACGGTGGAGAGTCAATTAAAATCACTGACATGCTTTTTTTTTGGAGCTGTGTTTCCATTTGGAAATAATTCGGCCCAAATTCTAGCAAAGCCCTTCAGAGCATATTGAACTGATTTAAGGAGTTTGCATCCAAAAAATTTGAAATTTAAACAAATAAAAAAAGAGGTTAAAAGGTTCATTAAGGGTTGTTTATAAATCACGCCCTCAAATGTTAAGCAAACATGGTGCCTTCCCTGTTGGCAGGAGGGGAGGGAAGGGCCAGCAGGGGCGTGTGGCTGTGGGCAGGGAGCAGGTGAGGTGTCCCAGGTGAGGTGTCCCAGGTGCTGTGGGCAGGGAGCAGGTGAGGTGTCCCAGGTGAGGTGTCCCAGGTGAGGTGTCCCTGGTGCTGTGGGCACAGACCAGGTGAGGTGTCCCTGGTGCTGTGGGCAGGGAGCAGGTGAGGTGTCCCAGGTGAGGTGTCCCAGGTGAGGTGTCCCAGGTGAGGTGTCCCAGGTGCTGTGGGCAGGGAGCAGGTGAGGTGTCCAGGTGAGGTGTCCCTGGTGCTGGGGCAAGAGGCCCAGGGCAGAGCTGCTGTGGGCAGGGACAGTGAGGGGCTGGGAGCTCAGCACTGGGCAGCATGTGAGGCAGTGCCAGGCACTCACTGCCCATCAGAGGGGACAGTGCCATGGTGTGTCCCCACGTGTGACCTCAACCTGCTGGCACCCATTTGCAGGGGATACTTTACAAACAAAATGCTGCTGCTCCTCTTTAACATTTAATTTCCAGGCTAGCTCTGAGCCAGCTCCACGGGGACCCAGCCTGGACCCAAGGGACAACACCAGCACACCTGAGCAGCGCTCTGCTCCTTGCATGCACTAACGAAAAATTAGAGGGATCTGCTTTCATCTGTCTGAAAGCAACAATTTCCTATGAAACATCTTTAGCCCTGAGGGTGCTGTGTGTGTCTATGCCCCTCCCCATCAATATTCTTTTGCCTGCACAAATGGAAAAAATTGGGGCAGCCCCTAGGCAAGTAATACTTCTCCAAAGGTTTCTCTCAAAATAAAACAAAAAACAAAACTATAAAAAAGTTCTTAGTGGCTGCTGCAGACTATGCAAAATCCATAGACTTCCCAGAATCACTTCAAATTCAGAATTCCCTGGGGAAATGGGCCTTGTTTTATAACAAGCACAGGAGCCAGTGACCCAAAGGGGTGGAGGCACAAAAGGGAGCTGGGGCAACTCACCCCAGGCTGGGATGGGGCGGGAGAGCTGTAACAGACCTGCTCTAGAGCCTGTGCCCACGTCCACACTGCTCTCCTTGACACAGACACCATCCCTGCAGCTGGCAGGGCTGTGCCAGCCTGGGGACAGAGGCCCCTCTGAAGGATGCTCCTCATTTTGTGGTGAATTTCCAGGGACAAGGCCACGGTGCTGGAGCACGAGATGCCGGAGCCAAGCCCCAGAGCCCTGTGCTCTGGCCTGGCAACAGCCATGAGCACGGAGCCCGTGGTGTGCCAGTGCTGGGCACGCTTGTGCCCAGGGCTGTGTGTGAGCAGCCTGTCCTGCTCCAAGCCATCACAGAGCTCCGGCCCTCTCTTTAATCTGCTCCCTCACTCCCCTCTGTTATTTACAGCTGCTTAAAGCACCTACTGAGCCCTGCCTGTAAAAGCCTGGGTGCTTTTTGATCGTGCCATGAATCTTTTCCTCGCAGACCCCTCCTGCACCCACCCATCTTTCCTGAGGAGCCGCACACACTCCTGCTCCTTTCAGAGGAGGAATGGGGATTACGGAGCTATAAAAGCGGAAGGAGGCTGCTGGCAGAGCATTCCTTGAGATTTGCCAGCCTAAGCGCACAGATGTTTCTCAGATGGGTGAATTTGGAGATGAAGATCTACGTGGCATCTGTCAAAGGGCTGTTGTTTCTGATCTGTGACAAACACTGTGCAGGATCCTGCCTGTTCTGCCAGGCGAAGGCTGCACACAGCAGATCTACCCATCACTGATGCTAATCCCCAGTAATTTATGAACTTTCTTGTGCACACTCGTTTGTACCTCATAATTCTCTTGTCCATAATGAAAAATTGTCTCTGGTTGCAGTTGTCCTTCCAGAGCCAGGGAGAGCTGGAACTGCACCCAAATGCTCTTTGGATGAAGGACCTCTCTTTAACTGCATTTGCCTAGCAGCCCTCAGACACACCAACAAACCCTGTGCACAGAGGCGTTCCTGGAGCTGCAAGAGCTTTCTTTCACATTATTCTCTTTCAGGAGCTGAGGGGAGCAGCAGCGAGCAGCTGCTCTATGTGACACCAGCATGAGGCAGGATGCTGGCAGCATGCCCTGGCGCAGCTGCTGCAGAGGAGGGAGGTTTTAGTCTCCACCAAGCCCAAAATGCATTCCCCAAGAGGCCTTTTACCTCAGCTCACACTGGGGCTCACACCCAGCCCTGCTCGGGGCTGCCTGGGCACTCAGGGTCTTCATGCCATCACTGCCAAGAGATCACAGAATTGTTCAGGTTGGAAAAGCCCTCTAAAACCATGGGGACCAATTGTTCCCCCTGCACCGCCAAGGCCACCACTGACCCTGTCCCCAAGTGCCAATTTAGGTGACTCTTAAATTCATCCAGGGATGGGATTCCACCACTGCCCTGGGCACCTTGTGCCTGAAGATCCACCCTTTCTGGGAGGACATTTTTCCTATTATCTGATCCAAGTTTAGGGTCAGCAAGCCCAGCTGCCAGCCTGGTGTGATGTGCAGGGGCTCCCACCTGTGTCCAGGTGCCTGGGGGACGGCTGTACCCATCACTGGCCCCATGTGCAGGGCTCTCACCTGTGCCCAGGTGCTTGGGGGATGGCTGTACCCATCACTGGCCCCATGTGCAGGGCTCTCACCTGTGCCCAGGTGCTTGGGGGATGGCTGTACCCATCACTGGCCCCATGTGCAGGGCTCTCACCTGTGCCCAGGTGCTTGGGGGATGGCTGTACCCATCACTGGCCCCATGTGCAGGGCTCTCACCTGTGCCCAGGTGCTTGGGGGATGGCTGTACCCATCACTGGCCCCATGTGCAGGGCTCTCACCTGTGTCCAGGTGCCTGGGGGACGGCTGTACCCATCACTGGCCCCATGTGCAGGGCTCTCACCTGTGTCCAGGTGCCTGGGGGACGGCTGTACCCATCACTGGCCCCATGTGCAGGGCTCTCACCTGTGCCCAGGTGCTTGGGGGATGGCTGTACCCATCACTGGCCCCATGTGCAGGGCTCTCACCTGTGTCCAGGTGCCTGGGGGACGGCTGTACCCATCACTGGCCCCACACTCAGCCCAGCACAGCTGCTGTGCACTCAGGAGCCTCCTGCTCCGAGCAGGGCCAGCCTGGGGACACACCACATGAAAAGGGTCCACAAACACCAGAACGCTTTCTCATTGTGAATGCCAAACCATAATTCTTCACTTCGGAGTTTCTAATAAAAATCCAACTGCAAAGTGCTTGCAATTGGTGTAAAAATCTGTAAATCACAAAAGAAAGAGAAAAGAACTAGGCTAGGTTTCTGAGGAGTCATGAGTAATGGATTGTCAACCTCAGTTCAGACCAGTGCTAAAAATCTTTTTAACTAATGCATTAACTCTTTCACTGCTCCTGCAGATAAAAGCATTGGGGTCACAAGATGTTACAATTTCAACATCCTGTTCCAATTCATCCAGAAATATTGTAGGTGCTTGTAGGACCCCTTCTGCAGAGCAAATTTTACATTCAGAGTTGCTGAGAACATTAATTAACTGTTAGAGTATTGCAGAAGACACAGGGAACTCACGTGCCTAAGTAAAAAAGTCTGCCAAAAGACATCAAATGAAGACAACATGATAAAGGGAAAGGAATTACTGGTAAATTCTCATCACAAGACTCACAGCCTGCAAAACGCAGTTCTTGCACAGAGGCTAAAAAAATAAACATCTTGGCCATGATCCAATGCTTCTTGCTCAAACAGTGCTGTCACAGGACTCCTCGAACTCCTGCAGTACTCTCCAAGTTGTCTTTCTATGTGCTGCGGAGACAAACACCCACAAGGGAGAGAATTCCAGTGCCCAAGTCCTGCCCACCACCCCACAGCCTGCTGGACCGAGCCCCAAACGGGGCTGGGCCACAGCCAGAGCAGAGCTCACCCCGAGAGCTCCGTGTGCGGACGGAGAGCGCTTCTGAACGCCCCAAGAGCGCTCCTCTGCCCCGCTGCTCACCCAGATTCACATCGTGGGGCTTTGATGGGGGTTTGAGTTGCGCGTCTGTCCCTAGCGCTAATTATTTCATAATTTGTAGTTGTGAAGAGCACTGGTGCTGCCCTTGTCCAAACAGGTGCAGAGGGGCAGCTGGCCAGGCTGCCACCAAGGGCCAGACCAGGGCGGCCGGGCAAGGGCACAGCTCCCACCCGTACCCTCGAGCACCCCAGCCCTGGCACAGCGCGCAGGGGGTCTGTGGGGAGCAGAATCACCCCGTCCCGGCCGCCGCACGGACAGGTAGCCCAGCACGGGCTGGGCCGGTACCGGTACCTCTGCCATCACAGCACGGGCTGGGCTGGTACCGGTGACTCTCCCATCGCAGCACAGGCTGGCCTGGTACCGGTGACTCTGCCATCGCAGCACGGGCTGGGCTGGTACCGGTACCGGTGACTCTGCCATCACAGCACGGGCTGGGCTGGTACCGGTGACTCTGCCATTGCAGCACAGGCTGGGCTGGTACCGGTACTGGTGACTCTGCCATCGCAGCACGGGCTGGGCTGGTACCGGTGACTCTCCCATCGCAGCACGGGCTGGGCTGGTACCGGTGACTCTCCCATCGCAGCACGGGCCGGTACCGGTACCGGTGACTCTCCCATCGCAGCACAGGCTGGGCCGGTACCGGTGACTCTCCCATCGCAGCACAGGCTGGGCCGGTACCAGTACCGGTGACTCTGCCATCGCAGCAGGGGCTGGGCCAGTACCGGTACCGGTGACTCTCCCATCGCAGCGCGGGCCAGTACCGGTACCGGTGACTCTGCCATCGCAGCGCGGGCCGGTACCGGTACCGGTGACTCTCCCATCACAGCACGGGCCAGTACTGGTACCGGTGACTCTCCCATCGCAGCGCGGGCCGGTACCGGTACTGGTGACTCTGCCATCGCAGCGCGGGCTGGTACCGGTACCGGTGACTCTCCCATCGCAGCGCGGGCCGGTACCGGTACCGGTGACTCTGCCATCGCAGCAGGGGCTGGGCCGGTACCGGTACTGGTGACTCTGCCATCGCAGCAGGGGCTGGGCCGGTACCGGTACCGGTGACTCTCCCATCGCAGCACGGGCTGGGCCGGTACCGGTACCGGTGACTCTCCCATCGCAGCACGGGCCGGTACCGGTACCGGTGACTCTCCCATCGCAGCACGGGCCGGTACCGGTACCGGTGACTCTCCCATCGCAGCACGGGCCGGTACCGGTACCGGTGACTCTCCCATCGCAGCGCGGGCCGGTACCGGTACCGGTGACTCTCCCATCGCAGCGCGGGCCGGTACCGGTACCGGTGACTCTCCCATCGCAGCGCGGGCCGGTACCGGTACCGGTGACTCTCCCATCGCAGCGCGGGCCGGTACCGGTACCGGTGACTCTGCCATCGCAGCACGGGCCGGTACCGGTACCGGTGACTCTCCCATCGCAGCGCGGGCCGGTACCGGTACCGGTGACTCTGCCATCGCAGCGCGGGCCGGTACCGGTACCGGTGACTCTCCCATCGCAGCACGGGCCGGTACCGGTACCGGTGACTCTCCCATCGCAGCGCGGGCCGGTACCGGTACCGGTGACTCTCCCATCGCAGCGCGGGCCGGTACCGGTACCGGTGACTCTCCCATCGCAGCGCGGGCCGGTACCGGTACCGGTGACTCTCCCATCGCAGCACGGGCCGGTACCGGTACCGGTGACTCTCCCATCGCAGCGCGGGCCGGTACCGGTACCGGTGACTCTCCCATCGCAGCGCGGCCGCGCCCCGGGCTCCGCACAGAGCCCCTGCCCGCCCCCTAGCGGCCGCGCCGGGACACGGCAGGGAAGGGACGGAGCAGGGAGCGGCACGGCACGGCACGGCACGGCAGAGAGATCAATGGGCAACGGAGACTGTGACGATGACAGCGATGATGATGATGATTAGATGCACGGGTACCACTTTAAAGATCAGTAAGAGGAAACACCTTGACTCAGCAGTCTGCGAGTGCAGAGCCTGCAGCGAGAATTCCTACAGCTTGCGCAGAAGTGACAATGTTATACCTGCAGCATCACTGCCATCCTACTGAAGCTGTGCTGCTTATCTCTAGGTGCAGATACAGAAGTGTTCTGAGCTGTTATTTCCTACAAATCCGTCTGTGAGGAAGCACCAACGGACACTCATTCCTGTGCTCGCTGGAGTAAGTGGCACTGTGACCCTGAGGTCTGGCCAGGATCACCATGGGCTGCCCAGCACCGGCTGGTCCAGCATCTCATGATGGCCAAGGCCACTCCCACAGTTTGTACAAATTTATCAGAGGTGATATTTCACACTGGAAGCCAACAGCTAACACAGAACTCCCAGAAACATCAGACATGCATACCCAAACTGATTCAGTATTCAAAATAAACTCTGCAAGTGTCAGGAGCTGCCGGTGCAGAGTCTGACCCGCCCTGGATTTTCCTCTCCCAGTGATGCATTGGCCATTCTGATTTGTTGTGATGTTCATTAGTACCTGGGGAATTCATTACTAAACACACACAGGTCACCTCCACTGCAGCTACTGGAGGAAACAGGCACTTCTGTACACAGTCACACATTTTAC
Source organism: Ammospiza nelsoni (assembly GCF_027579445.1). Lineage (NCBI taxonomy): Eukaryota > Metazoa > Chordata > Aves > Passeriformes > Passerellidae > Ammospiza > Ammospiza nelsoni. Next base: position 11,737,206 of record NC_080652.1, on the reverse strand, counting down.
AGCTGTAATGACATCAGTAAGAGGCATATTTGGGTCAGGCTTAAAACCGAAAAGTCCAGGCAAGCTCAGATGCTGCAGTTGTGAGGAACTTCCACAAATACCTTTGGCAGAGCTGGATATTAAAAGCTGTGAGCTTGTTTGGTCAGAGTCAAGTCATAAAGCACAGTGTTCAATCACATTGGAATGCGAGGGCTGCAGCAATGCCTCTGTGCTGCCGTGCCCTTCCAGCAGCTGCTGCACACAAACCTGCGGCAAAAACTCTGCAGAAAATGTAAATTCTGGTCAGAGAAAACACAAAACAATATTGCAAAGGGCGGCAATGACTAAAAACTAATCATCGTGACACTTCAGCCTGCATGACTGAAGAACAAGGGACCTGTTGCTGAGAGGCAAAGGGCAGCTGGGCTAAATTAGCCAAGCAAGTTTGAGTCTGGATAGTGTCATTAGGAGAAAAGCAGAACTATGCCATAAACTCTAATGAATGCATTAATGGATGGCTTGTGCCTCTCAAAAGGGGAAAAAACGGTTTAAATAAAGTTATTAACACAGCCCACCTGTGTTTGGCTCTTGGACTATGTTGCTTAAATAGGCCATTAACTCTTGGAGTAACTAATCTTGAAAGTGAATATGGCCTTTCTGAAGTAGACATTTAACTACATTCATATAATTCAATTAGATGGAGCATTCTCAGTCCAAAGCAGTGCTCCTGCTTTCATCTCTAATAATGGTAAAGAGCAAACTTCATTAATATGGTGCTAAAAAAAAGAATGGCAACCAAAAATAAATTCCTGGGACTAAACCCTAAAATATTTCAGTAATATGAGTTAGCATTGTTATAACACAGAATTTTAATATTGCATTTAATTCTAAAATCAGTATTACAAGAATGATCTGAGTTTTAGGACCCTGCCTTTAAACCTAAAGAGGAAAATAATTGCTTAAAAAAAAAAGTTATTAATCTAAAATTTCTTTTTAGAGCACCAGAACTCACATCAGTTCATAGACAATGCCTTCTGCTTGGGTTTTGGGAGAGGATGAGGAAGAAAAACCCAAATTGCAGCCTGTATAAGTTCATCCAGTTAATAAATAGTTAAAACAAATTCATTAGGAAACAGGAATTTTATAGATTTAGTTAAAGGTTTCTTCCTATTTATGTCACTGAGAAATGATAAAATTCCTTTTATCACTCTACAACTTGTTAATGTTTTACCCCAGGACCACTTCATCTGTAATAAACATCTTAACAAAATATGCATCCCTAGGGAGGAACCGTTAATTTCCTTAAGGCCTCACACATGTAATAGGGTTTTATTGCATGCAGGTGCTTTGTGAAATTGCATCGACTTGTAATAAACGTCCAGTAAAGAGCAGGTAGCACCTCAAAGGGGGAAGTGTTTGTGCACCTGTCTGAGGAGAGGCTGAGCACACCCAGCGCTGAGCACACCCGTCCGCGCCGGCACCGCGGCGCAGCGAGGTAAACAAGAATCTGTCCTCGTGTCCTGTGGGTCCGACCACGAATGGGAGGTGAATTTCACATATGTACTCAAACAGACTCATGGCTGCTCTGGCCAAAGCTGCAGCGCAAATTGCAATGAATGAACAGCAGGAGAAGGGACAGGGAACGGAGCATGGCACCTCCTTTTCCTCAGTAGGGACATATCTGGGTAAGACCTTTCATGGAATTAATGTATGCTATTAATGTATGTTATTAATCTGTTTGGAATTAAGTAAAAAAAGTTTAATTTAATTCTTGCCAATAATAACATACCTTAGGTTTTTCAATGAGGATAGCTTTGAAAATTATTTTTTAAAGCCATCTGAACAGAGCTGTATCTGTGGTTTCCCAAGGATGCTGATTGCAGAGGACTGTTCTGCTCATCACAGTAATTACCACGAGTGAAACCTCCACATCCCGCAGCAGCATGGTGTGTGCTGTTTGCTGCTCAAGCAGCTGCTTTTGCCAGTTCCCTGTGTCCACTCAGGAGCTGCGAGTTCACGTTCTGTGTTGCTATTCAAGGTGGTACAACAGAGCTTTTCTTTGAGGAATTTCTGAGTTTAGTTTCAAAATCCAGAACTTACACAAGTTCTTCAGTAAAATCTCTTTGTATTTCCTTCCTCTCCCACATCCTCTTTTTTTTTTTTTTTCCCCTTTCTAAATGTGGTTTTTCAGTAAAGGCGTATCAGGGCAAAACTGCAGCCAGAAGCCAAATAAACAGCTCTGGGTACCTCAAGCAGCTCAGAACAGAAATCTCCAGGATGAGATTGGATCAAATTTGTCTGAAACCCCTCAGCATCTCTTCTGCAGGCATCGGGAGCAGCTGCCAAGGGCAGCACCTCAACGAGCCCCTGGTTGAAACACTGGCTAAACTGTTCCAAAAGCTCCTGTGACATTTTAAAGTTCAAGTTAAGTTAAAATTTTTACCCAAGTGCATAGGAGACCTCTTGATCTTTAACAAGCCTATCACTAAAACACCGAAGATGCCTTTTCATTTCAAATTTGGGCATTTAAAAAAAACCCTGTAATTTTATGCGCAACTAAGAACTTAAATGTCGCGCCCAGCCCAGACTGAAGGATATGCACGCAGTCCAGAGCATCACCTGAAATATTTATTAATGGCTGTTGGAATCTGAGATGTATTTTAGTGCATGTTTAGTTAAAAAAACCCTCACCTTTTCCCCAACACTTTTCTGTGCTGGGTACATAATGTAAAAAACTCAGCTGTGATGTTATTGAAGTCAAGAATTATAACAATCTAAATACTGAAATGAACACTGACTTCTGGAGTGCTAGGGAGGTGAGTAATGTACTTATTTATTACTGAGGAAAAAAACTATTCCTATCAAAGTGTGTGAAAGACAGAAATTTAGAATCCTATGTGGATAAACAATAAATACGAGGGGGAAAAATTAACAAAACACCAATTTAAGAGTAAAGATTGAAATGGTGAATTCTAAAGAAAAACTCTCTGAATTTTAAAAGCAGATGGAAAAAAACACAATAAGTAACCTCACACCTGAGTTAAGATGGCAAAGAAATAAATAGCCACACAAAGTCAGGAAAGCATTTAAGGACATCAGTCACCATGAGGCTCCGGGCTGAGGGACGGCGCAGCATCCGCGGATCGCGGGGGATCTCCCGGGCTGGGGGCGGCCGAGGGTGCCGGGGCTCCACGGGGAGCTGTGCAGGGCCCTGGGGGTGCTGGGGCTCCATGGGGAGCTGTGCAGGGCCCTGGGGGTGCTGAGCCTTTCCTGGGGTGCCGGGGCTCCATAGGAGCTGTGCAGGGCCCTGGGGGTGCTGGGGCTCCATAGGAGCTGTGCAGGGCCCTGGGGGTGCCGGGGCTCCACGGGGAGCTGTGCAGGGCCCTGGGGGTGCTGAGCCTTTCCTGGGGTGCCGGGGCTCCATGGGGAGCTGTGCAGGGCCCTGGGGGTGCTGAGCCTTTCCTGGGGTGCCGGGGCTCCACGGGGAGCTGTGCAGGGCCCTGGGGGTGCCGGGGCTCCATGGGGAGCTGTGCAGAGCCCTGGGGGTGCTGAGCCTTTCCTGGGGTGCCGGGGCTCCATAGGAGCTGTGCAGGGCCCTGGGGGTGCTGAGCCTTTCCTGGGGGTGCCGGGGCTCCATGCGGAGCTGTGCAGAGCCCCGGGAAGCGCAGGGGCGCAGCTCCATCCCCAGCCTGTCCTGTCCCCTCGGTGCAGCTCCCCCGGGCCGAGACGGGGACGGGGGGCTCGGCAGGGGCGGCTGGGGGGCTGCAGCCGGGGGGGGCTCATCCCCGGCCATGGGGGCCTCATCCCCATCCGGGCTCAGGAGCGGGGCCGGGGCTGCGCGGCTCTGCTGCAGACCCCGCTCGGACCCCGCTGCGGACCGGACCCCGTTCCGGACCCCGCTGTCCCAGCCCGTGCAGACCGAGCGCACAAAGGCCCCAGGGCCGCAGCCAGGGTCGGAGCGTGCTCGCTCTGGGCACGAGTGCCGATTCCCTGGCACGGACCGGGGCCCTGTCCCGCTCGGGCACGGGTGGAGCGCACGGCACACAGAGCCCGCTGCCCTCCTCTTCCTCACGGGCTGCGGGGCCCTGCTCAGCCCAGGGTGCGCAACCACAACCGGGCAGAGGGATTCCATACGGGAAAACAGCTTGTCTTGTCAGCATGTGAGCAATTTTCCCCAAAGAGCCGCGGGGCGTTTGTGGGTGCCGCTGGGTGCCAGGCAGGGCTCAGTGCGGGCGGGCACAGCCTTCACCCGGTACCACCGCACTCCCTGTGCCCCCGCGAGCACCGAGGGCTCAGTGCGGGCACAGCCTTCACCCGGTACCACCGCACTCCCTGTGCCCCCGCGAGCACCGAGGGCTCAGTGCGGGCACAGCCTTCACCCGGTACCACCGCACTCCCTGTGCTCCTGCGAGCACCGAGGGCTCAGGGCAGGCAGGCTCAGCCTTCACCCGGTACCACCGCACTCCCTGTGCCCCCGCGAGCACCGAGGGCTCAGGGCGGGCACAGCCTTCACCCGGTACCACCGCACTCCCTGTGCCCCCGCGAGCACCGAGGGCTCAGGGCGGGCACAGCCTTCACCCGGTACCACCGCACTCCCTGTGCCCCTGCGAGCACCGAGGGCTCAGTGCGGGCACAGCCTTCACCCGGTACCACCGCACTCCCTGTGCTCCTGCGAGCACCGAGGGCTCAGTGCGGGCACAGCCTTCACCCGGTACCACCGCACTCCCTGTGCCCCTGCGAGCACCGAGCCACAGCCTCGCCATTGCAAACACCCCCTCACAACAGCCTGGTGCTCCGTGTGTTGATTTCTCAAAGGAAAGAAACAAACACAAACCAAGACAAACACTCGGCCCCTCCGCACTGAGGGAAATACAGACAGGAGTCAGAGAGGCAAATGTAATTAGGAAACATATGAGAAGATTCAAAAAAGTTCAAAAGAATATGAGAAATGAAATGCATAAAAAGTAAATAAAACACATTGTTTAAAAATGTTTCATATTAGACTTCCCCTATAAACATTTTACTTTTTATTTTATAGATTTCATGCTATTCTAATCAACTTTATTTTTGTAACTTCGCAACTGAAACTGCAAAACTTACAGCCTGTTTTCACATTTCTGGGGTGTCCTGTCAGTCTTTTATACCTCTCTAGATGGGGGAAAAATAAAGCCAATGAAGTGTGCCAAGAAATTCTAATTTCAAAACTTTTATAGAAAATTCTGCTGAAGAAACTCAGGCACCACATCACGGAAAGACCATAAAGGTTTGGTGAAAACAGTTCCAACTCCCAGACAAATCAAAGCCTAAATAGTTTACTGTTGCTTACCAAGAGTTTGTAAACTTGTAAAGGATATTAATGAAGGTGTAAACCCTTACTGCAGAAAACCAAATCTTTGCTGTAGAGGACTGGGGTATTAAAATCAAGCAAACACAACACCTCATCTATCCTAAACCACACCAGAACCTCAGAACTGAAGCAGTCATGTAATCTGAAAAACAATTTTGAGATGCAAGGCTTTGCTGGCCCCAGTCATCTGGAGGAAGGTCCCATCTCATCTTTACAATCAAAGAGTTAACTCTGATGTCCCAGCACACAAATAAGTAAATGTGGGATAATTAGGAAACAAATTCTGCAAACATCTTGAAAGGGGCTGGAGACCTTTGATCTTTATAGAAAAGAAAACATTACAATACAGTCCAGCTTTTGGGGTCTGCACACATTTTATACCAAGGCAGAGGATGGTATCTTTCTTAAAAATCAAGTAACACCTAATTCCATCATACCCTAATTATCTTAACTGATTTCATATGTCTAAAGGTATTTCACCAAAAGATTAGAGTAGAAAGAGGGACTGACAAAATAATTAAATATGCAATTTGCCAAGCTTGGACAATATGGCTTTGAAATCACCTTTTCAGGAAGTTTTACAGCTTGTTCATTGACATATATATTGCAGCCTTCAGATTCTTATTTAAGCTCTTTTGATTACTTTAATGGATTAATACCTGAGTACCATCCATGTAAAGTGTAATACTCAAGCCTGTTTCTAATTTGTCCAGAGCCGCACTACTTTCCTTTTGGTGCTATGCTATGAAAAAATACTCTGTCTTGATTTTTTCTTTAAATAATAACTTTTTTTTTTCCCCCCCCAAAACAGTTCTGTAAACACAGAAATAAGCCTGTGTCTAGTATCCTCTTGGTTACATGAAGTGCTTTCATGTTTTCTAAAGTTTCGGTGACTCAACAAACAAACCTGCCCTTCACCAGCATCACCTTAGGCTGGGCTTTACCAGAAGAGTGCACAATGACTGCTTTAACCCTTTCTGACTTTTTTTGGTGAAAACGCTTGTACTGAATTGATGGCTGGATGCCTGCATTCACCCTTGCCCAGGGCACTGTTGTGGGGGCACACAAGCAGGGCAGGCAGGGTGGGGGCTCCCAGCAGAGGTGCCTGGCCCCAGCCCCAGCTCCAGCCCCAGCTCCCTCCTGGAGCTGCAGAGGCAGCGGGACAGCTGTAAGGACAGGCCTGGGGACAGCCCCGAGGATGGCCTGGGGACAGCACTGGGACAGCCCCGAGGATGGCCTGGGGACAGCACTGGGACAGCCCCGAGGATGGCCTGGGGACAGCACTGGGACAGCCCCGAGCATGGGCCTGGGGACAGGCACGGCCTCTCCACGCTCCCAGGGCTGCTGTCCAGCCAGATGTGGAAGGGTATTTCCCTACTTGCACCAACAACAATGTTCCTACTCGTCTCTCCTGCTCTTGCCTCTTCACTGATGCAGAGTTTGCAGGAAAGCTTTCCACCTAAAATCTATGACCTGCTCATAGAACCCATGAGAAGAAGCACCAGAAGCGAAAGCAGTGAAACAGGGCTGCTTGCTTTCCCAGACCCGAGCTCAGGCCAGGGGCGAGCGATTTCTCCCATGGGTGAGCCGATGAAATGCAGGGGGAACATTTTACAAAATAAAGGTAAAATACACAGCCGAAGGGGTAACTTTGGCCACAGACACCAGAGTGTTGCTGCTCAATCACAACTCGGGCCCAGGCCCACAGATGATGGCACAGCAGAGAAAGGGCAGCCAGCTCCTCGCCCACGAGGCAGCAGAGCCCAGTTCACTCAATGCACCCACTGAGAGTCTTGCTCTGCCCTGTGCAGAGACAGCCAGCCACCCAAAACTCCCCAGAACATGAACTTTCTCTTCCCAACAGTTTAACAGCCCCTCCGGGGCTGCTCAGCCCGGCCACAGCCAGTGCTGGTACAGCCACGGCCAGTTCAAACTGCACCGGCCCAGCTTCTGCTCCCACAGCCTGCGGCACCCCTCCAGCTCAGGTCAGGTTTTGTGAAAACAACAGCAAAGACAAGCTTTGAATGTTTAAATAGAAAAGAAACTCAAGTTTAGAACTGCACAAGACTCTGAATACTAGAGAGGTGAAGGTCTCATCTATCCTTGAGAAACACATTCCTTAACAAAGAACAGTTTTTCTCCAAATTTAACAAAACAATCTAACCCAAACCAGCATGGCCTTTGCCTCTGCCTGAAGAATTCCAGCCTAATTATAAACTTCCTCTGAAAAATGAAAAAAATATAGCTAATACTCACAGTTTGGGAGAAGAGGCAGGCAGCAGCTCAAAGTCAGATGTGCTGATGGACCCCAAATCTGAGGGAAATGATGAAAAACCGCTACTGCACAGGTGTCTCCTTTCTCATCAGCTGGGACCTGATCAAGCAGCCTAATGAGCTACACCTGGTCACGCTGGCTCCAGTGCAACTCCCAGACACGCTGGGTGTCAGTGCCCTTCATCCTCCTCCACAGCAGACTGCTGTCTGAGGCAGTGGGAGTTGTTTCCCAGTGACTCTTTTCAAGTTTATTATTTCTCTGCTCCACGTTACCATTTGAAGTGAGCAGAAATGACCCAGGATTGTGAAAGGGCCCTTGCAAACCAAACTGGTGCTGGTCACAAAGGCTGTGGGCGCCCTGGATCCCTGAGCAGGGTGTGCAGAAGTGCTGGTGGCCCCTGGGCTTGGCTGCCCTGGGATGCTGCTCTCCCTGCGGGTGCCAGAGCATCAGTGGGTGCTGACCCGATGTCTCCCCTTCCAGGGCTCAGCCCTGCCCTCACTGGCCACAGCAGGACCAGAACAGTCCCGCTCTGGTGCTGAGATGTCATTCAGGGCCTTTTTGTTTATTAGTGCTTGGAAAGTTTTGCCAAGTGACACACGTTAGGGTTACAAATATCGGTAATGTTGGAAATGTTCCCTGGAAGCCACAGTTCAGCAGACTCCTTCAAAAATAACTAATTGAACCACAACAGAGACACCAAACTGACCCAATCCTCCCAGTCCGTAAAACTATGCACACGCACCATATTTCAGGGTCAATTTATCACAACATGCCCCTTCCTCACTGGTGCATAGCAAAAGGAGAGCATGGACATATTTATAGCAGGCACTGCTTATCAGATGGTATAAATATGTCCATGCTGGAATAAATCATGGCATGGGTGTGAGCTCAGTGATCCATGGTGAGGAGGAAGTGCTGCTGAGCACCTGGGAATCCCCTGGGCATGGGGCAGGCTGCCCACAACCACACAAGGCCATTCCCAGAGGGACAGCAGGACACAGGACATGGCCCCACTTTTGTGTTCTCCTTCCCGCTTGCACCAGGAGCAGATGGAGAGAATTACAGGGGCCTTCTCTGTATTCTCCTTCTCTGATCATCCCCTGGCAGCTGTTTACCTGCTGCCAATTTGGATATAACGAAGCTCCCCAAGACAAGGGTCCTTCAGCTTGTTCTTGGACCTATCTCAGGTGAGTAATAGTGGTGGCAAGGCACCATTAAGGCAAGTCATGCTCCTCTGCTCCTGTAGAAATAATAGATGTTTTCTTTCAAACTTTTAGCTGTTACCAATTTACTCTAATATCAATATCACTGGTGTCCAAATTCTAAACATCCCTGCAGGTGGAAAACCCCAAGTAGACTTCCAGACAGCATGGGATTAAGGGAAGAGCCAACAAAGTGGGCGCCCCATGAGCCACTGCTACTCGAACAGAATCAGAGGGTCTGCAGTATAGGGACAGGCTGAGAGAGAGGGAGGACACAGAGACGTGCAGGGAGGTGTCCAATTCAGGATATTTCTGGCTCACTTGTACAACTGGTGTCTCCTGCAGCCTTGAGAAACTGGGATTTAAGATTTGCAAAGCCACAAATACAAATATATTGATAGGAAAATCGGTTTAACTTTCAAACAGTAAAACCCAATAATTCACAGATCATCAGGAGTCTTGGAGAAGAGCTGTGGGTAATGATGCACAGAATGTTCACAGAAGAATTGCAGAAGGTGCCCGGAAAAGGCCAGCTAAGGAGACTAAGGGAGCAAAATGCCAGCAAACCCCACCAAGACAGAGCGGCTGTGTTCTTGTGGGATCATTTAAGATAATGCCCACTCCTGTTCACGGGCAGTTAGGGCCTTCTAAGAATAAACTGATTAAAGAACATTTTGCAACCTATAAACTTGGTGCAGTTTAAATGAAGTCTTTTAACCTTGGAGGTCTTATTTTCCTTATTAAGAAGTAGGGAAAGCCCTTGCATTCCCCAGTTTGATCAGCTCATTAACAGACTGACAATATCTCGGGAGCTGCTGATGCTCAATGCTTTAATAATAACATCTGCTGACTTCCTCAGGGCCCGTTTCAGAAGAAATTAGGTACAGGTTTGCATGCCAAAGCGAGCAGGGATGTCATGAATCTGCATCCAGCTGGGAGAAGCAGACAGGCTGCGGAATCACTGCTGCCAGCGCCGCTGCCCAGCCAGCCCCGGCTGGAGCAGGCAGGGTCTGCCATAGAGCCCAGCTCCCTGCCCATAGAGCACAGCCCCTTCCCCACAGAGCACAGCCCCGGCTGGAGCAGGCAGGGTCTGCCATAGAGCCCAGCTCCCTGCCCATAGAGCACAGCCCCTTCCCCATAGAGCACAGCCCGGCTGGAGCAGGCAGGGTCTGCCACCGGCCCCTGCCCAAAGAGCACAACCTTGGCTCCTGGAACAGCCCCTTCCCCATAGAGAACAACCCCAGCTGGAGCAGGCAGGGTCTGCCATAGAGCCCAGCTCCCTGCCCATAGAGCACAGCCCCTTCCCCACAGAGCACAGCCCCGGCTGGAGCAGGCAGGGTCTGCCACCAGCCCCTGCCCATAGAGCACAGCCTCTTCCCCAAAGAGCACAGCCCTGGCTCCTGCACCAGCCCCCTCCCCATAAAGTACAGCCCCATCTGCCTGCACCAGCCCCCTGCCCATAGAGAACTACTCCGACCGGAGCAGGCAGGGTCTGCCACCAGCCCCTTCCCCAAAGAGCACAGCCCCAGCTGCCTGCACCAGCCCCCTCCCCAAAGAGCACAGCCCCAGCCCCTGTGCCCCAGCACCCCCCGGCCATCGCCTGCACAGGACCGAGGCAGCCGTGCACAGCCGTGCCACCAAAGGGGCTGGTAACTGCTGTGGGATTTTTTTAATCTAGTTTCCTATGAAAACAAGGTTCCTGTGATCCCTGTGTGCTTGTCTGTCTGCCTGTCCTGCCCAATAACTTTGAACTCTTTTCTTTGCTGATTTAAACCAGATTTCACGGAGAGGCAGAAGTCTCAAGGATAATTAAGTTCCTAAAAGGTTCATATGAGTAGGAATTTGGACAGAAAAAGGAATTTAGAGTTAGAACAGGGAAAACGCTTGCATTAAGGGCTTTTGAGTCCGTTGACTGGCTTCTGCCACCCATGACAGGTCATTGCTGGGGACTGTGGGAACAGGGTTGTGTGCTGGTGGGAAAAGCAGGAAGTCTTTGTGTAATTCAGAGGAGTCAGCCTCCGGAGCTCGTGAAACTGATCCTCACATTTCCCCAGGTTGGCATTCCTGGGTTTTGCCAGCCCTTGGCCCAGCCCATGGGCATGACAGCTTTCCCCTGACCATGGGGAACTGTTTGTCACTGCAGAACAGTCACCAGCACCAGCCCCATCTCTGGCACAGCGCTCTCCTGGTCACTCCTGCTCTCCCTGTCTCCCCACACTGCTCACTGCATGCTCACCAGAGAGCAGACCTACTTGCTTGGCATATGTGTGAAAACTGCCCCAAGAGATGAGCACAGCCCTCTCCTATCTCTGCCAATAACTAGGTGAGAAACAACCGGCTTACTCTTTTTTCAGTGATAAAACACATTGCCTTTCCCTCCCCAGGAGAGTACCTGCCCTGCTCTGCAGCACCTGGAGCTCTGGCCTTCAGGTGAGGACATCTGCTACTTGATTTCAGGTTTCTTCACTCAGAGGAACCTCCAAGGATCTGCTTTGATCCTGTTGGACCACGGACATTAAATTTGGGCCTCAAAATCAGTAACTGGCGCCAACCTTTTCAAGCAACACCCAGTGGAGCAGATGGCAGTGACCCCCATTCCCGTTACAGGCCCTCAAAGAGATGCCTGGGGTGCCCGGGCTGTGCTGGCTGGAGCAGAGGAGCAATCCTTCTCCCCCACAGGTACAGCTCACGAAGCTGCAGCACAGGGCAGTCCCCAACGCAGGAGCTGCTGGGAAGGTTGTGAAATAAATCCTGGCAGAGCAGCTGGATGAATACTCAGTTTAATTTAAGATCGAACACTCACAAGTCCAACTACAAAGTGGTCTCACTTGGGGCATTCTTGTAGCTTTTGCTTTAATTGAGTAAAATTCTAGAGGTCAAATTTCACCCTCAGTAGAAGGATGTCTCAAGGTTTCCAGCATTTCTAGTGGAAAAACCCCAGAGCAGAGCCCACTTGCTCTGAGAATCGCATGATGGCTCATCAGGGCTTTCTCTCCTCGACGTGTTGCCCATTTTATTAACTTCTGCTTTGCTTTAAAAAGAGGCATCTACCATTTTGCTTCCCTAAAGAAGCTCATGTTATAATTCAAGTGTCAGGACAGATTAAGTTAAATGTGCTGTGTGATTCCCAAAGGAAAACAAACTTCCAAACATCCTCTGTTTGCCTTGTTCCATGTCATGGATTGCATTAGAGCCGAACATGTAATTCTGTCGCCTAATGTGTTAAAGTTGGCAGGAATTTTACTCTCTGTGCAAGGTGAGAAATTACTGAGCTAACAAAACATTTCGTTTCCCCCTCCTTGCGTTCCTTCTTTATGAGATTCTGAATGTGACATTTTCACAAAAAATCCCTACACTTATTTGTGAAAAATGTATATTAAAACCAAAACACATCAAATGGAAAGAAATCACAGATGGTTTTATTCACAAGCAGCAGAATTAATGGCCTTCCCTCCTCTTTATAAATATTGGAAGCAGATGAGTTCATTACTATTTCACTCTAATAAAGAAAACCTGCTTAATTTTGACAAGACATCTACTTATCTAGTGTTTTCTACTGAATAATAAATCTATTTTCTTTGAAAAATAAAAGTTATCAATAAACAAAAACCTGCCTGGAAAATTTGCCAATCAAAAAAACCGCAAACATCTTCATTTCTGATAGTGCCGAAATGGAATCTGAGGGATTTTGAAAATGTCACTAATTTTCAGACCAGAAAGTTTTGAAATGTTTACTTTGTGGTTGTCTTAAATTTTTACATCTTTCAACAAAGCAAGCAGAAAAGTGAAAACATCTGAAAAGGCTTTTGAAAAGAAAAGAGTCAGCACAAGCTGGATGAAGCTGTGGGCTCCTTTATCTTCCAGAAATCCGCACACATGGAGCAGAGTTTATGAGGGTTTTTTTAACCCGGCATTCAAACACTTCCCAGTTCACAATCCTGGCTCCATCATGTTTGCCAGAGCTTCAAAGTGCTGCTGGCAGCTTTTCCTGCGCTGGGATAAAACATCTTACCCAGGGGAAGCAAAAGCTGAGTCATTTTTAACCCCAAACAACATTCACTGATGTGGTCATCTTGTTAGTCATGGAAATCCTGTGTTAGCTCTGTTTGTGCTTCTTTCAACACTTATTAACCAAGGAGCGAGGAGGTTTTATTTTAAACTGCAGAAGATGTTTATCCTCCCTAGGGCCATGACAATCAGTTACATGGCTTATCCATCATGCCAGAGAAAGGAAAGGATTTTGAGAAACTCCCCAGGCAAGTTAATTTTTAAAGCTGTAGGAGGGAGAGGAGAAAAGAAAACAAAACACCACCAAAGCCACCGGCTCACAAAGCCCAGAGCCTCTGATGACACAAGGACTGCGCCAGCCGCCCCCAGCCCCTGCTGCTCCCCCCAGGCACTGGGAGCATTTCCCTGGGCAGGAATGGCCACAGGACCCCTCCAGAGAAACCACTGCTCCCACGTCTCACAGCACTAAGCACAGCACAGTTAGACATTTTCCTCAGAAACCAAATTCCGTGAATGATGGATGTGAGCCAGCTCCAGTGCCAGTGCTGGGGTGAGGGTTCCCAGGCACGGGGTGTGCTGTGCCACAGGACTGAGCCCACAGCCCTGGCAGCAGGTGGAGAGAGCCCTGGAGCCACGGGCTGGCACGGGATGGGCCCACTCTGCTTTATGTCCTCCCCACACCTCTCCTCCCCAGCCAGGACATTCTATCAGGTGCCACTGACAGCTCCCACGGCAGCCACAAGATGCTGCTTCTGAGTTTTTTGTGGAACAAGTGGTACTGCTTTCAAAAGGTTATAAAAACATATGCCTGAAGAGAATGTCGGGAACTTGGGTATTAATCTCCCTTAATTCAAAGAGCACTCAAAATAAGCGAGACAGAAATACTGTCTGGGGTGAGAAGATGCCAGAGGTCAGATTGTGCACCACTAGCTTGGGTCAAGTTCAGAAGAATAATAACTTAGCACAAAGAAAAACAATTTTCAGTGTAGTGCAGTATTAGCCTCCCCTGGCTGAGCAGCCCATTTCCCTCAGGGTTTGCTGCCCCAGCCATGCAGGTACCAGCCCGCACTGCTGCTCCAGCCTGCACTGGTGCCCCAGCCATGCAGGTACCAGCCTGCACTGGTGCCAGAGTGGTCACTGCAGCCTAGGGGGCTGAGCCCAGGGTGCCAGTGCTGCCCCCAGTGCTGCCAGCCCCATCGCTGGGCTGAGGATTGCTCCAGCCAGGCTTCACCCAATCCTGCCCCATAAAACACGTCGCTTGAGTTTGTTTTCATTTTGCAGCATACCTGTAGAGCAAGACATTTTGGACAAATTTCTCAAGGCTTTCTTACATCCAATTTCCAAGGAAAAAAGCCCACAAACAAGAGCACATTCCCTGTAGGGGATCATGTTGCCACCTCTGTAGTTCACTCTTCCAATCCAGGTAGTTGTTTCAGTCAGAAAATTAAAAGACAAAAGCACACAGAATTATCTGATTAAAACAAGTTTCATTTAACAAATTATATTAAGAATACAGACGGAGTTATCACACAATGAAACTTCCCTTTGTAAAATACAGGAGGGTCATCTAAAATAAATATAAAACATAGTAACATTCATAAGATTAATGCACAGTAAAATCACTTTCAGTAACCCAACCATCTTAGAAAACCACCTTACAACTGCAAAAAAGGTTTCTCTCTGCCATTTGTATGATGACATTTAAATCTGTTGCTGTTAGGAAACAATTTCACAACAAACGACCAGAATAGCCCAAGTGTTTGGTTTCCCTGTGGTGAATGAAGGGAGCAGCACCTCGCAGAGCTTGTTTGTGAGCAGAGGAGCAGCTCTGCCCCCTGTGTGCCCCTCTGCTGGGGGATTCCCGGCAAGGCTCCAAGGCTGAGGTAATCATTGGTGGGTGTAGTGAGGCTCCTGCCTTTGGGAGGAGCAGGAGCAGCTCGGGGGCACAGCTGGGCACACGGACCGAGCCACCTGGGGAGCAGCGGGGCGCTGAGGCCAGCACGGCACTGCCAGCTCCGTCCCGTCCCCCTCTGCCAGGAGATTCCAGGCCCCGCAGGAGAGGAGGTGCCAAGGCCTGGGAGGCATGCCCTGGCCACCAGCACCTACCTGGCACGTGCAGCGCCCATGACAGGAATTCTCCAGGCTCGGCAGCATGTGGATTCAGTCTGGAGAGCTCAGGACACTGAGGGAGCAGTGGTGGGTGTGAAACCAAACAAGCCCAATGCTACAGACTACCAACAACCTCCCACAGCACAGGAGGCTCCCAGCCAGGAAACCTCCAACAAACACCGCGGGGACACGCAGGGACAGTCACAGGAAAAGTCTGACACAGTTTACTCCTATGGAACTACAGATATGAGGTGCTCCCATAAGGGAAGACACCTGCTACAACTATTCACACTTGAATTTTATCACGAAGTTCACACTCTACATCACTTTCTGGACTAACTTCTTGCCTTCCCATGATCAACACAGCAGAAAGCACAGCCTGGCCTGGGTGGCCACAAGTCACCTTGGCGCATGACCAGCTTCTTGCCGTGAGGAATCCAGGAGGCAGCGTGTCACTAGGAATTCACATCAGAAGGCATATTTTACAGTAAGCAAACCCCTCACTGCTGCTTTTCTGTCTCTGTTGCAGATGTATAACAATTTGGCAAACTAACTTCTCCATCAGCCATAAGATTAAACTACCTAGAGACCAGTTTTGTTCTACAAATTCAGGCAAGATAGCCAAGAACATCTGGTAAAGCTCTGCAAATTCGCTTCTGTTGCTTTCCACTGACTCCTCCCCTCCCCTTATGCTGCAGAAGGCTTCTCCTCAGCCAGACAACATCTACATCAGACACCCTGGACGTTTATTGCCTGGGCCAATTCCTCCACAGTCACCTCTCGGACAGGGAGGGAGATGCAGAGATGCAGGTACTGGCCATGGCACATGCCAGCATGGAGGACTCACTGTAAGGATGCAAGGACCAGCCTTGCAATGAGCTGCCGTGAGTACTAAAGTCATGGAGTGGCCAGTAAAACCTTCCAGTGGAAATGCTGACCTGACAGCCCTGGTCTCAGGAATTCAGCAGTGCAATAAAAAAAGCTTCCTCTGATCAGTGGACTGAGAAGTTGACACAGTCAACCACCCTGCACGGTGTTTCGCTGTGCTTCCAAGCACTGGCTCTGAGCCCTCTCCCTTTTGGAGCTGCCTAGTTTTGGAGCTTGAGAGCTCAGCTGGTGCAGCTTTTTGTTCAGAACATCTTCATTGTGTTTGCCCCACAGGAACTGCATCTGTCCTGTCTGTGCATTTGAACCAGGCTGTCCCCGCAGCGCCGTGGTGCAGGACCACACCATGGAGAGCAAGCTCATCTCACATGGCTCTTTGCAGGTGAATCCTGAAGGAGCTTTGCTGGCGCAGTGTTAGAGAGGGAGAAGTAAGTATACAAATATATCCTGAAGATGTAGATGCCTGTCCCAGCCGAGTATCCTGCCAGTGTTTCAAGTATCCAGTGTTTCCTGTAGGTCACTGCAGAGCAAGCTGAGCAAACCTAGCAGTTGGTATAAGTTCTAAAGCACTGATTTTCTCTTACAAAAGGGACTTGGAGCTCTGCACCCATTTTCCCAGATGTACCCAGGGAGTGTGGCACTGAGTGTGGGGCTCGTGGCTCTCAGAACCTGCTCCTTGCTGAGCCCCCTGTTCGCTATGCAGGCAGCCCTGCCCTCCTGGGAAGAGGTGGCTCCAGGAGGGGCTCCTGGCAGCTGCCTCTTAATCTCCCAGTGGCAGGCACTGCCCTGGAGCTCTGCAGACTGTGCTGCGCCCTGTGCAGCCCTTGTTCCTCCACCAGGAGCAGGGAAGGTCAGCTCTCATCCCAGAGCTATGGGGAACGCACTGCCGCAGATGGCTCCTGCCTACCTGCCGTGACCACTGAGCCACAGGAGAAGCTATAAACGGATGTCACAGAAAACTACAGAACAAATTACAAGCAGAAAAATAGAAAGACAAAAGATGGATGAGATGGGCACAGCACTACGGCACAGAGTGGATTTGAACTTGAAGTGAACCTGAGCCGAATGACCAAGCTGCCATGGTATGTTCATTTGTCGATGTCGGCATCATCAATCTGGCCTTTGTGAAGCCTGGCAGTGAGGTCTGGCTTTTCTTTACTGCAGGATAAATAACAACTAAAAATGGTGGTGCAAGCTCCAAGTAAACGAGCACTTCCAGGGGGTCACCCGAGGGCTCCAGAGCTGGTGCACAGCTTTAACTCTTTTGCCCAGGAACAATGTACATGCAACCAAATTGGCCTCTGCTCTCCAACCACATGGCCACTCTACAGACACAGCTCCAGAAAATTATTTACCTGATCGGAAGAAGCTGAAGCAAAGATCTGGACTCAGTTTGTCCCAAATGTATTTTGTGCTCTTCATCCCAGCAGTACAGTGTGGTGCCTTAAAACCAGAAATGAATCTTTGGACAAGAATTATTTTACTTAGGTACAAATAAAAAATATTAGCTGACAGTACAAATACTGCTGTTAGTTACCACTCTGTGCAACTAGCAAATGCCAGATCAATCCAAGGGAGTGCAAAGTAGGTTGGGGCACATGTACGACCCAGGCTGAGAGCAACAGCACTGTTACTGTTACCATGGCAATTGCATTTCAGTGGGGTCAGGGAATCAGTATTTTACAATACAAAAAATTGTACATTTTAACTCTTACTCCAAAATTGCCATTTTGCTGCCATGATGTATGTTTGTTCTACAGCAGAGACTTGAAAGAGCAGCACAGAGTCAGATGGGCACTTGTAAATAACTTATTACAGCAATGGACTTCTCCAAGACATGCGTTTAGTTGGGAGGAAGCCCGGTCAGCGATCACAGGGAGGCAGAGGTCAGGGTTTAATGCATCCCGCTCTCATCCTGTGCCATGTCAGTCTTCAGTGCTTCCCCATGAGTGCCCAGGAAACAGGCACATCTCTTTTGTTTTAGCAGCTAGCAGGGAACACATTAGAGAACTGTCTCAATGATGGGCAGGTGATGGCATCCCAGCTGTCAGCAGGTCCACAGGCAGCTTGGCTGGGGTCTGCCAGGGTGTCGCTGCCAGCATCCATCCATCCATCCAGAAACACAGGAGGCTTGCTGCCCTAGATCCGTATGGACAGACGGACACCCTGTGCAAAGCGAAGGTCCTTCATCTCAGGACCTGCAGTGCACCTTGGGCACCCTGCCTGCCCGGCCAGTGCCCAGGGAGAGCCAGGGGCCCTGGCTCCCCCAGCCTAGGCAAATCCAGTGACCACAGTGGATCTGAGACTGATCCCAGCCACAGCAGAACTTCTGTGCCCAGATCGTGGCAGAGGGATTGGCATTCACTGCAGCTGGGTTCTGCACTGGCCTGGGTGCCACAGGAGCCTCCTGCTGCAAGGTGTGGAGAGCCAAGCAGCTCCACAGCAGCTTGTGTGGCAGTACCCAGCCATGCCTTCCACTGCTCCTTTCAGGGGTAAGATCTCTCCATGCTCCGCAAGCTCCAGGCTGTGTTCGCAGAGGTTTGCTACAGCTCTGGATTCTGTGACTGTCCTGCAGCAGGGTTACAAAGTGGGGATGAGCAAGGGGCTGCGCCAGGCTCCCAGTCCTCAGTCCTGTACTCACGTGGAGAGGGGTCTGCGGCGGGGTGGGGGCAGCTGCCCAGGTGCCCGCGGTGGAGCGGTGTGTGCAGGGCGGTGCGGCGCGGCGTGGCCGGACACGGGGAGGCGCGGGATGGTTCCATGGCTGTGTCCCGTGTCCTGCTCAGTAGTATGCACGCACACACGCTCCGGCCGCGGCCCTCAGGACGGCGGCACCGGTGGGCAGCGGGTGGGGCTGGGCGGCAGGCGGGCTGCCGCGCTCTGCTCCGTCCGGAAGCTGTAGTCGTACTGTGGGGCAAAGCAGAGAGAGGGAACTGCAGCACTGACCACACAACACTGCCCACACCTGTGCTGGGATAGTGTGAGAAGCAGAAAAATGAGAGAAAAACCTGGGCTGACAACAGCTGGCCCAGGTAGGGCCATGCCAGCTGAACCTGCTGGTACCAACTGAGCCCACATCAGTGACCTCCCCAGGCAGGGCTCACCCCCTCCCCAAAACCATGCATTAACACAAATGTGACCACGCTCATCCTGTCCATAAAGCAGCTAGTCAGAAACATTCCCCCTGGCAAGTTTACTCAAGCTGCTACCATCAGAATTAACGTTTTTTGTTGGCAAGAGGGTGAAAGTCCCTACATTCACACCCCTTGGGCCACGGTGTCACTACAGACAGGGGACATCCCTCGCAGGCTGGCGTGCACTGTAGCAGTGCCATCTCGTGGCACGCTGTCAGCCGCACCCGCCGGCCCGCGGCCACCCCGCCGCTGCCAGGGCACCCCAGGACAGGCCGGGGTAGCGGTGGCTGTCCCGTGGCAGGCGGGTGGCCAAAGCAACACCATGTGTTGGGGCTACCGAGGTAGGAGCTGCCTGCAACCGTGGCACACGCACTGCAACAGCCCCGTACACGGACTCTCCTCCATGCATCTCCCAGTGCCGCATTTGTGGCCTTTGGAATCTCACAAACACGTCCCCCTGTGTGCTCCTCACAGCCGGACCAGGACAAGGGATGTGCTGCCAGCAGGGCGGTCGGGGCAGCCATCAGCCATGCCGGTACCCGGCCCAGGGCCGTGCCAGCTGTACCAGGGCCGTGCCACTTCCACCCGACGCCGACCTCCTTTTGGTGCCGGCTCGGGAGGACACCGGCGCGACGCTGAGCTACGGAAGCCCCGCTCCTGCCGAACGCACAGGGCCGGCCATGGCATTGGATCCCCGGCGAGCGGGCCCCGGCGAGGCGGCCAGGGGCCGGCAGGGGGCGCCGCGGTTTCGTGCCGGGCCGGGCGGGAACGGGGCAACCCGGGCTGTGCCCGGCCTGTACCGGGCCTGTGCCCGGGGCCTGTGCCCGGCCTGTACCGGGACTGAGCCTGGGGCCTGTGCCCGGCCTGTACCGGGGCTGTGCCCGGGGCCTGTGCCCGGCCTGTACCGGGACTGAGCCTGGGGCCTGTGCCCGGGCTATAGCGGGGCTGTGCCCGGGGCCTGTGCCCGGCCTGTACCGGGACTGTATCAGAGTCTGTGCTCGGCCTGTACCGGGACTGTGCCTGGGGCCTGTACCCAGGCTGTACCGGGGCCTGTACCAGAGCCTGTACCCAGGTTGTACTGGGGCTGTACTGGAGCTGTACCGGGGCTGTGCCCAGGCTGTACCAGAGCCTGTAGCCAGGCTGTACCAGGGCTGTATTGGGGGTTGTATCAGAGCCTGTACCCAGGCTGTACGGGTCCTGTACCCAGGCTGTACCCGGCCTGTACTGGAGCTGTACCAGGGGCTGTGCCCAGGTTACACCAGGGGCTGCATCAGAGTCTGTACCCGGGCTGTACCACAGCCTGTATCCAGGCTGTATTGGGGGCTGTACCGGGGCCTGTACCCAGGCTGTACCAGGGCTGTACTGGGGCTGTATCAAAGCCTGCACCCAGGCTGTATTGGAGCTCTACCAGGGGCTGTGCCCAGGTTATACCAGGGGCTATATCAGAGCCTGTACCCAGGCTGTACCGGGCCTTTACTCCCCGGGGCCGCACCTCCCTGTCGCGATGCTGCAGCCGCTGGCATGCAATAGGCCTCATTTTTCAACACCCAAACGCATAAAGATGTCAGCTCAAACTGTTTACTAATTAACACTTAAAAAGACACAAATTAGATATGCGTGGCTAAGAGCAATTATAATCAAGACGAATCTCTCCAGTCATTGGGGAACTGAGGAAACTCCTAATTGCTGGAACCAATGTTTTAAAATCTGAAATCATGCCAGTTAGCAAATATGTTCATTTAAAGAACATTTCATGTGACTGCACTCAGGAGAATTGACTACAAACATGCAAACAAGGAAAAATATTTCTGTGTAAAATTAAAATTTTAAGCTCTTCTAGATTTACAACTTCTTCATTAAATATATTTGCAAAAAGCAGCCCATGAAAACTTGTAGCAATTCAGTGGTTAAATGAACTGCCTTCCTTATCACTTTAAAAGGAATGATGAATATTGGATGCTCCCTTTACTAATTAGACTCTCTAGACTTTTTACACCACGCCAAGTGCAAATGAAGACAGGGTGCACCCTGCCAGTGGCCAGCCCGCTGCCCTCACTGCACAGCACCAGCCACAGAGCTGGGAACAGGGACAGTGCCACCACCCTGGCTGCCACCTGCACCTGCCCAGGCGCATGCTCAGTGACTCTACCCTACCCAGGGCAGGCAGGGGTAAAGGACAAACCCCCAGAGCCCTGCTGGGAGACTGGCAGCAGCACTGTCTGTCCTACATCCACCAAATTAGCCATGAAGTGATGGCACGTGCTGCTTACACCTGCACCTCACCACCTCTTCATAGCCCAGCTCTCTGAGCACTGCCCCGGGCACAGCTGTGCCATCCTGGGGCAACAAGAGCAGTTCAGGTGCAGTCCAGGATTTGCACCTATTTCCATCATTTTCCTGACAGGGTAGAGTCCTGAAATTCAGCTGCCTGCAGCTTGGAGGATGGGTGCATACATCTGCAAATGTGGTGACAGAGAACAGTAATTCTTAGAATTCTTTGGGAATATTTTTTGCAAGGCATCTTGCTCCAGGGAGAATGTTCTGGCTGCTTTGGATATCCAGAAGATTTGCTGTAATGGTGCTATTGCTTGCAAGGGAAATAAAGCCATGCCGAAATTCACAATATTTATATGTGTAGCTCTCTATGTGCAGACAAGATGCTTCATCAAGGAATATGGGCTGCATAATCGTACTTTTCATTACGCTGGAACGCACACAGCCTGCTACAGAGCAGGAGCTGTGGGAGAGCAGCAGGTCTTGGCCTCTCCTCGCTGCCCACAGAAATGACTGCAGTGCTGGTGTCCCCACTCTCCACAGGCCTGTGAGGGCACAAGCAGGGCTGTGCAGCCCAGCCCTCCCCAGGCAGCCCCCAGGCTGCCAGACCTCTCCCACACCAGGCAACGCACAGAGATGATGCAGAAGCAAATTCAGCACCACACGGATTCCCCATGGCCAAAGGGACCATCTGCTCCCTGGCCAGCTCAGGGCAGGAGTGGGACAGCAGCCAGGCACAGGGAAGGGCTGCCAGCCCTGAGCACCCCCTGCTCCCAGGGTCCCTCCTGACAGACACTGCCAGTCCCAAACAGAGGGGTGGCATGTGTGCCACGTGGCAGACTGCAGTGCCCGAGGCAGTGGGTGCATCTGTCAGCCACTGGCCCTGCCAGGCAGCATCCTCAGATCCACCACTGCAGCCACTGCAGTCCCACAGGGCGCCTGCAAAACCCCTGCCAACTGGGCCTGACCATCTTCTTGTACTCAGACAAAACTTTCAGGCACAAGAGGGTGGATCTGGGAGAGACAAGAAAAGTATTTTCCATAAGGGAAGGGTTCTTAAAAACAAGTGAACACAGCCCTCATGATTTGCTCAGTGCCTGGCTGGCTACTTACCTCCTTTTCAATTTCTGCAAGGGTTTTGATTGTGATACCCAAGAGATCAACCGGCTGCATCTGGCAAGAAAGAAACAAAAATGTCAGATTCAGGGTCAGGGAGGGGTGTCTGTTTGTTTGTTTGTTGTTTTGTTCTGTTTCAAGTCACAAACACTCCATCACCAGAGATTTAGAGGCACCATCTGTAAACACAGGCACGATCCCGTTCCTCGTTCCAGCAGGAGAGTGAACAGCAGACGGCGGGCTGGGGCTCCCAGCTCCAGCCCTGCTCTCCCTCAGCACCACAGCTGACACTCACCCTGGTGCTGCTCCGTGCAGGGAGGGTGGGTCTGTAGCACTGGACGGGTTCTGTGGCTGCAGCACGAGGTGTGAGCAGCACCAGCTGCAGGAAGCCCCGACCAAACTGACCATATGGTGGCAATGGTGTCTAAAGGATCCGCGGGGAGGATTAGCACAACCTAATCTCTCTGCATTTGTCCTCACAGCAGGGACTTCAGATTTCTGGGAATAATGGCCCATAAACAACCCTCTCAGAAAGCAAGGGATGTGAAAAACCGCTATCAGCAGGAAGAAGAAAGCAAAACGCTGGAGCACTACTGAAAAATCAGACACAGCTGATGGCCCAGTGTTTGCCTTAACAGCTTCCTGTAAATTGATTTTTAAAAAGATGCTGCTTTAGGATCAGATGGATTTGGGAACCGATTTGGATGCTGAATCTTTGAGCTCTGGATCATGAACCTTACCAAGCACGGGTCCAGTGACACCCAGAGGTCACTCTGAACCAGGAGCAGCATTTCTGTTTGGTGAAGCAGACGTGCCCTGCCGTGCAGGCGGCAGCACCCGCTGTGGAGCAGGCACCACCCAGTGCCCTCTCAGGCTCACCTGCAGCCAGGCAGGACCCTGGGGCAGCTGATGGCACAGGAGTGCACTGTGCCATTACCACTGCCCCGAACTTCTGCAGTGACAGCAGGAAGTAGTAAAGCTGCTGGCACTATGCCATCCTCACAGCAGGTAAATGCAGGAGAGCTCCACCTCTGCAGCTTTCTTTACAATCTATGCTAAGAAATTAGAAATGCTTTCAGCACCAGGGAGTCCCATTGCCATTCCTATTTTTGACGGTAATAAACCTTGAAATCCCAGGATAATTCAGTTTTAGAAGCAATCTGGCAAAAGCCTTTCCCATCTAACGGGCAGCTATTGTGACATGCAACCTTGGCCCATCTCAAGCACTGGGTATGTATTTGGCCCCACAACAGAATAGCTCCCAGAAGCAGCTAATTTGTCTTGATGTTTTGTGATTGCTCCGCATGAAACAATGGATTTCAGACACTGGAGAACAACAAACTCACCCCTTCAGGAGCACAGGCAAACTTCTCCGAAATCATAAAAGGCACTCCATCCATTGCTGAAAAGGACAAGACATCACATGTGACGTTTCCAGCTGCCTTCTGACATGCAACTTCACACATTCCCAGTGACAGATCAAGTGTTCACAGCACTGACACATGACTGATTGCTCCCAAACGTTACTGCCAGCCTTTTTCTCCCTCTAAACTGCCAGTGGTTTCTTTACATTTAAGACATAGCTGGGTCAGTCCCTACCAAGCCAGGAATCCAACAAATTCTCCTTGCTCTATCCATATACAATTTCATGGCATCAATTTTGCATTTTCCAGTTTTGTGCAGCTGGCAAAGCAGGACAGTATTTGAAACTAGAAGGACACAACTTCTATTAATCGCCTCCTCACCAAACCAGTTCAGCACGCGGTGGTGTCTGAGCAAGAGGATAAGGGACAGCTGCTTCAGGGGACTTGCAGCCCCCAAAGCAGTCAACACCACCACCTGTGTACCAAGCAGGTAAGCTGCCAGCGCCTGGGTAGGATGATGACAAACACCTGGGGCCAAGCACCCTGGCCTGGCTGCTGCTAGTGTAAACTCAACACTGAGCAGCAGCTCAAACACTTGCAAACCACATCTGGAGGATGTAAACCAGTGGAATATGAAGACAGACATGAGGACACGACACCACAGTCTCATGTCACATGGCCCAGCTTTTTCTGTAGCATAACCTTAATGGTATTCAGAGCACTGTTTGCCTTTATACCATCTTGTATACTCGTCCTAGTGCAATGATGTTCAGTGTTTGTGTCTTGCTATCACCATGTCACAGGAAGCCTCCCACAAGATGTGGCAGTACAAGGGAGACATTTTTAAAACATGTAACTCAGCAATTTGCATGGAAGACTGAAAAGGGCATGTTCCGAAGGCAGCTCACACCCCAGATACACCCCCTTAATTGCACTTACACCTTTAACATCTGAAGTCTTTAAATTTCAACTCTGAAAGAAATAAAACTTCAAATCAGAGCAAATTTAAGCCCTGAGAGGCCCTCCACTGATCCTCAAATAGGGTTTTCTTTCAGAAAGCATCTGCACCCACAAACCCAGTGCTCCTCTGCTTTTTCCAACTTCACCACTGAGTTACCATGTCAGTGATTAAACAAGGGCCATTTAAGAAGACTCAGCCTTTTACATTGGCTTTGTCTATTTTCAATACAAAACCCCCCTCCACTGGAGTAATTTTGTTATCAAAGGTGCTGTGTGGCAGCCACAGCGCAAAGGAAAACAAAAGGAAACAGATGAAAAGCAGCATCACCAAACCCAGGAAGTTTTAAACCTGAAAGACCATCTGCACTTGTTATCCGACAGGAACCCCCTTTGATCAGCCACACGCCAGCCTCTGTAAAGCAATCTAAAGCCTGAGCTAGGGAGCCTGTGCATCCCCAGAGCCCCCGTCCCTGGGCACGCGCCCCGGCCCACCCGGAGCTCAGCGCACACAGCAAAGCAGCAGATAAAAGCAGGGTGAGCCAAAGGCTCTGCAGCGCAATTAGCGCTCTCCTAAACAAACGAGCTTCAACAGAGCTGTAATTAGGCAGGCCTGTAATTAAGTATATGCCCTTTATCATAACGATCATGCTTAAAAATGGCACGATGCATGGAAGTGTGTTATTAATGCTGCGCTCCCCAAGCGCGGGAGCGTGTGTGGAGCTGCCGTGTCAGGCCCGTCACCAGCCTGCTGCTAAAATGCATTAAAGGCATAGAGCAGAAAACAAGGTGCTCATTCAGCGTCTCCTTTCTCAGCCAGGCACCGGTGTCACGAGGGTTTAAACACCACCAGTTCTGGAACCTTTACAGAAACGAGGCCCTGGGCAGCCACAGCCACTGCCTGCCCCAGCACCAGGAGGGCAGCAGCCCTCACCCCTCAGCCCTCAGCCCATGGCTCAGCTGGGCTCCAGGAGCCCTTTGGCCACCCAGGGCTGCAGGCAGGCAGGCAGGGGGACAGCCCAGACAAGATGCATGGGGAGCAGCGCTCCCCCCCTGCATCTGCTCTCCCTGGCTGAGCGAGTGCCCTGAACAAAGCAGATGCTCTGGGGGCAGGAGCCTTCTGTGCCCCCACCCCACCTGTGGGGTCTCCTGCTCGCAGGATGAGACACCCACTGCTGCTGCTGCCCAAGATGGGCTTTTCCACACTCACGAGGACTGCAAGGGCGTGCTCTTCTCCCTCAAAACGGAACAAAATAAAATCGGGTTTCAGAAGGAAAACTGTTTCCAATGGCTGTTTGCTGCCTCCCAGGACCAGCTCCTTCCTGAGGGTCACAGCTAATTAACTCAGGCACTGCAATTAGTTAAAAGAGTTGAGAGGAGCCAGCAGCCAAAACCAACCTCGCAAAGCGCAGCCCCAAAGGACAGGGTTCCCATGCATCCCTGACAGCAGAAGGGGATGGATGCCTCGGTGAGGTGTAGTGGACGTGTCCCTTCATGGGTGCAGGACCACCGAACACACAACCGCTTCCACCTGCTGGCTGCTCCTGCACTGTGATTTACCAAGACCTGCTCTCAGGCCCTAGTGGGGAGGACACCAAAGCATGCTCTATAATTCAACTTGCTAGCTCGCTTAGAAATCCTCTCTTTAATCTGTGAAAGTATTGTCACCCTTCTCTAAGCACTCGAGAGATGCTGCCTTCTGTGCTGCAGACTCCAACTAAATCTCAGTTGTCAAATTAGTAATTCATCTTTCTTGAATAACTATATTTTTAGCCAAGCTACCAGATTTAAATAATCAGACCTGCCAATGCTACCCTAATTTAAACATGCTGACGAACTTTCACAGGCAGCATCAGCTAACATAATGAGTTTCTGGATGACAAAGAACTTCAGACGGTAGTTCTCTACACTACCCAGCATAATAAGCACTTGTTCTTTTCTACAATGTGCACATAAAAGAGAAATCTAAATAATAGTTGCAGTAATTATCTTGAAAAATATGTGGTGATTAATGGTGATTATGAAAATCTGTATAATTGTTCGCTAACGCTCCAAAAATCAGATGTTCTCTTGAAGCAACCATCAGTGAAGAACTTGGAAACACAAAAGCTTCCAAGCTGCCGTCCATGGGATGACCCGTGTGCCAGCTCAGCCCTCACCCTGCCGGGACCTCTGCCGCAGGTTCCAGGATGTCCACCATGTGACACGTGTGTCATTGTGGCTGAAAGCACCAAGTTCAACCTGTTATTTATGCAAATAATTAATTACTCTTGTATCCAACTCACAGTTTGTCATGACACATTAATGACTTGATAGACTTCTATGAACTAGTGAGCACAGGACAGCGGAGCGCTTTTATCGTCATTTAATTTAAAAACGATCCTGTGTGAAATTATCTAGTTGTGAGTGATGGAAGCATAAAGAACAGACTCAGCAAAGCTTCTTTTGGATCATTGCTTTATTAATGGTAACGTCAGGGAAATGAAAAATGCTAACATTGTCATATTTAACTCCTGGGTACAGATGAATCGCTGCCTCAGAGCCTGGCAGGCTCCGTTTGCACACTGCAGTGAGCGCTAATTCCTCACACCACGATTGTGGGGATACACAGCCACACAACAGTTTATACACCTTAACTCCCAAGGAAATAACAGCTGTTTCTGCATTAAATTCTCACCATAAGCTTTTGTAGCTTTGGATTTCTATATTACTGTTTTTGCATTGCCTGTTACACTAGAATTTTCAATTTCTGATATTAAAAATATTTAAATAAATAAATAAATCCCTTGCAAAATGTTTTCCTGCATGACTGAAAATGAAGAACTGCTAATCCAAACCAACAAAAAACCCAACACTGAGTGCACTACTACCACCTTTAAAATTTAAATGACCTTAGATTTTAGAAAGGGCTTCCTCTAATGCTGCAGAACTGTTCCAATTTTCCCCAGACCTGAATGCTAACAGAGTGTTTATCCTTTACCAAGAAGAGTATTTCATAAACCAGCCTAGAGCAACACCATAAAACCAGCAGAGCTCTCCTGCTTAGAGAAAACTTGATTTTCAGCTAAATGGCACCAGAGGAATCTGAAAGCAGATTGAGAATCAGGGGCTGGCACAGAGATTTAAACAGCAACCTGAACAGTAAATGTGTGTTCTTTGTGCTACAGTGCACCGAGGCCCATATGGAACCACACCAAATCACTGATGGCGAAACCTCGGGGCCAAAACCAAAAGCAGCCTTTCCTGACAGCTCCTGCCAAGCCAGCTGCAACAGGGAACCTGCAGCTGTCCCAGCTGTGCTCCCCAGCTGCAGACACCAACCCCAACACGCATACAGCTTCGTTGTGTCATACAAGGCAGTGCAGAGGTGCAGGCAGGGGCACAGGCAGGGGCACAGAGGGGTGCAGGGCTCAGCTCTGCTGGCCCAAGGCAAGCATGAGCACGAGCGCAAGCTCATGAAAGCCCCAGAGCACTTCATGTGGCTCCTGGGCAGCAGGAGCTGTCCCCAGGGCTGTTGAGGGGACACAGCCAGCAGGGAATGCCCAGCGCGGTGCCTGGTGCCCAGGCCTGGCCAGGCAGCAGGGTGGCAGCAGCACCAAAGCACCCAATGCCTGGTGCAGCGAGTGGGACAGCAGGGCCCTCCTGGGCTGGGGAAGGAACCTCTGCTTTGGGAAAGGTTTACAGCTTTCCTGTTCCTCTTGAAATGACTTTGATTAAAAAAACAGACCTGGACTAAATTTTCATTTTTGCTAATTTGATTGTCAGCCTTGATTTTCTTAGTTTCCTGCATAGCTCATGACATGGCACAATTAGTTCTTTACTGCTAAGATCAAGCCACGAAAACACTTGAAAAAGTACCCCTGGATTTGATTATTTTCTTTTTTAAATAAAGTGAAGGTTAAGTACTGCATGGTGACGCCTAAGGAGCACCTCAGCACTGTGACTCCATCAGCACTAGAGAACATGGAGAGACTTCAAACAAGCTCTTCAAATTGCAAGTGTTTAGGAGCTCTTGATTTTATTATTTTTTAATAAAATGTCCCCTTTGAAGTCTCTGCACCACACTAAACTTCAAAGATCACACCTTAGCATGTGCTGTTTCCAAGCCACAGCCCCTAATTAATTAGAGGAGAGCAGATACAAACCAGGGCACTCACGTGGGGCTGAGGCAGAGCTGGGACAGGGCCCACTTAGTGATGGGGAGGCAAAGGCAAAGGAAAGGCAAAGGAAAGGCAAAGGCAAAGGAAAGGCAAAGGCAAAGGCAAAGGAAATGCAAAGGCAAAGGACAGGCAAAGGCAAAGGAAAGGCAAAGGCAAAGGCAAAGGAAAGGCAAAGGCAAAGGCAAAGGCAAAGGCAAAGGCAAAGTAAAGGCAGGGGCAGAGGAAAGGCAAAGGTGGAGGCAGAGGAAAGGCAAAGGCAAAGGCAAGGTAAAGGAAAAGGCAAAGGAAAGGCAAAGGGTAAAGGCAGGGACTCCTCCAGCGTCCGCTCCCGGCTGTGTGCTGAGGAGAAACCCAGACTCTCTTCCATTCCCTTCAGCTCTGGCTGTAAGGACAGACTCCTTGGAAGTCATTAAACATGTAATGTCTGTCTGCACGGCCGGGCAGCGCAGGCTGCAGCAGCAGTTGCAAAAAGCATCTCGGGCAGCCCCACAATGGCCGCAGTGTTCCCTGGCCGGCAGCTGTAAATTCCTGCTGCTTGATGAGAGAAACATCCACACGGCTTCCAGGGCTGCGGGGTAGGGGCAGGGGGTATTAAATCCACAGGCTGCATATTGTTGCAGTGTCTGGCCCCGGAAGCCTTTTCCTTAGCTGAGCCACCTACGGTGTGCGGTGGATTTGCTGCCGCTGTGACAGTCCCAGGCTCCCAGACTCTCTGGACAGGAGCCAGGTCACTGCCAGGGGCAGATGCTCACACTTGCAGCGATGCTGTGATCCTGCCCAGCAGCACCCCACACTCTCCAGCAGTGCAGTGAGTGACCAACATCTGTCCCACAGGGCTCCCAGGGGAGACAAAGGTGCACGGTCCTCTCTTTACATGGTTTTGGTCTAAGAGACTCAAGTTATTTTTAACACACAGCAGCTTTGTGTTTCCAATAAAAGCAGGAGAAAGAAACTAGATCAGCTGCCCTGACAGCACCGTGCTCTCCATTCTGCAAGCATGCCTACAAGTTAGTGGAATGGCTAGGAAGGATGTGGGGATGGATAGCCATCTTCTGCCCTGGAGCTCACTGACACCCAGAACACGCTCCCACCCTCCCATGGAGCGTCCACCCAGCCACAAGAGCCTCGACACAGGCCCAAAGCTGGGTCTGCAGAGGATGGCACAGGGCACAGGCACGCAGCACTGCCCGGATGCAGGAAGGTCTCTGTGCCCAGGCTGGGTGGTGCCCTGCTGCCAACAGCCAGGCACAGGGCCACAGCCCTGCCGAGCCAAAAACCCTTCTGCAGGAGGAGATCCACTGTGCCACACAGGATCCACATCCTCTAATGGGACTTCATTTTTAAGTGCTCAAAAACATTACTGGAACCACATATTCCTATCAGGTAAATTTCATTTGCATATGCAAATGATATCCAAATACACTGCACCATTAATATGATCAGTAATTACATAATAATAGTCACCAATCTCCACACACATCAAACTTACAGTTTTGTAGCTATTAAGGAAACTGTGCTTTGTAATTAAGATAATCCTCATTTCCAGATGCTAATTAACTATATAATAATTAGCTTCTTTTGCTAATGCAAATGAAGTATTTTCATCCTTATTGGTAAAAGAGTTGCTTATCACTTAAAAAAGAGACAACCTAGAAATAATCCCTCCTCCTCCTTAAAGGTGAAAAGGTAACTCCATTTTTCTCAGTCTCATTTGTGAATGTAAATTAGCCCTGATTAATCAAATCACAGATTAATGTGCCCATCCTGTAGCACGGCCAGTGCCTGGCATGGCCCCCAGCCCTCTGCCCGTGGCCCAGAGCAGCCCCTGGCTCCTTTCTGCTGGTGCTGGCACTGCAGAGCCCCCAGCCCGGGCACCAGCCCCCGCAGGGACACACGGTGCCACCCAGCCAGCCGAGAGCGCCAGGAGCTGTGCCAGCCTGTGGCTGTGCCACCAGCCTGGGCAGGGGCAGCGGTGGCAGGTGCCAGTGGCAGCGCTGCCACGCCACCGCGGCACGGCCCGGCCCGGCCCTGGCGCAGCGCATTCATCATCTGCTAAACCAATCCACCCACTCTGCACCACCATTTGTCATTAATTATGCTAATCAGCACACCATTACTCTCCAATGACACCATGGCACTTATTAGCCAGTTATGGTTTTTCAAAAGCACAGCTCATTGTGTATGTGAGTGCTGCGCCTGCATTAGCCTACAGGGAAGAAATGTCCAATTATGAAAAGAAAAAATTTGCTATTATCTCCCTCTAACAAACCAATTTAGTAATTATAAAAGTCTCTGAACTCAGAAGGATTTGTTAAGAAGAGCTGAGTGATGAAACCAGAGAATTTTCTTTGCAATAACTTTCTGAGTTGGAATTGAAGTGACAACAGAGAATGAGCAGTTTTTATTATCTTAATTACAACTCTTGCATCTTCACTTTAGATGATCAAAAAGCAGAATTTATCTAAACACAGGCCCATATTTGGCTCTTCCATTAACCCATCTGATTTGTTTATTTTAACTGATATGCACCAAACGTGTGTAACGTGTCACAGACCCCGAGACGGGCCTGGCCAGTTCCCAACGCGCAGCTCTGAAGCATTGGCTGTTGGATGCAGCAGCCACCCACGCAAAGGCACCCACGCAGAGGCACCCACGCAGAGGCACCCACGCAGAGGCACACACCAGGGTGGGGACACCATCCCAGGAGCAGGGACACCGCCCCATGCTGACACAGCTAAAGGGACGGAGCCAGGCCCTGGAGAGCCCCTGGAAAACTGGCTTTGTTGGAACACCCAATTCCTCCACAGTTCCTATGTTGATCTGCTCACTGCAAGGAGACACCACTGGTTTTAGAAGCTTAATATGTGTTAAGAGCTCATTAATATCATCAGAGTAAATGGGCCTATTAAAACATCTTTAAGCAATATCTGAACATACATCTCCCTAAACTATATTTAATGACTGTACTTAAGATACATTATATGAAAGTCTTAATGAGACATTAGATAGCATTTTGAAGATTAAAATTAGAGAATCCATATAAAGTCTGTCCACTTAATTTAGCCTTAAGCTACACTGATGAAATACATTACCACCAAATTATTACTTCATTAGAACAAATATTTTCTAATAATTTCTGATTTATGCCATTAGTTGTCTCCATATATATTATATATTTGTATCTATATGTACATATAAAATTATACACAAAACAATTTTCTAGTTCAAGAGGAGATGGGAGAAATCTGAGCTTTCTAACAGCTGAGCTAATTACTTGTCTTTTTTTTCTATTGAGTTAAAGATATGGAGTATTCATAACAGTCCATTCGTGGTGCCCCCACTTATCCATGAACCACAAGGTCATTTTTTAAACATTTGCTGTTTTGCTTTTCAAGGATCAGTAAGATGCCTCGGGCCTGGCATGCAGTGATGCTGCGATGCTGCCTCTGTGCCCTCTGCAGAGGGAGAGGCTGGTGGCAGGGCAGCCCCCCGGCGGGTCCCAGCCCGGGGCTGAGCAGGACCCCTGTCCTTGTGGCCCAGAGAGGGCTGGCACCCACCAGGGTGACCCAGGGCCTGGCAGGACCCGTGGGCACACCTGCAGCACTGCCCATGGCTCTGTCCCTGCTGCTCTGCCCAGGGACGGGCACCCACCCTGGGCCCTGCCCTACGACAGCCACAACTGAGGCACTGCCAAAACAAACTGCAATAAACTTATTAGCAAGAGGGTTTCATGTGTGGCTTATTTTGTATAAACAGCTTTTCATTAGATAAATGAGGCCCAACAACCTTTACAAATGTTTTCAATTATGAAATGGTGCCATTGAGATATCTGGATGGTGATAATCAGGGAAAACACCAGTGACATCTCCTGCTCGGAGCTGGAACGTGCTGCCTGCATGGCTGCTCCTCCCAGTGCCATCCCACCCGGCCACACCAGGCAGTTACTGACTCCTGCTTCATTTGATGCAATCTGTAGCAACAAGACTATTTACATTTATTCTGCCCAAGCCTTCTATCCAAAAGAGCAAACATCTCATTGTAACAATTTTGCATTTTTAACTGCGAGATTTAAGCGTTCTTCATAAATAACAGCCTGGTTTGCTGCACTGCAACTCCTTTTTATTAGTGGCACAGAAATGCACAATGAGCAACGTGTTCTATTATTCTTTGTCAAATCACAGAATGCTACATTAGAATAACTGTGCTGGTCAATGTAATATAGTAGATTAAATTCAACTTCTGTGCAAAACCCACTGTAAAACAGCATGATAAGAAGGCTATAAAAAATTTAATTTTACTCCAAACTCCATCAGAAAAAAAAAATGGTGTGAAAAGTAATTTTGCATAATCAGTACACGCCATCTGGAACAATTAACTGATTTCTATAGAACTATGAGGATCAGTCATATCTGCTTATTAAAGATCAGAAATTATACAAGTAATAAATCCTTGAAAAAACTAAGCGTACTCCTGCCTGTCAATGCTATTTTAACTTCAAATACTGAAGAACGCCTGATAAGGCTGAAAAGAAGAGATTAATATATGCAAATTACATCCAGCATTTAAAATCCCCAACAACTGTCTCTGGTTTTCTGTCCCTTATTGCTGCCTTTATGTTTTATTCATACACCAACTCACCTGTCACTTCATAAGCTATAATATTATGGGGGGTATTATTAAACAGCATAAAGCCAAGCTTTAATTGGAAAGCTTCATTGCATTTTCCAATT
The DNA here is from genome assembly GCF_027579445.1 of Ammospiza nelsoni. NCBI lineage: Eukaryota > Metazoa > Chordata > Aves > Passeriformes > Passerellidae > Ammospiza > Ammospiza nelsoni. The sequence goes on along the minus strand of NC_080652.1, from coordinate 11,703,669 downwards.
ATTTGGAGTAAATTAAAAGCAGATGCACATAGTTTAATAAGGAGTCTAATATCAGTTCCGGGAAATCAAAATTCATTGTCATTACTATGCTGTGATAGTTTTGCAAACTGTACCCAATTTTGGAGGTTTTGAAAAGAAAATCTGTCTCTGCAATCTGTTAATTGTCATTCGCTTAATAACTGTTTAAATATCCAAACCTCTGAGCGGCTCCCTATTTAAAAAAAAATTAAACTCTGGCACTCGGCAAAGCAAAACAAACACAGTGCAGGCCACCCCAAGGTTGTGCTCCATGGGAACGGCACCAGTCCCACAAGCTCATCCTCTTCATCAGCCCCTGGCCTTCAGCCAGCGCTGCCGCGGGGTGAGGGCACGCCTGTCCTGGGATCCCTCAAAGGGCTCAGCCTGCCCTCCATCACCCCGCTGCGGATGTCCCTGCTCATCCACGATTTACGGATCCAGGGTCAGAGCCAGATAACCCTCTCAGCAGAGAGCAGCAGCCTCCCTGGAAGGTGACGTGCGAGCTGGGGAGCACGGGTGAAGCCCACATGCCCCAGCAGAGGGACAGGGCTCCCATGCCCGCCTGCCATGCCAAAGGGAGCCAGACCATACGAGGGCAGGGCAGCAGCCAGCCAGGGCTCCACCTCCCCTGCCAGCACACGGCAGGAGCAGAGGAAAACAGCAAATGGCACTTTGGGCAACAGCAGGCTCATCAAAAAACTGTCTGTCTTAAAAATGTCACCGGGGACAGAACTCATGGCTCCATCATCCCCATTTGGGGCTGGGGCCCCAGCACAGCCTGGGTAACGTGGGGCACGCTGACACAGCACACCAAAAGGGTTTGCACACCATGGATGGCATAATTTCATAGGAAACACACTTTTTGTATCTCATTAAGTATAAAGTAACACACTTCCCTTTCTGAAATATGCAGTTGCATCATTTTACATGAGACTCCAGCCTCCCTGAACTGCTGGATATTAATAGAGTCTTTCATTGCTGGAAGATTATCCAGGTCTCTTAGTCCAAAGACTAGAAATTGCAATAGGGTAAAGAACAGGCTGACTTTAATCTCAGCTTCAGGAAGGAGGTTTCAATGCAGAATAAAGCTTGTGTCACAACTTGTCTGGCTTTTGGACCACCCTGATTAAAATTCAGTGTCACAAAATATACATTTAGTTACGCTTCTACTCTTAAAAACCACGAAGAGCTTAAGTGAAGGGATGGGGACCGACAGTAGGATGCAGCACAGGACCTCCCCTTCCAAGACTGGGGTCTCAAAACCCTTGAACATTAGAGGCAATCGCAGAACCACCAGGAACTGTGCTAGAAGATGAAGATAAAAGCAATCCTTGTGCACTGATCCAAAGAATAGAATCTCCCTTTTTTTTCAGAATTACCTGTTTTAGTGAAGTAAACACACTGTGACAAGTGCATAATTTAATTTTCTACAAAAATAATGAAGCAAAACAATAATTTGTAGAAATAAATTATTAACCTCTGATTAAAACACCTGTTCTTCTATACACAGAAGAGAGATGTGTCTTTTAAAAGGAAACAGACAAGTAAGGAAGTGGCACATGTGGCCACTTGACCTGGCATTTTGCAACAAGAAGGAAGTTGACATATGGGCACGAAATGTTCATGAAATAGAACAACATCTGAATTTAGAAAGAGCTCTGAAAGAGACTTTTGTCACTACCAAAGTACAAAAGAAAAAACAATGAAGGGGATGGGGAGTGGGTACCCGAAGGCATTTCCAAGTTAGCCCCTCCCGTGCAGGAGGAAGCGGGCAGAAAGTTTGTCTCAGGAGCAGTGTGAGAAGCAAACGCTTCCCACGCCCCTGCCCAGGGAGGCGGCACCTGCCCCCGCAGGGAGCCCCAGCCCGCAGTAGGAAAAGCAGCTCGGCTTCCTTCCCAGGAACCCACTGGCTTTGATATTTTTCCAGACCATTAACATCAGTTTCCAGACTCTCTGCTGCCTCCAGAGAGCTGGATTAGAAACCCGCGTGGAGCGATCGCCAAACGCCGCCGCAGCGCCTGCAGGAGCAGCCCATCCTGGTGCAGACCAGCCCAGCTCAGCTCCACTCGTGTGCCACGGCCAGGGCCTGGCTCACCTGGCCCACCTGGCCCCGGCTGGGCTGCCCAGGCTGAGACCCTCTGCCCCTGCCCTGGGGCTCTGCCCTGCGCTTCCTGCTGGGAACGCTCACCTGGGAGACCCAGCAGTGCAACTGCACCGCAGCCTCTGCTCACCAATGCTTCCCTCTCCAAACTCAGACCACACTTTGCTCTGACCTTTCACACAAAGTGTCTGAAAGAGGGCAATAAATATTTAAATATCATAAAAAACTACCTCAATATAAATATAATAAATACCCATTTAAGTAAATATTTACCTCCCTAAGGTAATAAATACTGGTGTGTGACTCCAAAATAAACAAGCCAGAGCTGTGGAGAAACTGGCACTGCAAGAGCTGCACGGGGAAACCTCCTCCTTCATGGCATGCTGGCACACACACTGCAGCCAACACTGCGCTGGCAGCCGGCCGCGCTTCCCTTCCCTGCTCAGCCCGGCTTCTCACAGGAAAACACCTCACATGAGCCACTTGAGATGGATCAATGAAGGGTTTAAAGACCACAAAACAGCACCTATAAGGTAGGAAATACATGTAAAGGCATCTCAGCCTCAAATGACAGCTGGAAAACCCACGGCTCCTCAGCAAAACAAACAGCAAGTGCTGCGGTCTCGGTCACAGCACGGGCGTTCCTTTATCGGAAGATAAAGCATGCTATGCTTTTTGGGATCTGACATCTAAGCTCCAAGCCATGGCTTAGACACGGCTTCTCTCCTCTTAAAGGGAATGAAAACCTTCACCTGCAGCTCAGCAAGGTCCTGAACTGAACTGAGAATGCTCCGGGTAGTGAGAGACGCTGCACTTCTGGATCCTGCTTTATTTCTAAGGATTAACATGACTTGAGCATGGATGCTCAAACTTATGGATGACATATCAGTACATCCAGGTAACATAATTTCTTAAGGTACTTACACAATTTTGACAACACAATTTCTATCCTAATCAGAGAACCAAGGCCAAGAGAGGGGGTGAGATTGTTCTGGAGTCAAATTACACAAAATTGTCTGCTGCTGCCCCAAAACACATCTATCTGTAATACAATGCTGAAGATGGCTACAGGGAAATTTCAGGGGGAAAGAAAAGACAACTCTGTTCAGCAGAATGCACAGATCACCAGCAGCAAGGGCTGGAATTCACTGCTTAGTAACTTCAGAGTGCTGCTGTGGTGTTAGACCCCATCCAATTAAGTGAGGCCTGCAGAATATTTACACTCCTACATCTCTTGGTTCCTGAAAGGGTTAAAGCTTATTATTAGCATATAATTTACAGGTCCCTTCTCCCAGGAAAGAAATAATGCACGGTAAATGCCACATTCGTTTTAATAATACATGTTACAGTCTGTGCCCAACATCTGCACAAAGGTAGAGCAGACAGATTTTTTTGACATGTCCCACTCTGCCATTGAAACACAGGCTTTTTGTTTTGTAAGTGATGGAAGGTTTAATCAAGAAAGCAGGCAATTCATCAATCGAAACAAGGCTGCTCACACTGCCCTGACAGCACACACATGGTTTTATACAGAAGAAACCTGGCCACCTGTCAGCAGCACCTTTTACATCAGGATATACAAATACACTGGGTGATCAATCCTCCAGCTCTTCCCATTCATTTCTTCATTTTCTTATTGTATTTTTCTTTATGCTAGATGTTGCCCTCATTCTCTGCAGGAATAGATGGGAGACAAGGCAGGCTACGGCTGTTTATACACTATCATAAAAATTTATATACCCTTAGAGTGACTTATTTCCCTTCTATTTGAGTACCATTATTATAAATAATTTTTCACTTCATTGAGGAATTTTCCCTGTATGTTATTATCTGTGCCTGCCTGCGAGGGCTGCCTCTCCCTCACTGTGCTTGTGCCTCTGATAAGCCAAAGCAATATGCTGGCAGAAGATGCTCAAGTCTGAAATGAAGGCAGTATGCAGTCACAACAACATCTTAATTAAACTGAAGGCCATGAGGAAAGACTGTGCTGTGAAATACTGAGCCATGTCTGTCAACAGGTCTGTCTGCAGCAAGGCATTCTTCTTCCAGCAGCTGCCTGCCCCAGCATGCACATTAAACCTGGCAGCTCCTCAGCATCCTGCTCCCAGCAGCACCCACAGACGTTCTGCACATCACAAACCCCAATTCTGCCTTTGGTCTGGGTGCATGGCACAGGGAGAGACAAGGGAGGCTGCTGGGCACGAGGATGATGCCAGCAGTGCCAGTGCTGCACTGCTGTGGGTCGTGACAGGCTCTGGGCACTGCTTCCCTATCTGCACCCTGCCAGGGACTCACTTAGGAGTATATGCCAAGAGAAGTGTCCTTAACCTTCAGGTCACCCAGTGTGTCATGGCCAAGACTGGCAAGGACAAAAGAATGGTTAAAAATTGTAATTACTGCTTTCAGGACCATTTTTTCATTGAGTCCAGTTTTGTGCAAACAACAATTGCATTACACAGCCCAAGGGGTAATGGGCAGTTCCAGTGAGGATACAGTCATTCTGCCAAAATATATTTGAGATACAAAGTAGAATCGACAGCCAAAATTCATTTTATCTTCCCCAAACATGCTGAACCACAGCTGGAAGTGTTGTTTTCATCAAGTACTGAGAAAATCTTGGATGTCTATAGAGAGCAAAGAGAGACCAAGCTGCAGCTCTTCATCCTACCCCCATGCCAGCCCTCCCTTCCCAAGCAGCTCCTTCTGTGCCCACAGCAGACTGAGGCCATACTGAAAGGGGAAGAGACTGCTCCTAATGGTTTTTGTTTTCCTCAGCAGCCCCAAAACCCGTGTTCTGAGCCGGGAGCCCAGAGAGTGAGCTGTGCCCACAGGGCTGTGCCCAGGCAGAGAGGCACCCTGTGCGTGCTGAGGCCCAGCTCCATCATCTCGCACACATCCTGCAGCACCAGCTCGGCGCGGGGAGCCCTGGCAGCAGCCCAGGCGTGGCAGCCTGCTCCTAAATCTCCTGTTGCCATGGCACTGCAGCAGCACTGCAGATAGCCCAGACGGAACAGGAAACCCGGGAATGGCTTCCAGAGCATGCCTGGGGACCGGTCCACCCCACAAGGTTCCAGCACACAAAGAGAGCTGTCGCGGCACCTCGCTGCAGCTGCTGACAAGGCAGCCGTGGGCAGGAGCTGTGCACCAAGATCCTGTCAGTGCACAGCATGTGTCAAATGACAAGACCCTTTCTCTGGAAAGAACTCACAGCTGTAATAGCCATTACAACACACGCACAACTCATAACAGTGTTTCTGGAGGAGAATGTGCAATTGGAGGAAAAATAAAGAGTTATACTTGAAAATGTGCTCAAGTAAACATGAAGAACTAATGCTCTGTCCAGTTCTACAAGGCCTTGTTTTGTGCTTAGCCTGTAAGGATCTGGTAAAGTGCTCAGGCTCTCTGTAGAGCAGGCACCTCCTCAGGCTGCCCCACGAGCAGAGGCCACACATCCTGCAGCAAGGGCAGCCCCACCAACACCACACAGAGCTGCTGCAGTTGGTGCTTTCCCAGAGAGAAAGCACAGCTTCCCATCCCCATGCAGAATTGCCTCCTGTGAACACAGGAATACACCTTCCCTCACATTTCCAAAGGTATTAGGGCAGGAGAGTAACAAGAAAAACGAGGACTGACAAGGATTATGCAATTCTTACGTTCTATCTCTTTGGGAACCTGAAGCTGCAGTTTCAGGCAGAGATTACCTTTTAAATAACCCTTTGATTATGGTACATGAATTAATGCCATGTTCCCATGTTGCAAGTGTCACTCACTATTAATAGGAGGGACCTGTGAATGGTACATTTTTGCCACCTTCTCTTCCCTGATTATGCACAAGGAGTTTCAACTGCACAGCCAGCCCACTGAACAAACTGCTGAATTTCCAAACTGTCCTAAAATCTCCTTCAGCCAGATGATGGGACTAGACCTTCATTAGGCTTTGACAGAGTCAGGTTTAAATCCAGTATCTTTCTCCTCTTGCAAAAACAACATAACAGAGCAAACCCTGTGCTAAGCGTGATTCCGCCGTGGCTATGACAATATTTGCTCAGGTGCAATAGCACTACAGCAAGCCCTCCGAGAGCACTGCAGGGGCCCAGCAGGGTGGGAGAGCTCACCTGAGATGGCGTACAGGTTGGAGTGCTGGTGCTCCAGGTCCAGGCGGCTGCTGTGGCTCTTGCCCCGAAAGCTGGCCGGCAGCGTCAGCGAGATGTGCCTGAGGGAGGGAGGACAGGCAAACGCGGTTACACGGAGCAAGGGACGACAGGCAGACACGGTTACACACAGCGCAGGATGCTGCTCCTGTCAGCTCCAGCCCCACAGCTCCAGGCAGGCGAAGCAGCAAACAGCAATTTTAACACTGCTTCCAAAACTGCCGGCCAACTGTTCAGTGTCAGCCGCTCCAGCCCTTGGGCCCTGGGCTCGGCCAACAACCAAGGGCTGCAGCAGCGTCCATCCAGCCCCAGCAGGGCATTCAGCCCAGGGCAGGCAGGGCCAGCACAGCTCTGCCCCTTCACCTTAACCTGCATTCCTCCAATGCAGAGCCCCAGTCTGTGACAATTCTAATGAAATGTTATCATTAACCTTCTGGACTGCCTTGCCACACGTAAAAAAGTGGCTCCCTCTTCACAGAGGGCTCAGTGCAGCTCGAGGCAGAGGGAGCAGCTCCTGCCTCAGCTGAGTGAGAGCTCCTGCCCTGGGCAGACAGCGAGCACTGCCAGCAGAGCCAGGCAGCCCTTGTGTCCCCTGGGTGGGTGAGACAGGGCCCCTGCATTCTCCAGCAGTGCACCAAACCCACGTCCTCAGCCAGCAGATTTTATCTACCACACCAGCCATCTGGAACTTATCTGCCTTCAAAAACAGGACATGTTTTGGGAAGAACAATGTATTTTTAGCCCTTGATGCAGATGATGGTGAACAGTACAGATAAAATAAGAAAAAGCAAGCATCAGTCTGAGTTTGCTTGTGCTTTCCAAAGCTATTTTTAAACAAAAAAAAGATGGTGTGAAAATATATTTGAATTTGGCTATCAGTTTGCTGTTTAAAACACAATCCACATGAGAGTCTCTGGAGCAGAGGCATGTGTGTTATGAACACTTTAAAACAGGAGACCACTGCCTGTGGGCATGACATGCTTCTCATTCAACTTATAACAGAAGTATTCAGAAATATTTTCCAAGGCACCAAAGGCAGCCAGCAGAAAGACTCAGTTTCTCTGCCCTCTAGGGAGAACTGCTTTCGTCTCAGCAGAAATAGTTCTGAAGCCAAATAAACCAGATCAACTTAAAAAGCCCATTTCTAAGGAGAGTATTTTTTAGAAGTTTGTGCCAACTTGTGCTGTAGGAGAGGCCGACCCTGCAGGGTGGGCACGTGCCAGGTGTGCCATGAGGACGGATCGCTCCCCCACGAGGCACTGAGCACACACCAGCACTGGGCAGCACTCCCACCCTGCCTGTGGTGTCTGGAAATGATGGCCTGCCTGCCCGCCTGCTCTGGGGCCATTTGCTATCCCTGAGCTACGACAACTGGGCATTCCATTACTCTACTGCCTCACAAAGCCACAGAGATGTCTCCAAAAAGAACATTAGCTGCACAAGACAGGGCAGTGACTGCTGGATGGAAATCAGCTCTCCCCTTCTCTCCTTCTTTTTATAAAAGATGACATTGTAGGGAAGAATGGGAAACAAAGCCTAATTTATTTTAAATTAATGTAAACTTTGGCCAGGATCAATATAGCTTATACCTACCAACTTCATTGCATAATGCATTTTCCTTATGTGTTGTGAGAGCCAAATCATTTTGCATTGTAGAAGACAAAAAAAAAGAGGCTGCCATAGAAAAGCAAGAAAATCCCAATTACAAAGTCCCCAAGTTCCTAAACACATATCGTGAAAGTATGTGCAGTTCTGTGGCATATGGCAAATCAATTACTAGTTTAAATTTTAAAACAAAAACATGGTAAATGTGTTGCACAAATAATCAAGAACAACGGTTTGGTTTAGATTACAGCGGCCACTAGAGTTTTGAATACAATTAATCATCATTCCAGGCACCAGGAAGCCATATTGACACTTATTCCTAATTTGAATATTTAATTAGGGTGAAGTTCTTCATCAAATTATCACAGAACTGGGAGGAAAGCCTAAAAGATTTAAACAATTACTACTTTAACCCTTGCCCAACTGCACACCTGTGAGCACAACAGTCTCTTTCTGTTCTGCAAAGCTGGAATATGATCAGGCAAGGTGACAGGTAAAATGGACTACAAATATCCTGGGAAAGGGGAACAGACACCCAGCACCCAAAGGGCCTCTCTGGAGAGGCCAGGCTGGCACAGGCTTGTGCTTCTGACTGCTGGTGCTCCTTGACCTTTACCAGGGCAAAGCTTTTGGGCTGTATCTCTATTTCAGAATCAAATGTGGTTCCTTCCAGGGCTTTTTTGGTTTGGGGCTTCTTGCTGGTTTGGCTATTTTTAAATGAAAAGCCTGTCCATAACCAGCTAGCAGGCTCTGGCTGCCCACAGCTGAGCTGGCACAGTCACCTGCTCCTGCCTGGGAGGTTTCACCTGCACCAGGAGCTCCTGGGCTGGGGCTGGACCCCAGGGCTGCTCCAGACCTGCTGTACCTCCAGCACCCCGTGGGCACCTCCCTCTGCACAGCCCTGCCTCCAATCGCTCACACACCCCTTTATGTGCTGTATTAATCCATATAAGAAAATCTCTTTTAATGAGGAGTGATATACTTATGAACTCTCTAGAGTCATAATTAGAGCAAACTAATTGAAGTTGTGTTTTGACACACTTTCCAAATTCACGGGTACTGCATGACATATTCACAGCACCAGTGCTGCACACCGTGGTGACAGCAAAATCATTAGGCTAATAACACTTATTTGCATTCCGATCATGCCAGCAGCGGCCGTTAAATGCTGCCTCAACCAGCACTCGTTTACCCAGAAAGTTTCCACGGAAAGATATTAACAGTAATTATTAGTACTTTAGTGGATGTCTGACGTTAAGGAATGGCAGCTCACAGAGCCTATCCCCAAGCCAATTATCTGCCTTGTGAAGTGTCAGCAGAGCAGCTTCGCTGCTCCCAAAGATGAGCGGCGCCGCGGTTTGGTGTTTGGTGCAGTCGGACGGCCAGGCCCAGGGCTCCAGCCAAACCCTGCTGCTCCAGCACTGCTCCAATACCAAACCCATTTCTCCCCAGCATGCCATGATTTCAAGACAATTTAGAGCAAGTTTAATCACCCTCTTCACTTCAGTTGCTCTTTTATTCAGCAAATCCACAGAACAAGTCAGCATGTGATGAGGAGATCCCTCACGTGCAGGCTAAGGGGATTTGAGGTCTGTGCACATTATGGCCACTTTTTGAACATTTTTGGAGAGAAACTCACATAAAACAGGCCCAGGAATGCCTGACAGTTCCAAACCTGTTATTAAGAACTGTCTGCAGGAAGGTGATGAACTGCTTTTGAAGCGAGGGGGCAAGTACTCATAAAACACAACAGAGGATCACAAGAGGAAGTGCCAGATATCAAAGGATGCTTCATAATTCATATAAAAATATCAACAATGTACAGCAAAAGCCCAATGGAAAGTTGGGCTTTGGACCCAGCAGTGACAGACTGGGTGGTACAAGTGTGACACCCAGAGCAGCATCTGAACCATCAGGCAGCAAAGTTTGATTTTTTCACAACAACCTTCAGAACGGTGCTGCAAGACTTCATGGGAATACATTTCAAAAAAAAACACCAAAAAACCCAGAAAAACTACCTTACTTTCCATAAACAATGATCAAGCAAAGATCATTCCCCATGAAAAATGGAGAATGGAACAATTACATTTCAAGCTGTAGAAAGCTGAAAACACAGCTAACATGAGTTAATATCAGGCTGCAGCTCTCAAGAAATGGAATCCAACATGGAAGCTTTGCTTATGGAGACTGGAGAAGGCATATTTCTGAGAAAGAAGCTGCTGGGGTTCTGTGAACTGGCACCAGGGGACTTGGCAATGAGCCCCTCTAGCAGGAGGCATCTCCTGGGCAGCAGCTCACAGCCTCTACCTGTGCCTGAAACACAGCAGGCACCTGTGCTTCCAGCAGCGGCTACATCCCAGCTACAGCATTTCTTCACAGCCCTTAACTTTGACTGTGCTGGGGCACTGAGATGCCAGAACACCTACCTCATACTCCAAAGAACTGCAATGAAAACCTAAACGGCGAGGCAAGAATCACCTCGGGTAATGGACTTCATTCCAGACAATCTATTCTAATCGTGTAAACCAAATATTTAAATACTTTTTAAAACCTTCCTGACCCTTTCCCTAAAACAAGCAACATATGGGCTTTGCAAGCATTTCATCTCATTCCAAGCTACTAAAATATCCTGTTTCCTAAGAGTCAATGAGAACTGGGGTGCCAGATTCAGATTTTATAAAAGCCCAATGGCAGGAGAGAATGAAAAAGAGTGAGCGATTCTTTCCACATTGAGCTCTCCCCGCTCAGCTTTCCCAGCTGCACAGGGGAGGAGGGCCCAGCCCCTGGCAGCCCCTCCCCAGGTGCCTGTGCCCCACGGGACGGGCGCTGAGCCCCCTCTCCACAGGGGCTGCCCGAGCGCACAGCGATGCTCACCAGGGCACGCGGTCTGCTCACGCCAGCAACCCAAAACTAAAGGCCTAACGCAGAATGAAGCTCCTGCAGCCTCGTGTACATGGGGATTAATTCAGATCAGAGGAATTGAGTAACTAGGACAGAGCAGCTGCCAAACAATAGAAAAAACCCCAACAAGTTTAATTTACGCCGCTTGGAAGAGTGAGCTGCAGCCCATTAAATCCTTGCAGGCAGAGGCTGCATCAAAGAGCTGAGCCCTGGCAGTGCAGCATGAAGTGCTTATGGAGTGGCTGTCTCAGCTGAGCAGCGCCGTGTCTCGGGAGGCTGCGGCGGCTTCCACATCCTTCACGAGCTGCTCTCCAGAGCCACGAGTTTTCACATAATGAAGCAGTAGGGAAAAATTGCCAAACAGCAGAAATACTCCAGAAAGATAAATTACACACGGTGTAAGCGTCCTGGGTTAGGATTTTAAGTCCTGCCCAATTAATCAGCGCAGCCCAGGCTCCCAGGCCAGATGCAGAGCCCCTCTCAGGACGAGCCCCTCGCCCAGGCAGACCCCAGTGCCCTGCAGGGCTGCAGGCGCAGCCCGGCCCGCAGGGACATCCACAGCTCCCCTGCAAAACCTGTTAAACAAATATGCCACATAAAGACTCATTTGGGAAGAGCACATTGTCAGCACTTTGCCAGTAATAAATAATGACAGTCCAAACACTTTACTAAAAGCAATAAACTCAAGAAGTGTTTTGGAAAATGGTGAAAGTGATTGATTTAAAGGAAATATCTGAACACAACCACATGCATTTCAGGGTGAAAGCACAGATTACAAATCAGCAGTGGCAGAGATCATATTAAATAGCAAACAACACACAAGTTTTAGGGGAAAAAAGCTCAGTTTCCCTGCAGGGCTTATTTAACAACCCAGAGCACGGCTTCTCCAAATGGATACCTCCGGTTTGGACTTAACAGCGCTATGCTATGCCCCAAAGAAAACATGCCTCCAGAAATACTGCTATAGCAGGAAGAGGGCTCTCTATAAAGAATAATGACTCTAAGATTGAAGCCTCTTCACTCAGAGCACTCCACAAATTTTTCAATGCATTCTCAAAATCGGCCAAATCTATCAGGCTCCTTCTAATTACAGTTCATGCCTTTCCTTCTCAGCTGCTGCAAGGGACTCTTGTGCCTGGAAACCAACCGTACTGTTTAAACATTTTTTCCTAATCATCATTTTCTACCACTAAAACATACTGGCCTGTGACCAATTTTTGCACGTCTTCATCCAGCTGAGCTGGACGCAAGCCACACGGTCAGTGCTGTTTCATAACAAACCCTTTATGGGAACCAGACTCTGGAGAAACACATGCCAGCCCCCTCACCCACCCAAACCATCATGTTCAGATCTGCACAGCCTATACACAGCAAGGGCATTTCATGCTTACATTTTGTTCCTCACCATCCTCACCATGGAGGATCCATGGAAACACCCCCTCCAGGCTCCAACTTACTGTTTGAGTCTCACAGCATTGTCAATCCATCGCTGCTGAGATGTGACCTCAGCCCTTATGACATCCTTGGCTTCTGGTAAGTATGTAATTTAAAAACTAGGAATATTGCACTGTTTCATGACACAAGTGATTTGAGCATTCAAGCCACATAATATTTTCAAAATATAATAATGAATAACTACTTTTTTTATTTGATCTTATAGGTATTTTCCAATGCAAATGATTTTACAATTAGTTGCTAGTCAGGAGGTGGTTTTAAGGGAGGGATTTAAGGCAGACCCCCACTGCTCTGTGGAGGCATTCTGGCCCTCACATCACCAGCAGTGGCTGCCCTGTGCAATGGCAGCTTTCTCAGGATTTGGCCTTTCTCTACAACAGAGCAGAACAGCACTGAAGCCCTGGAACCTTTTCCCTTACAGATGCTTCATAAAAATCTATTTTAAATGACTTAAATAAATTATTATAGCTATTTCTAAATAATAAGGTAGCTACTAAAAATAGGAAAGGCAGAAGGCTTCCCTTCCATTACCACACTGCAGTCAGGCTGGTGCATCCCAGCCCCAGCTTGGCTCTCCACACTGTCTTGTTGGTGCTGCTTTATGACCTGCCTCGACTGCACATCATCAGCCTGCAGCAGAAAGCCACAGACTGATCCCTTCCCAAGCTTACACCACCAATTTCAAACCCTGTTAATAAATCAATTTGAAAAATCAGACTTCTCTGCCTAGCAAAGAAATTCCTGCATTCCACAACATGAAACTCCACTGGGAGCAGAGAACAGGAACAAATTGTTTCCTTTTCCTAAGGAGGGGCCAGCTTAACTAGTGAAAAGGTAACTGAGAGCTCAGAAGGAAAATTCGGACATCTTGATCTTATTCCTGGTGGTTAGGTAGAGCAATTGCTATCTGTGGACCAAAGCCAGTGAAGCAGCTTGGAGACCTGCACAATGGCATGGCCACCCTCACCAGGACTGCCAGGGCTGCTGTTGGAGGCCACCCAGTCAGATGCCTGTAGAAGAAAACACGAAGGAGAAGAAATGGCTGAAAAACACCACGTGAAGGCCAGAACAACTATCCAACAAAGCCTCCCCTTGTGCAGCCCTGACTGTGAGCCATAAGCCTGTGACATGCAGAAGCAGCACTGCTGATGTGCACCAAGCTGTGGAGCTCACACCTCTGGTACATGACAACTCTGAGATGGCCACATCCACTGCCATCAGCACCTTACACCACAGAGCAGAGGGGCTAGTGCAGAAAAAATATACCCCACAGGAAAAAGTCCTTCCATTTGAGGTTTAGCTGTACATAGGGGTTTAGTTTATATCCAGCGTTAGCAATTGTTCTGAAGCCCCCTCTTGATTCAGAATTATTCTAAATGCAGGCACAACTGAAGAGAGCAGCTGAGATACCTGCCCAGCCCAACAGCAGACCCTCCACAGTGCTCCATGCAGCACTGCTCACCAATCCATCCTCACTACTGAGGCAGCTTCAGAACAACCCACTGCTATTCCTGTCAGGATATATCCACATGGCATAAAACAGCAAACTGACTGCCACTGTAATCTCCTCTCTCTGTGGTGACATGAAAATAAGAGATCACTTGTGACTACAATCTTTCACAAACACAGTGTTGAGTAACTCACCACATGGCTGACAGTGTTAGAAAAGGCCTTCAAGTTGTCTGTGTTCCCTGTAATAATTAAATATTTGCAGGATGCACCTTTATATACATTTCTATTTCTTAAAAAATATATTGGATAATAAATAACCAAAGTAAAAAAACAGACATGAAAGATGCTTTGAATGATCAGGCTGGTGGTGTAAAAGTTACCTGTAAATCACACATGGGGTGTGAGAGTGGAGCTGGCTACAGACAGGTGGGTTTTACTACAAGGCATTAATGTAACATTCAATTATTCCACTGCATACTGGCTGGTTTAACTCAGCCAAATTAGAATACATTTTATATTGACTATTTTGACATTTGCTTTATTTGGCAAGTAAAACAAAACTGATCCAATTTCCTTGCAGCCATTGTAAACCATAAACTGCACAACAAGAGGTTATAAAATATATAAGCCTTGTAAACACTTCTTTTCAGACTGTCACTGATGCTTTGAGCTCTAATTTTGGCCCTGTTCCCAACAGCTCTGACACTGCTCTGCAGCCTTCCCTGGTCAGCTATAAAGTGACCCATCCACATTCAGTGATTAAGCACTGCCATTGACATTCTCTTGCTATGGTAATTTTTTTTTCTTTATTGTGGAAATTTGCCCAGACAGAAGTTCTTGCAGAAGGAAAATGAAGATCTGTGCTCTAAAATCAAGACATCTTTCTCTCTGATCTCCCATGGCCTGGGCTGGCATCTAGCTTATGTCCAGCAGAGCTTCACAATAACATCTCAGGTCCTACTGGGACAGGCTGGAATCCCCAGAAAACTGCTGGCTTTTCATCTCTTTTGCCTCATCTCTGAGAAGCATGACAGCACGTCTGCCTGCAGCACACCTGACAGGACGCGACAGCAAGCTCTGTGCCAGGGCACGGCAGCTTACCAAGCAAAACCCTCAGAGAAAGAAACACCCAAATGCTTTGGAGAGCTCAAAGAGCCACCACAGGACCATGGATTTCAGTCTGGGTCATGGGTGAAGGCTCAAATGTACACACCTACCTTAAGGAGGTACCTGATAGCTTTCTGGGGAACACGTTGCAGCAGTTTAAAAGTGTGCCTCTGAAATGACCTGTAAATCAAGACTCTAAAGGACACAAGCAATTTCCACCCATGTGATATAACGACCTTTGTACACAAACTGGGCCTTGGAACTCCCCTCTGCTGTCTCCTTCGAAATTCCAGCTCTCACTAGTTACTGTAATACTGTAAAGGTATCCGCAGTGTAGAAAATGCCTACAAAAATACATGTACACATAATAGGCAAAAGCACAAAGGGACCCAAGATGAGTGTGCTGTCCCCTGGCAACAGCCTGGCCCAGTCTATGAGCCTCAGCAGCAGGGCACAGCTCACACTGGGCACTGTGCTTTTGGAGTGAATGTCAGAAGTGCAAAGTTCTCAGTTTCGTCACTGTCTGGGCTGCTTTGCTGCTTAACAACACCTCTTTGTCCTGAGAAATCCAGCAAGTAAGCTGTCGGTACAGCACTACTGGTATATGAAAGTCTACACACTAGCACATCTCTTGATACACACACAGAAATATTGCCTGTAACACAGGGAGACCAGCCTGGACAGACACACTGCCCAGCAGTGCTGCTCCCATCAGTCACCACGAGCTGAGCAGGCTGCTGTGCACACTCATGACAGCTGCATAACTGGAGCTCAGCAACTGGGTTCAAGAAAATAAAAAACCAAGAACCAGTACTTCAAACCATGATCAGAGTGATCCTGGAGATAAGCAAAACCTGTTTCCCTTCTGAAGTCTGTAGAAACACTTCTCCTTCCCTCTGGTTAGGGAGAACAATCAGCCTGGCAGCAGCTCTGGCTCACCCTTCCAACATGTATGTGTTGGAAGGCACAACATCCTGCACAGTTCAAAGCAAAGGAAAGGTACAGTTTGCTGCTTCCCTTCCTTTGCAGGCATTTCCTTTCTTCTGGCTTCTTCACCCATTTTTCTTTACCCCACAACAGGCAAATACTTCAACCAACAGCACATTCCCTTATCAGATTGACACAACCATTCCGTGCCGATGCAGCACCCCGGTCTTGGTTTCCCAGGCAAGGTGAGTAAGCACAAGACATGCAGCATCAAGCAGGAGGGGCCGGAATGCAGCAGACCTACCTTGGCAGGTTGGGAGCGGGCGTCGAGGCGGGCGCTTGGGCGGGAGGAGCCGCGGGCTGCGCGGAGTCGTGGTTGCGCGGCACTCTGCCCATGCGATACCAGATGCCCATGCTGTTCAGCTCCCTGCGAAACCAACACGGCGCCTGTGCTGATGCTGCACGCACGCACCAGCACCAGGCACTGGCGTGCCTCACCGACGCCTTGGTCAGTGAGAACAAGGGTAATTAAAAAAAAGGGAGGGATGAGTTAACTCCTACATCAAACTCAGTAACACTTGTACTTACTTGGACTTTTCTAATGATAAGCTTCACCTCTTAGAAGCTACTACTTGGTAATTACAGGAGCACTTGCTTTGGTATAACTGCATTCCTGACAACAGCTTTGGAGTGAGGGGTACTTACCCAATGAACGTGTACTGAGGAGGGGCTTGCTTGGACCTCCCCAGGATTCGGATATCGCAGATCGCTGCCTCTGTGGAATCTCGAGGGATGAATTTAATGCACAGCCTCTTCTTTCTGAAAGCTACTTCTTCTGCAAAAATAACCCAGGATACAGGGCGGGTTTTATGCAAGATTAGAGTATAAATGTTATTTATAGTCTCTCCAGGTATTAGGCAGGTAATTACGGCACAACTGGTGCCAAAGAACAGACATATGTCAACAAACCAGTCAGTGCAGTGCCATTCGGAGGGGAATGTTCTATCAGATGTGCTCTTGGCACTGCAATAACCAGATCTCCTCCTGCCTGCTGCAGAGATCAGCTCCCACATGCACAGCACAGCAGGTGACTGCCAGTTCCGCATGCCTCTCGCACTCCCTTGCTCTTTCCCAGGTACTGTTTGCCTCACTGGCCTGGACAGCCATATCTAAACATTCCTCCCACAAGCACTGCCTCTAGGAATGTACCTGGAAGCTTCTGATACAACCAGTCAGCTCATTCTGCTACGTGCTTCCAACCAGCCACTTCCACACCCCTCTGAGGAGGAGCAGGCAGAGCTTGCCATGCAGAGAGGTCGAGTGCAAGAGCTGTCTGTCCAAATCTCACACATCCCCAGTGTTAGTGACATCTCCTGATCAAGTCAGCAGGCACAGAAATGATACTCCCACATGTTTGCCCTGGTTCTTTGCAAGGACAAACCAGATTCTCAAAGCACTAAGTGCCAGAACCTCCCACGAGGCAGCTGCGCTGCTCTGGCCTGTGCTCTGAGGGTGGATGAATGCACTGCACAGCCCTTTCTGCTACGTGTCACAGAGCAATTGCTTCCATGTTATCCATCACGGAAAACTCGAGCCCATCAGAGTTAGGGCTTATCTGTGTAATGAATTCACAGCTCTTCAGGCTGTTTACCAGCACGCAGACACAATCCACAGCCCAAGCTGGTGCTCTCTGTGACCACAGCTGGCACTGGCACACAGACACAGATCTGCAGTGCCTGGAAAACAATGCTCCATCTCACCCTAAGGAGTCTTGGGGTGAGCAAGGTGAGGTTCCTGTTTGGGTGCAGGCACTTGAAAAGCAGGACAGAAGTCTACTGATATACTGAAAATCTAAAGACCAGACGCTGAATGAAAATCTGGAAAAAAACATCAACTACAAACAAGTGCCTGCAAAATAAAAACCCTTCATCTTAATGTGAACAAATATCTCACAACTTAAAATATGCTGTCACTTCAACAGATGGCAAGCAGCCCTGTCTCCATAGGCTCCTCCTGTTTCGTAATCCACACCTTGGGAACCAGCAATCCATTCCAGCCTCTGAAATGTGCTGCTGCACTAGCACAAATAAGCATACAGTGTGAGGTGTGCCAATAGAGCATCTGTGCATGCAGCTTGCAGTTACAGTGGCGCTTTTAGAGATGGTAAATACCTGCATCCCTGAAGTCTAGTCTTCCCCTGCTTTGAAAAAGTAGAGCTTCTGTGTTTGAAGCGCTTAAAACTCATTTTAGGATTTAAGGCTTTCTGAAAATCTGCTCAAGACCTAACAAAGAGTAGTGTATTTTAAATGTATTAGCTGCAAGTCAGCTGCCATTTTGAGAGGAGCACAGAGACATCTGTAACCATAAATATAACTCTGAACAAAATCAGTGCCTCTTATTTGACCCTCTTGGCAGGTACAAAGCTGACTACTTGCTTCTGTCTGTGTTCTCTTTCACACGCTTCCTTAGTACAGGCAGTGCCTCTGCTTTAAAGGCTGTCACAGTCACAACCCAATGCATTTCAAATTAATGGCAAAGCCCCCTTCCTCCTTTCCAGCAGGACTTTCACAGAAGTTGAAGCAGCACACAGTAAGGTTCACCACTCCCAGGGGTCAGCAGGATAAGCAACAATTCTACCTCACACCACACATGCCCAAGAATTTTCCAGGAGCAGAGGGTGACCTGGGAGAATAATCTTCAGAGTCTTTCACTACCAGGCCACAGGTTCCAATCAGAACCAGAGCAAAGTGACTGAAAACCATCCCCATGTGCTGCAGCCCCAGATGAATGATTCCCCGCAAAGCCGGTTCATGTAACCCCTTTCTGCTCACTGCTGGGCTGGATTCCATCACCGAGGCGCACTGGGACCAGCCCTCCTGCGAGGAGCAGCTGTGCACCAGCACCACTCCTGCCATGCTCTGACGCTCCACTCCCGCGGGGCTTGTCCCCTGCCAGCCCAACGCCCTCGGTGCCTGCTGCACAGCACAGGCCTGCCACCAGACTGGCTCCAGCTGCTGCTGCCACAGGTCCCAGGGGAGCTGAGCACACTGTTTGGGAACTGCTCGCTTACATGTGGCAGTGAAGCAATTCTACCTTGCAGAAATGAGGACGATATTCCCCCTGGACACTGCGCTTGTGCCTTGTGTCAGCCAGCACAAACACACCTGACACCCCTCAGCACTTGCTGGCAGGACAGGAGCCCTTGTTCTCCCACAGCAGATGTACAGTGGGAGGGCACAAACCCACACCCCCTTCCTTTCGGTGCATTTCTGAACACTCCTTGACACAGCAGCTCTGCTCCTGCTCGGCCCAGTCCATTCTTCAAACTGAAAAAAGAAACTCTGCATTCCTGCCCCAGAGACATGGGACTCTAGCAGGTGAGTGAAGATAGACAGGCAGCCCCATTAAACAGCCTGAGGAGGACAAGAAAACCAAAGGCTGTTTCATTGCAGCCCAGAGCTGCCCCTAAATGTGCACATGCCACCCCAGAGAGCAGAGGTGCTGGGAGCATCCCTGTGCCTGGGACACACTCTCCTCTGCCTGACCACACAAGCACTGGCAGAGCGAGACTGAGGAACAGATGCCAACTTACGTGTGTCAATGGTCTCCTGGATGGGCATGAAGCCTACAGGTAAGGTGTCTTTGATATCAATGAGCTTCATGTCGACCAAGACGTTGCCTAAATGACTCTTTGGAGAGAGAAAAACAGTTGATTATGACAATGTCACCAAATTAAACCCCAGATCTTCCCACCTGCTGAAGCCTGAGATGCCTTGTCATTGTATCTGACCACAGCTTTAGAAATGGGAGGAACATACCAAGGCAACCCTTGCACATGTCCTCTTGGCAGGAACCAAACAACGACTGACTAGGAAATACCAGACAACTTTCAGCATTCAAAATTCTAACACCTCATCCACTGCCACACTTCCAGATCTTTGGAAGCACAGCCAAATTCTTCCTTTTGCAGGCACAGCAGCTTGAAGTGCTACTTTCACCAAGCTATCCACTGAGCAGGTCGCCTCAGTTCTTACACACTCTACATTTACAAGAGCAACATGACATTTCCATGACAGTAACAGTGAAAAGCATTACAGGATGATGGCTTATGCACACAGAGCCAAAGTTATTACATGCATTAGCTAATTAGTACTGAATAGACAGGGTTCTAGCTCCAAATGCAGCACGCTCCAGAAGCACAGGCCATTTGGAACAACACACTTAATTTAGAGTCCATATGAATTCTGAACTCGTGCCTTGTCCTATTAATCAAGGCTGGAAGAGCTCAGAGCCCAATTCAGAGTGACAGCCTCCACAATGGTTTTGAGACCAGATTTTCTTTGCGGTTTTGATAAAACCAGCACTGCTGCCAATAATCTGGGGTCACATATGAAAGAACACATTTCAGGTACTGCACAGCCTTTATAAACAGAAACATAATACAGCACAATTAAAATTTAATCCCAAGTTATCAAACTGTGTCATTGAGTTTTACTGTTACTGGTTGCAAAGTACCTTCTTTAATTTTTATCTGGTAAGAATTTTTCAGACAAAACTGTACTGATTATTTCACTGAAATTCTTACAAAATACTTAAATTTGCAGGCTCTGAAATAAGGGGAGGTCAGGTGTGAGTTCATTTTTGGGAGGTCCTGCATTATATGGTCAGCTCCTGACCAGAAGGGTAGGCAGACCTGCAGCCCTGTCCCACCAGACACAAGTGTGGCACACATCCTCTGCCAGGAGCCCCCACCATGCCCAGGGCATCTCGGAGCAAGCAGTGCTGGATGCTGCCAAGCCTGAATGTGTCACTTAACATGGTCCTGGCACAGCAAACAGCAGACGAAGCAGTTGCTGCTGATTCATCTTTCATGTTTTATTTATTTAAGCTGTCTGTGTTACATCAGCGGCAACTTTCTGCTGAACCACCAAGCCCTCTTCAATCAGCAGCAGACAGGTAGAGAGGCGCCTCCAATGAGCTCATTAGCTGCTGGAGCCCCGGGAGTCAGCTCTGCCAGGTGCACAGCAGAAAAGGGGACAAAGCCCCCAGCTCTGAGAGCCACCATCCAGGGCCTGCCCACACTCTGACGCAGCAATGTCAGATGCTGTAAACTGCTGAGAAGGATGGTTCTGCTAAACAGGCACTGCAGACTGACTCTGCTCTAAGCCAGATACCTGACGTGCATTAACTCTACTAACTACAACAGTGTTCTTCAGGAGAAAAGAGTTCCCAGCGTTTTGATAAACACAAAAGGAACCCCTGAATGGTAAAACTTCCAACCCAAAGAGCAGCACATCAGAGGGAGAGAAGCCTCTTACCTGCCTTCCTCCCAGATGAGGGAACTGAGGCCCCTTAGCCCCCAGGTGCCCCCAGCAGGGAAGCACATCATATATCCCATGTGGTCAAGAGGACTGAGGGAAGGGGAAACTTTTGCTTTAATTTATGCCTCATCAATACAAAGAAAGGACTCCCAAACCACGGTGATCCCAGGGTTCCTGCCAAAAGTCCAACAGGCACCACCTGAGGGTATTTACACCATCTCTGCAGCCAGCAGCTACTCCTGTCCTGCAATTATTTCTGACAACTTCAAATTTTAGGCAGTGACCAATAAACCTAATAATCAAATCAGCACAAACCTATTTAATAGCCTTCCTGCCTACTCCAGGGCTGCTATTCCTGCAGCTGCACATACTTCAGGATGAAAAGCACAATTATTGTCCATCCACCCCAGGAAGTGATATTTCCCATAGCTCTGGAGCTTTAATCTAGATGCAGGCAGGGAAGCAGATGGAGTAAAGGTCAAATGGTGGGAACTGGCAACCCCCAGCTCTACTGCCAGGACCCGTGAGCAGCCCCTGAAGCTGCCATCACTTCTCTGTTCCTGTCACAGTGAAAGCACAAGGACAAAATGGTACTTCCAGACCCTGCCAGCTGAATGGCCGAGAATATCCAAAGCGCGACCAAAAGCAGGATTACCCACTAGATGGAGTGCATTCATTGCAGAAGTCAACAGTTCTTCCAGAAAAAAAGAAAGTTTTCACAGTAGCCTCAACCAAAAACACAGCAGAATGCATGAAGCTCTTGCTGCACACGGTCTCCTCTCCTCCACAGAAAGTGTGGGCAGACAACTGCTGCTAATCACAAAGTAACTCGTACTTAATAGTCAGACCAGATTACAAGAATGTGGTAGCATATGCACAACGTGGGCACATTTTCAAGAATCAGCACCAAAACCAACAAAGCAAGCAAGCTAAGCCTGCAATAAAATATCTGTGATGCCCCTGGATTCAGAAACCAACATTTTCTTCACCACCACTACCTACATTGTCTGTTTCTTGAGGAATTTGGGTTACACCTCAATCAGGACCATGAGTGTGCAGCACTCATTGCTGCAGCAGGTAATGAGGGTGAGAGGCTGCTAAAATGCAAACGTTCCCTTCTGTGCTTCTTTTATTGCAGAAGATTTTGTCAGCAATTTCTTTACACAAGAAACACACACAAAATGCAAATATTCTGCCATTGCACTTTGCCTTCTTACTCACCCGAACTCAGCAGAACGCCTGCTTGAATTATAATTGGCTCCATAAAATGAATCATCATGTGGGTAAGCACATACCAGGCACAGATGCAAATCACACAGACACTCAACAAATCGACTTACATTCTCTTTCGAAAATGATCTGGTGAAGCACAGGTACCGTGTGACCTTGGATTTAAACAAGCCATCTTTCCACAGGTCAGCATCCAAGCCATCTGCTGTTTGTGCAACCTGCAAAGAAGAGACAGAGGGAGAGAGGAGACATGTGAGCCAAGATAAAGTTAATACATGTGCAGTACTTCTTCCTCAGAGCTCTCCTAATTAACAGCAGCCCAAACTTTCACAGCATCTCATTAGTTTCTTTGCAAGGTGCAGTGCAAAGAACTTTCAAGAGGAGGTATAAAAAGAAGTTCTAAAAATGCTGTCTCTCAGGAGACCCTTGATTAAAGATGCTCTGACAAAGGCTACTCTAATGAGGAAACTGCAACTTCAGTTACAGTCTCCAAACAATAGTTTGGAAAAGTCAGCACATTGAGGCATTCATTACCACTCTACACACAAGGGCACACCGGGCGAGCTGCGAGGGTCCGTGGAGACAGAGCACAGAAACTGACCCATCCCAGGACTATTTTCATGGAAAGCCAAGGAATTCTGGCTCCCAGGTCAAAAAGCTGCTTCCAAGCAGGTTGGGGAATCCCCGGTCGCTGGTGGGTTTTAGCAGCAGGGCTGCACGTGAGGACAGCCCGCAAATGTCCCCCTCCAATGCAACCCCACACCCAGCCAAACTGGTATCACACGATGGTGCTGGGTAAGGAAACAGACCCTGGACCCTCCACAGGAGAGACAGCACGATGTGCAGGAGAAAATCTCACTGCTAGCTGAATCAAGGAGTGGGCAGGAGGCAGCACCATGCACTGGGGAAGGGCTCTACTCTCAGCAGCTGGGCACTCACCACACACAGAGCAAGCTGGTAAGAGCCCTGGCCCCAAAATGCTTGTTGTAAGAGAGGAGGCAAGAAGGCAAACACAAGCAGAAGGGTAGAAGAAACAAGATTACCCCATCAGACTAACAGCCAACTGGCACCTCCAACAGGAGACTCCAGCAGGTTCTGAAGCTCCACATAAGCTGAACTTCTGCCTAATGCCTCTCAGAGGGGGCAAACAGCTCCACAGCAGCTCTTGTAATCACACCGAGCGTGCCCTTGGCCCCAGAGTGGCCTGGAAACAAAGAGCTGACACTTGTCACCTTTGCACCCCTGTTCAGCTGAGCAGGGACTGCGCCGGGCACAGGAAGCCAGAGCTGTGTGCTGACAAGGCCTCCAGTTACCCCGAGGGCAAAGATAGGCAAGAGACAGTCTGATCAAAGCAGCAAAGTGCGCTGACTGCTCCCTGAAGTTTGGCAACTGCTGCTCACAAGGGGCCCAGCTCAGGCTAAGCCATTGTACAGCACACACAGCTTTTGTGTTCAGGCTCTGCAAAGAAACACGCCTGATTTTTAAACAGCTACATTTTAAAATAGGATTTCAGCAAAATTTTTTGCTTATTTGAAATCTTTGAATTCAAATCTTTCCTAAACTGATAGTTTAGGAATATGTAAAATCTACAGGCATCTTCCTCTGTGATGGGTAAGTCAGTCCTAGTGAAAAGATATTCAGGAAACAGTCAGTTTGGGAAAACTGCTGGCATACAGGGATGGTTATCTTGGACTCCAAGCCAAGAGAATGTAAGCATGAATGAACTTGTCAGAGAACTCACGGGGAAAGAAAACAGAGCCATATAAACAGGAAACTTCTTGCATCACCTGCTGGGCTCCTGCAAGCAAGGAGAAGCCCCAGCAAATCACAAAGCAGAGCTGTGCCTGGCCAGCATGCCCTCAGGACAGGAGCCAAGTGGGAAAGGCCCCAGCAGACCAGGCCAGCAGGACAGGCACTCCACAGCCCCAGCCTGCCCAGTCCTTCCTGGCTGAGAGGCAAGGAATGTGCGAGACAGAGGATCTGTCCCACCTGGCACTGGGCACAAGGAACGGTCCTTCTCCTCATGAGGCTGGGGGAGACACTCCTCACTGTGTGCTACAAACAGATGGACTTGACAGAGTGACACCCGGTAAGGTGTGAGCCCCCAGTACGTGCAGGGTGATCCACCTGCTGCACACACTCGGGATGGGGTCACTGCACCACAGTCAGGTCTTTGGCAAGCGGGTCCTTTAAACCTGATCTGCCCCTCTGGCAAAGTCAGGGCTGCTCCTGCTGGGTCTGCAGCTTGCTCAGGCACTGCCCCAGAGCACACCCCACCATGGGGCTGGTGCTCAGCCTGCAGCAAGGAACACAGCTGCACAGGAACCACACCTCCCTCCTGTCCCAGCCTCCTGCCTCCCCCCTCTCCTCCCCACCCAGACACTCAGTCTTGCCAGTTTGGTTGGATTTTCAGGAATTTAAGTTCAGACACTCTGCATATTTTGGCAAAATCAAGTCTTTGGTGCTTTAGCTGTGAAAAGGCCTGGCCAGTTATTCCAAGTGCCAGCAGCGGATTTGTTTTCTAAGCAGACACAAAGGCAATAGAGATTATGGAGTAACTAAAGCACTACAGAGGAAAAAAGGCCTCTGTCCCATTTGCCAGGACATCCCCCCAGGCACTGCTGCCTGCCATCTCCAGCTGGGCAGTAGGCTGAGCTCTGGGGCTCCATGTGAACCTGGGAAATGGACCTGGACATCTATAGACATTCAATTTACACCTGGGATGAAGAACCCATGCTCCTGGAGACTTCTTTAAAAGAGAACAAAAGGGAAAATGAAGTTGTTAGTTGGAGAAGGATAAAAATTAAAGGGAAACTGGTAAATCCTATAAATAACAAAGGTGAATCAAAAAGACCCGGTTACTTCATTGCAAAACTTGAAACCATCAGTGAAACTACAGGAGAAAATACTTCCCCATGCAATCTGAATCCACCTGGAGAACTGAATGCTGCAAGAGGCAGCAGTGACACACAAAGCCACTGGATCCCTAAGGGGACTACAATATCCCAAGAAACACTGCTGTAAATGCTTCCCAAAAGATGAGTGTGGCTCTCCTTTCCAGGATGCAGTGTGCACCTCCTACTATGAGGGCTCTAGGGAGCACACCTCTGGGACACAGCTGCCACAGCTGCCTTCCTCAAGGCTTCACAGCAATCAGCCGCCAGTGCCTCGTTAAGGAAATTGCATACCTGCAGAAACACAGATCCCAAGACCACCCAGCTCTGCACACTGCCCATGTCTCAGAACACCGTTTCTCTGCTGTGCTGAGCACTGCGCTTGTGTACATTCAGCTTCACACTTTTGGGGGCCCAGACCAGGCTCCAGAAAGGTGATGGAGAAGTGGCAAAGCAGCACACCTCACAATGCTGCAGCGCACTGACTCACAGACCAGCCACCTTCACAAACACCCGGGCAGGAGCAGCACACTCGTGCATGCCACTGTCCCTTCACATCAGTGTGGCACCCAGCACGGCCCCCTGGCAGCAGGTGCTGCACAGAGGACAGGACACCAAGGGTGCTGCAGCACCCAGGCACACTGCTGGGGTGGCAAACTGGCGTGTAAAGTGGCGTGGCAGCCGTGCTGGGGGAAGGACAGCACACAGCAGGCTCTGCCCCACGCCCGCTCCAAGGGCAGTCGGTGCTCCTTGTGAGCAGACAGGGAGGCAGCAGAGCCAGAGCAAAGGCAGCTCCTCACTGTGCCCTGAGGAGACAGCGACCCACATTCACCAGCATTACACCACCACCATAATTGGATTACGCCACAGGAAGACTCTTTTATCTTGTTTAGTTTAAACTGCGTTAGCGCTGCAACTCCCCATTAAGCCACAGGCAGGCTATCTGGGGTGAGCGTGCTCTCTGCCCAGCCATTTAGGCAAAAGGCAATTCTGTTATCACAAGTCTCACACTGTCCCGTGCTTCTTTATCAGGGCAAGCAGCTAATTACACAGCCTGGCTCACACAGGTAATGAGCACTTGGAAAAACACAGTAAATGTAAAAACCTCCCAGGTCTTTAAGGAGCTTTTTCACAATGCTCCCCTTGTGTCCTTACTTCAGTCTGATCCATTTTGTTTCTTCAGACTGAACAAGGTATGAAATCATCCAGAGCTGAAGAGGTGTGAGCAAAGCTCAGGTCAGCTGGCTTCCATTCCTACCATACAAGCTGTGAGGCTCTGGAAACCCAAGGTGTCATATAACATAGTTGGAGCACATCACATAGAAAGGCGAGCAGATGAACTACAGACCAAATCTTTCTCTATAGATCTCTGCAAAGTCAGTATTTTATATTCCACAGTTTGGGACACTGATCTATGAGTAGAAACATCCTGCTGTTGGTTACACAGCAACTAATCCGAGGAACAAGCAGCTGTTGAACAGCAACCTCCCTTTATCTGTTCACACATTCATCTACCCTGTACCCAGCTGCCTTTTCCTGCTGCCAGTCTCCTGCCAAACCTTAGTTTAGAGGTTTGCATTCCCCCTGTCAAAATCATCCTTGCCATTTCAGCTGGATGCAAAACTCTTTGATTCCCTTTCTGGAGTTTCTCATCATCATTGTGCAATGCTGATATGCGGGATTAAACAGCTGACGCGGGATCCATTTATTTAGAGATAGAATTTGTACAATACTTAGGACTCCTTCAGGATGAATGTTAGTAGGATTATTAAATTTGCTTGCCATTGTGGCCAGCTGCTTCAGTAAACCCCTCCTCCAGGAAATTCAGCTCCTCTGGAGTGGCAAAGATGAAGAGGCAAATTTACACCCACAACCCTCTGCTGAAGGAAAGCACTGAGTGCTGTGGGCTGGAAGGTGGGCAGCTGACTACCAAATGATGACTGCTCACAGCCCAGTTCAAAGGCACGTTCTCTCTGGAAGAGAGGCACGTTCTCTCTGTGCTCCCACCACAGTAAAGGCTCAGCAGTGCAGCACCAAAGCATTGAGAGCAGCAGCTCAGAGCTCTACTTACAACGTCATATCCAGTGGGTGCTCGGCTGCGGGACGCCAGCACGCCCACGCCGGTGATGGGATCCATCGGCAGCTCGGGCAAGGCATCCGAGAGGTCTCGCACCTCAGGCATCATGGACTGCTCCTGCAAGAAAGGAGCAGGATTAAAGGGCTGCCTGCTGGGCACCACACCCCAGCAGGAGCCAGAGAACCAAGAGCACACATGCATGCCACAGTGCCTGTGCTGACACACCACAGACGCCCAAGGTAAACACAGGATTAGGCCAGACACACCTTCTGCACTTTCATTTGCTTTTGATAAGAGAGTATACTTGTGGGCATTACTCTACAATGCCAAATAGGTTTGAAATTTGGGCTGGCAGCCTCTGAGACTCATTTTTGTTGCTTCCATGGGCTGGTCTCCATCTAGCAATGACAGGAAAACCAAAGCTCAATCCCTTCTCTTCCAAAAAGAGAACAAATTTCATCCCCAAGCCAGGCTGGTTGAAGCAGCTCTGTCATTTTAAACAACAAGAAATCTGCTCCTAACGGCTTTAGAGGGAGGTTCCCCATCCACCATGGGTGTTACGACATGCTGGGGGTTCCCCTTGAGTCCTCAGTCCCATCACACGCCCGTCAGCCAGACTGATTTCAAGGAGCAGCACAGATGTCTCTGGCGCTGGATGCAGAACTGCACTGGCTGCAAGGAGCCCCAACACCAGGAACACAGAGGAAGCACAGGGTGGGCTGGCACAAAGCAGACAGGCCTTGAGGAGGCCCGAGCATCTTCCAGAAGAGACACATCAGCGAGAACGTCAAGGGAGGGAGATATGCGAAAAGGACAGAAGCGGGTAAGACCAACTAATTTTGGAGGGATGCTGCTGCAGGAAGCAGGAGGAGAGGACAAGAAAGGGGCTGAAACAACCGAGGTGAAGGACGGGAAAGGTGCCACTGCCTCCTGCAGAGGCAGCCAGTTAAAGCAAGTCTTCTCTGGCTTTCAGGCAGGAATGCCCCAGGAAACTGCCCCCCACGCACCCCAAGACAAAGGGCAGTGCTTTGTGGAAACAAGCATCACTGCTGCACAGCCAGACAAGCCGTGAACCAGAGCTGCCTAATTCAATTCCCTCCTCAGAGCAATCAAACCCCAGCATTTCTAGGCCATTCAGATGGCTGGTTACTTACTGCTTCTAGAAAAGGCAGAGGTGAGTACTGGTGCCAGTGGAATTGGGTTTACACTTCACAATGCCCAGTCTGAACAAACATCGTGCTGCAGGCAATAAAAAAGAGCAAGTCTGGGCCCTAAGTAAATAATAATAATGTCACATGAACAGCCAGACTACTTGAGGAGTCCAAAACAGATGCTAGTGACCAGTAGTGGTGCAAACACTATTGCTGATGAACCAAACAGGAGAGAGCTCTGCTTTAGCACCAGTGTGCTGGACACGCATCCAGCACACAGAGCAAAGCAAGCCCTCTTCACTCCCAAAGCAGCTCAAACCTTTGAGCGTGATGCAGCCTGAGCCCCAGGGGCTCCCCCTCCTCTCCCAGCAGGCTCCCTGTCCTCAGGGTGGGCGAGGAGCACAGGACCCTGCTGCAGGAATGCTGGGGGCACTGGCACAGCCATGACAGACCCTGTGCCAATGCGTGTGCCACCCCACAGCTCATCCAGAGACCTCGCGAATAACACAGAATCTCAAACATACAGCGTGGAAGAAACATAATGTGAATTTAACAAAGACCTTACATCTGTATGTTACATGTAATATAGAGCTTACAATCTGCTCTTCATGAATGTTTTCTGAAACTTCAAGTCACTCAATAGTTTGGTGACTTCTTACTACACATTGGGAGGAGCTGGGAGGTAATGAATGCTGACATAAGCTTCTCTTGGGCCATTTTGCACTGCAATCCAGGTAAGTGATGATATTCCCCAGCGCGTTAAGAACACCACACAGCAGGCTCCCACCCAGCTGCAGCGGCACTGCAGGGAAGCAGCTCTGCTCACACGGTGCCTCCAGTACCCCCCAAACACAGCCTGACGAAGCGCGTGCTGCTGAGCGCTGCCCAGCCGCGTCTCACCGTGCTGGGGCCTGGGGAGGGAGGCCCAGCTGCCCCAGCAGGGACCCGAGCAGCTGCCAGCTGAGCCTGGGCAAGGCTGAGCACGAGGGGCTCCCGGCACCAGCACAGGAGGAGGGGTGGGCGCTCCAACCCGCAGCGCGGTGCCTGCCTCAGCCCGCTGGCACCCGGTCCTCAGCGAGGCAAGAAGGGACCTTTGTGGGAGCCATTTGCAGCCCTGCTCCAGGGCAGGGGGAGGGGAACCGCCATCAATCCTCACTTTGTGCCGGCTCACACAAAGCCCCTCTATGGCGGCAGCAGAGCTGGGCGTGGGGCTGCCTGCCTGGCCATGGAAACACCACGGGGTAACACGGCACAGCACCAGCACAGGGCCCCGAGCAGCACCTGCAGCTGCAGCAAGGGCACCAAGCTGCCCTGCCCAGAAAGCCCAGCACCTTCCTGTGCCCCGTGCCTGCAGCCGACAGGGATGGCAGGCACAGCTCCTGCCCAGCAAGCAAACCCGCTGTGGCCACTGCAGCATGGCCAGGCTGTGCCACACCAGGCCGTTACTGGGCAGAATGACTGAGGATGCATCTGGAACAGATATGGAGCAGGAGAAGTCAGTTGCACACTGGGATAAATGTTTTTGTGAACTCTGCACAGGTCAGAGGGGAGTCTCTGGCTGGGCAATCACACAGATCATTAGTTACACTGCACTTCTCTGTGAGAGCATCAAGAAGGTTTGGTTTCTCTTCTATCGAACCTTCTAATCTAAAAATGGAAAAATAAACAGTCAAAGAGGAGATTAAATTAAGGAGCAGGATTCTACAAATACCTCTGTTAGGCAGCTTGTTACTTCAATTCTCTTTAGCGATGTGAGTTTGACCTGCATGCCCAGCCACGACCACAGCGGCCGAGCACTCAGCCCAGGATATGGCTCTCAGCATCCCGCAGTAAGCTGCCCGTGCCCACCCGCTCACTGCAGGGCTATTCCGGGACCAGGCCAAAACAATGACAAGAACATTTTCCCCGTTAGCTGGGAGCATGCTCCCTGGAAGTCTTCTCAGCTGTGGGGCCACATCCTGTCCCCAGCACAGCCCAGCAGCCAAAGGAAGCCGGATGTGAGCTCTGGGGCAGGAAAAAGCTTCAGAACACTGTGGGGCTGCCCAGACAAAGCCAGCGGGGAAAGAAAGTGTCTCTAAGGAGAAAGTCCCTGTGCATCCTGGCAGCACCAGCCCCAAGCAGCACGCAGCAGAGAGGGTGGGATGGCTGCAGGACAAGATGGACAGGATGCACTCTTGGACAAGCAGCCACCATGCTGCTGGCTCTACCCCGAATGCTTCCCAGCCCTTGAAGCAGATGTGCCTCAAGGCAGGAGGCACGGTGCCCCTGCGATCTTGATGCCCAGCTGTAGCAGAGGCCTTCTGGGACTCCACGGGCTTCTGGCACAGCCTTCTTCCCACAACCCATGCCCACAGTCACACACACCTCCCTGTCTGCCAGCACGGCCAAGTTTGGCTGTTTATAGCCTTTTTGCTTGTTCTCTCCCATTTCCTTCTTATGTCATCCGCCTTTATTAGTTTATCCTAGGCATACTTTTCTGCTGGCTCTACTGACGTGACTGACCACACAGACTGCTGGCCTCTGGCTGGGACACATATACAGCAGAAGAACCCGCTTTCAGAAATGAATGTGTTATTGTGAGTTTCTAGACCATTTTCTGCGCTCAGTGCTCCTTTTCAACAAGTTCAGCAAGTTCAAGAGCTGGTGGGTACATGACCAGATCAGGCCTTTCGATGTGTTTGCTACAGAAACATCATGCTGCCAACAAAGCGGGTCAAGCTCTGGAGTTAAATAGCCAGGGACTTAGATGGAGAATGGTGTTATTGTTTCTTCCTCCAACTATAAGCCCTGCACTTTGACACCGGCTTGCTCTTCCCACAGGCAGAAAAGCATGAGCTAAGGCAAAACTGGAAAAAAAACCAGCTGCCTCACTGCATCCCTGCAGTCTGTGGGAAATGGTCCCACAAACCAAGCAGCCTTCTCTCAAAGGCTGTCCTCCATCCCTGCAGGAAGGCACGGCTGCCACAGCTCACCCACACCGCACACGGCCCCAGCCAGCCTTCTACTTCTGCTCATGGAACACAGCGTCGTCTCCATCGGAAAAACAGGAACACAGCATCGTATCCATCGGAAAAACAGGAACCCGCAGTGGCCATCAGCAGCGGGCCTTGGAGGCCACCATCACAAACAGGAAGGATTTCAGTTTCACATTTCACCACCATCGAAGGCATGCCTGGAATCACCTCTGCACACAGGCTCCCTTAGGAGACAGTTGCCCTGCACCAGCTGCAAAATCTACACTTTGTGACTGAATGAGATGGAAACAGGAACTTAAGTGACAGAATGAGCAAAATCGAGACCCTGTATTGCTTCACAGCACTTCTAACTATGGACACACATTTCTGAAGTGTCCTGTTTCGAATCAAAATAGGTTTCCATACGTGGATGACCTTGCACCAGGGCAGCAAAACTGAAATGACATTTGGTTCAGTTATTTCTCTCTTGGCAGAGGTATGAACATGTCTCTGGGGGCTACTGGCACCCTTAAGCCTGGGATTTGCTTTGTCAGAGATGCACGTGGTACAAAAGTGAGATGTCTGTTTCATCTCACACATGCAGAAGTCAAGTTATGCCTTCATCTAGAAGGGAAGTCCATCTCAGCTAAAAATTATAGGGATGACACTGCCAACCTGCTGCACAACACACAGGCTCCCTTAAAGAATAGATGAGCATGTTCTCACTCAGTTAAAATAAAATACAAAATGGAGAAACCCAAGCTTTAGCCTGAGCAGCTACATACCTGCATATACCCGGCCTGTCTGGTTTCAGTGTTACTGTGACCGAGCTGAGAATGACCCAGCTCTGGGAATCTGCAGACAACACTGAAGAGTGGTGGACCTTTGAAAATAGCTCCAGAAACCTCAGAGAAAGCTTGCAAGCCTCCGTGATGCAAGGCACGAGTACTTAAGGCACAGGCAGCTCTGTGTCGCGGCTCCAGGCAGGCTGTAAGCAGTCAGCCAGTGCCACATCTCCAGCCATGCACTGAGCACAGGTAAGATACGGGCAGTCAGGTAGGCCCGTGCTACAAACGCAGCAAAAGAACGCATAAAACAGAGGGGGGGTTGTTATTTCCTCTACCCGTCATCAAGAAGAATTTACAGTAAATTCCGGAGCAGGTCAAGGTCACCGGGGCTGTACCCCACGGCTGGTACCCGAGGCCGCTCCTGCAGCTAGCCCAGCCTCGGAGGAGCCGCCGGGTCCCACGGAGGCCCCGGGGCGCTCCAGCCCCGGCCCAGGCGCGAGGTCCCCGCGACAGCCGGCCCCGACAGCCGGCCCCGAGAGCCCCCGGCAGGCCCCGGCCCGGGGCTCAGCCCGCCCGCCCCGCCCGGCGACGCGGCCGTGCGAGCGCCCCCGCCTCCTCCCGCCGGGCCGGGCTGGCTCCGCCGGGCCGACCCGCAGGGACCGCGGGGCCCGGCCGGGCCGCGGCGGCCGCGGGGACACTTAACTGTTGCCCGTGCGGCGGGCGGCGGGTCGCGGCTCCCCCGGCGCAGGCAGAAGCAGCTCCTCATCGCCCGGCGGAGCCGGCGCGGCGCGGCCCGGCGGGAGGAGCGGCGGCGGGGGAGCGGCCTGCGGGCCCGGGCGGAGCGGCGCGGGGCGGGGAGCGGAGCGGACGCCGGGCAGGCCCAGGCCCGGGCTCGGGCTCCGCCGCCGCCGCTCCGCGCCCACCGCGGCCGGACCGCGGCGCGCAGGGCCCGGATCCCGCCCCGCCCGGCCCGGCCCCCGCGCCGCCCCGCGCCCCCCGCCCGAGCCCCGCGGCCCGGCCCGGCCCGTCCCTCGGGACACTCACCGCGGCTGCCGCGCTGCTGCCGCCGCCGCTCCGCCCGGCCCGGCCCCGCCCGGGCACCGGGCTCGGCCCCGGCACGGCCCCGCGGGGCCCGGGGCCACACCTCGCCAGAACGCCGCTTCCTCGGGAGCAGGGCAGTGCCCGGCGTGCTCCGAACAGCCTCCCTGACCCGACCCGTTCCTCGGGAGCGGGGCAGTGCCCGGCGTGCTCCGAGCAGCCTTCCCGACCCGAGCAGACCGGAGGTGCCAAGTGGAAATGGCTGAATAGTTGTGATTTGGACAGTGTAACCTCCTTGTTCCTTCTGAAACGGGCTGCATCCAGGAGATGGGCAGCAGCTGCCCTGGGCTGAGGAAGGGAAAATGGTGTCAAAGAAGCTGGTTATCTTCTCAAGAAGTCCCCGGGGTTGGGAGGAATGAGCGGTTTCAGCACCTACCTTCAATTCATTAAGATATTTGATGCTGTCTCACCGTGGCCTGGAAAAGCAAAGATATGGTCCAAAGTAGTCAGGGTTTGCCCGGCCGGCTGGGTGTCCAGCCTTCGGGTCCGCTCACAGCACAGAAAATATCCCGAACAGAGGGTCTGCAAAGGGCTGCTTCTGCTCAACTTAACACGTGCCAGGGTTGAAACTGACAGCACACTCATTGAACTAGCAGATGATGTGAATTGCAGCATGTCGTGGCACAGCAGCATGGTCCATAGCCATCACTACGTGAACCAGTCCTGCAGCTGTCCTGCAGTGCCTTTTGAGCACCTTACCTGAGGCAAGGTCAACAACAATCGCCTGCAGAGCAGCACGATGGGTGTGGGGGCTGACATCAGCGGCCTCCGGTGCAAGACAGAGAGTAGGAGCTGATAATCTAAGGCAAAAGAAAAAATCCTGAGTGAAGAACAAAATAAGGGAGGAAAGGAAACACGTTAATGTGTATGTGAATTTAAAAGAAGGGCAGAACCCTGTTCCCCTTTGTGAGAAGCTGAGAAGTGATATGTGTGAAGTGCAGCAAGAGATTCTGTAAAGATAACAGAATACAATACAATACCAAAGAGTTAAGAACAGCTTGGAGAATTTTTGTTAATGGTCAAGTCGAAAGCCACACCGAAAGCTCTTATCAGACATTATTCAGTCATTCCCTCGGAGCAGATGGTCTCCCCCGTCCTTTACAGAGCTGGTTTACTCTATTTCCCATGACGCCAGAGTTTTCTTTGTGCGGGGAACCTGTCTTTGTGACTGAGGAGAAGGATCTTTTTTTTTTTTTCTTTTTTTGTTTTTCTCCCCCATGGTCTTTTTGATTGATTTGACCGTCTTTTGAGGAGTTCTGTTCAGCCTGTTCTTTTCTGACCTAGATAATGGTTTGTGCCTCCATCCCGTTTGGGCCGTCTCTAGATTGCTTTAGGCGGTGTGAGCCGAGCCGGGCAGGAGCGGCTGATCCAGCAGCCCTTGTCTCTGCTCCGTGGGTGTCTCCGGGCTGGCTTGCCCCTGTCTGGCTCTCCCTGAGGAGGGCAGGAGCTCGGCTGCCCAGGCGCTTCCCTCTGGCCCAGCCCCGGCTGGGCTGTAGGTGCTGCGGTGCCTGCAGGGCCGAGGAGCAGGGCGGCTCTGGCCCTGAGCCTCCGGCCTGTTTCAGCTCCTTGCTCTTCATCCTGCTGCGGTCACACTTCCTACCAAGCAAAGCACCGTGAGCTGTGATTAGCCAGTGTTTGAGAGGTTTGTCTGGAGGGCAACGTACGCATTAGTGGTTTTGTGCTCCTGTCCATAAAGCAAACAACAGAAACTGGAGTCCTGCTTCATCCTGGACACAGCCCTGGGCTGGGACCAAGCCTTCCTCCTGTCCTGACTGCTGCTTCTGTCCAAGTAAAGCATTTTAGACCGGTGCTTGCTGAACCATGGCAGTAGGTGTTTTGAATGGTGACTCCGTTCCCTCCCTGTTTGACCAAGGCTCTCTGGCTCTTACTAATACAGCCCTGATGGCTGTTAGTGGCTCCTGCAACCAAAGATTAAAATTTTTTTTTTTTTTGAGCGATAAGGAATACAATGCATTTTTTTGATTTGGAGAGTAATTTAGAGAGAAGAAAAGATGATGCCTGGTGGAAATGAGAAATATATGTCCCATACATAATATATGCCCCAAATGTCCTATTACAAATACAAGAAGATTTCCTGAACTGAAGAAGTTGTTACACATTACAGTGTGCTAATGCTCCCCCGTGGAGATGCTGATACTGAGCGAGTCTTTAGTGTAATAATATTAAAAATCCGAGGGTTTCAATAAGATCCTTCCTGCTACCATGGTGGTAGGAAATGAATTGATTCCAAAGGAAGACTCTAATTGCTGCTTAGAATGCACAAAATATTCAAAGATTCACTGCAAGCGTATATCCCAATGTGTCTGTGGCATGATCTGCAATAACATGATTTCCAGAGAGAGTCACTTCCAGCAGGGTTTGGCTGCACACAGCCCCGGGCAGTGCTGGCACCTCTGCCCGCAGGCACCTCTGAGCCTGGGCAGGCCGGGTGGCTGGGAAAAGCCCCATTGTTCTCTTCCACGGGGCACTGCACGGGCTCTGAATCAGCAAATGCTGCGTGTTGGATGCATGAATCATAGCTACACTGGAGTTGGTTAATCTATCTGTGTAAAGTTACTCAAAAGCATAAATATTTGCAAGTATAATGCTTTCCTATGAATATTTTACATCCATCTTTTTCAAGATCCATTTATTTACTCCTCTTTATTTCAGAACATGTCTTTTCTCACGAGTTCTGCAGTCCTGTGTGTGCTGTCCAGCTCATACCAGTGTTGTCTTTTCAGGACACCCAAGAGGGGGAATTTTGGTCAGTCCTGGCTCCGGTACTGTTGCTGTGGCTGAGCAAACACGCTTGCTTATCCCAGGGTGGATGGCTGCCCGAGCTCAGATCTTGCAGAGCACTGTTGCACAGAGTGGTGCCTGCAGGCTGGGTCTGCCAGCTGTGTGGGACGTGCAGTTTGTGCCATCCTGCTCGGCGTGGCTGAAGGGTGACTGCTGGTGCCACTCCTCAGGGCTCAGT
The DNA here is from genome assembly GCF_027579445.1 of Ammospiza nelsoni. Lineage (NCBI taxonomy): Eukaryota > Metazoa > Chordata > Aves > Passeriformes > Passerellidae > Ammospiza > Ammospiza nelsoni. The sequence continues at coordinate 11,667,459 of NC_080652.1, read as the reverse complement.
GCTGGCCACAGCACAGCTCTGCACCTCGCAGTGGCTTGCTGGCTGCGTTTGTGGGGTGCACAAGGTGCCTGGGAGCCAGTCACACAGCTATTCCAGAGACTGGAATGAGCTGAGGCCAGAGATTGCTGTCACTTGTGGCGAGGTGCTGCCCAGCAGCCTGCAGCTCCCTCTGTCCACGGGGAAAGCCAGCGAGGAAGGGGCTGTGTCTGGCCGTGCAGGAGGGCAGGGCCCTGTCCTGGCATCCCCAGAGCACCTCGGCTGAGCAGACACATCTGCTCCTCGCTCAGAGGCTGGACAAGATAGGAGACAGTGCTCGATCCCCACCACCCTCTTTACGTTTTGTAAAGATTTAAAGCATTTTAAAACAGCAAAATCTGTCCGTGCCCAGACACTGCCTCTAAAGAATAACAGTGCACAGGTTTCTGCACCTTCAGCTGAGAACAGACAATACACAGAGTCCTGTGGCTAGCACAAGGACACTGGCCAGTGCTGCTGCACATGCTTCTCCCAAGGGCAAGCCCTGGTCAGACCTCACCATCAAAAGGGATCCCAGTTTTTAGGGGGAAACAAGCTTTAAAGGATCCTGCGTCTGCACCCTGCCTGTAAGCTAAAGTTCTTTAAAATCCTTTGTGTTGTAGGAATTAATCTCTCCATAGCCACATTTAGCATAGTAGTGCAATACTGCTGCACATTCCATGTTTTCCATGCTTGTCTTTGGAGGAAAATCAGCCCGGAATTTCATTTCATGCTGGAGTTGCTGCAGGTCACAGCTCAGCTGCTGCCTGGTTTTAAGGTTTCTTAAAGGTAGGCTTAACCTGCTGCCTCTAATTTGGAGCACCAAAATATCTCTTTGCAGTCAGAACTTCCCTTCTATAGTTCTAGTTTACAGCTTGATTGTTCTAAAAAAAGTGAGGAGGTCCTAATCTCCTTTAACTCAGACACCCACTCTGAAACAGATGAAGCAGTTTTGAAAAAGCAGTTTCTTGATTCATTTCCCATTAACTTTCCTATCCCATAGCTGTTACTTAGCACTAGATAAGTTGTCACAAATGTATTTCAGTTGTGATGTACAGGACACCAATGTGCAGCAATCCTACCAGAGATAACTGATTTGTGTAGCACCCAGTTGTGGCTTTGGCCAGGACAGGGGTTCAGCCCCTAAAGAGGTTCAGGGCATCCCTCACCTGAAGGGATGGTCCAGGAGGAGAGACTGTCACCAGCTGCCCCACAACAAGGGAAGCAGGGCCCAAAGCATCCTGTGAGCTGCCAGGGTCACAGGGAGCCTCTGGCCCGGGTGCACAGGCACTGCACTGCTCAGTGCTACAGGGATGCAATCTGGCCTCGTGAGTCCTGTTTCCAGGCCCAGGAAACAGCCAGGACCAGCCCTGTTTGTTCTGTGGGACACCCTGGGACCAAAGCACAACTGCTGTTCCACCAAATGGAGGGCAGAGAGAACACTGTGCAGCTAATTACCAAGGAGAGCCACGCATCCAGATCCTCAGATTATGAGTAATGGCCACAGCACGATGGAAACCTTTGCTTGAACAATTTTGAATGATGAACACATTTGAGGAAATAATGTTTTCTTTGCAGGCCTCCTCTGATGAAATGCTGCTGCCTGCTTTGCTTTGTCCCTCGGGTGGGTGCTGCCACCCGTGCTTCCTGCCTGTGCGTGGCCTGCCCTGTGGGAACGTGCAGGGGAACCCTGGACAGAACCCTGCTGCCAGGGCTGCGGAGCTGCTGACCCACGAGCAGGCTGGAAGCAGACAGCATTCCAATGCTGGGTGTTGCACAAAGGAGTCCCGGGACTCGGTTAATAGGTGACCATTTGGCAGTGGTACTGGGGAGTTTGTCACAGGTCAGCTGCCCCTGTAAGACTTTGTTTGGGTGCAGCCCCTTCTCCATTTAGCTATGCAGGACCTCAGCTCTGGTGTTCCAGCTCCTGAAAGCAGGGCCACAGGCAGCACCCCTTGTTTCTCTTAAACAGAAAGAAAGAATTCACACTGGTTAAACTGCAGCAGCCAGGGATTTTGCACCCCTATCTAGCCCCAGGCTGTCCCCCTGTGCAGCAGCACCAGGGAATGCCAGGGGGCCCATCCCCTCCTTCAAGAGCACACTGACTCCCTCCATGGCAATTCCCAGGCCAGCTGGCATCTTCAGACACTGCTGTTTGGCTCCTTGGCTACTGCAGCTTGTGCACATTAGCACCCCAGCAAGCTTCCCATCCACCTGACAGGACCTGGTGTGGATAACGATGCCAAAGTCAGTCATAACTGAACAATTACTCTATCACTGGGAGACCAGAAAAACTGCAATCCCAACATCCTTAAGGAAGGGTCCTCAGGAACAGCAAGATGTTCCCCATTCTCACCTGGCTGTCCCCAGACAGAAGGCCACTGACCCAAGGGCATCACAGCCTCCTTGGGCAAGGGCAGAAACCAGCCTGATCAATCCTGCAGCTGATAAATTACAATTTCTTCTGGCAAGAGATGGGGGTACGAGCTCAGAAATGGGGTCTTCATGGGAAAACCTAAAGCCACCATGGCCAACTGTTCATGCAAAAGCCCCAGCTGCTGGGCAGCTCTGAGCGTGAGGTTGGCACAGCCATTAGGACAGGTATTTCCTTCAGTTCTGGCTGGAGCTTCCCAGAAACTCTGCATGTCCCACAGGTGTGACGACGTGCCCGTTCTCAGCAGGACAGAGGCCATGGCTGTGGCAGTTCACTGAAGGAGAAATGCCTTGTCCCATCCAGCCCCACCTATTGCTCTCCTCATCTCCTCAGTGACAGTAAACACCATCCATATCACAAAGCTCCGTGGGTTTGCCTCCTGCTTTGTGCTTTTCAGGCAGAGGCCAGCAGCAAGAGATCAAAGCTGTTTTT